>NC_033794.1:120538597-120544255 GCF_001876935.1 Asparagus officinalis | reverse complement strand
TACGCTATTGTGAACCTTCCAAAGATATGAGATGCTCTTTACCTATTGGTAGATGACGTATTTATATATACTGATTGTCTAGGCAAATCAGGTAATACACGTTTATGATTCTAATGGCCGAGGTAGTTATGCTAGTTACTTAGCGAGCAAATGAGACCATGTGTCATGACCTCATTAGCTTAAGAAAGTACAACCAACGTGTGTGTACATCAGTTAAGTTATGGAGGTTGGCAAACAAAGAGATTGGTTACTTGATTGATTTCTCTCAAGATGGTATGTTGAGGATATTGATATGATTCAAATTAATCATCTCTGATTAGGCAAATTGCCAAAAACCTATGCCGGCTTAGTATGAGGCATGGTGACAGAGTTGAGGTGAGTATAATTGTCATGGACTTTTATCGTTGTATATGGGTTTTTCGGCCCATGGACCATCATCAATGTATATGTTGAGTGCAGATGTCCCACACTTTAGCAAGTTTAAGTGGACTACCTTGTTGACTTAGTCACCTTCTTGTCGTGGGATGGTCTAGCTCGCCCAATTGTAAAATTTGGATTATATAGATAATAATACCCTTATGTTATTTTATTAGGCATATAAATAATAATGGGTCACCCTTTTTACAAAACAAATAGAAAGGAAGAAAGACAGAGTTACACATAAATAGAGTTGTCCCTAAGAATGTCTGATCTGATAATAATTAAAAAAGAACATATGACGTAACTTTTTTTAAAAAAACTTCATTAAAAACATTAGGGCCTTTAATGACGAAATATTAATCATAAAACTGAGGGATAATAAGGTGATGTATTGTTAATCTCATCTTATATAGGAATGCATTGTCTTTTTTCACATCCTCGGGAGGTACCCAAATGAATTCTTTCAGGCTTACGGTATACAAGTCTTCCAAATTCCCAATCATTAATTGAGGGTGAATGAGTTTGTGCATATATGAAATGGTTAATGTATATAATTTCTGCAAGAAAATATGACAGTAAGTTGTACATCTAGAGAACATGATAAACTTTTTAAAGCTATAGTAGTTCCCATGAACCAAATACGCAAGGTACAAACATGAAGAGCGTTAATCAGCTTAGCTTCTTTAAGAATTCCGTTGGGGTCACTCCTCACCATCCAACCAAGTCGCCGACCAGGAACGACCCATCTCTTTGATATTGACCCCAGAGTAATGACAGGGACAAACTCCCCAAATACTCCCATTGGCACAAAAGGATTGCTACCAAATGTTAAGTGATCATACACTTCATCTGCTATTACCATTATGCCAAGCTTCTTCGCAACCTCGGCAATCTAAAGATTATGGAAAAATCAAATTTACAATAGAAAACTTTTATGGTAAATTTCAGAAAGCGCCCTTCAATATGCCCGTTTAAGAGATTTCCTTAACTATTTTAATTCCAAAAAACCAATTAACTTTGAGGGTTTTGCACATAAGCCCCCTGAACTTCTTTTAATCCGCTAAACTCCTTGAAAAATTTTCATTTTAACCTCTGAAAGTGACACCGTCAATTCTAACATGTGAGGTGCCGAGCACAAGACTTACGGAAAAAGGCAAGAATTAACCTTTGAAAGTGACCGTCAACTCTAACATGTGAGGTGCCGAGCACATGACAGAAAAAGGCAAGAATACAATCTCAGTCGTCAAAAATGTGATATTTGAGGTTTGAGGAGGTATTTTAGTTTGATTAGTCACGTTCCTGGCACGTGATACATTAGACTTGACGGTGTGCTCTTTTGGGGGTTCAAAGTGAAAATTCCTCAAGGGGTTTACTGAGAAAAAGAGCTTCAAAGGGGTTACGTGCAAAAACCCTCAAAGTTTAGGGCTATTTCCTGTAATTAAATAGTTGACGGGGTTATCTCTAAAACGGCCAAAGTTTAGACGGTTTTGTTAAATTTACCAAAACTTTTAGCTGTGACATACGAAAAGTCACAATGCAAAACAACTTGTGCAAATGTCGATGAGTTAACACATTCCCACAAGGATTTCAAGGGTTGATCATGACCATTGCGACGGTGTTCTCCATCTGCAAGAGCCGCTACATTATCTAGGTCAACCTGCCAGCCTCTCTCTGGAACGAGGTTGAAGTGCCGGACCTGATCGATCTAGTCTGCTTAAAGCGGGCCTTGCTTCATAAAATGAGAAGCCGGGCCTCGGCAACACGATATTTGCACCAGGAAGGGCAAGAACTGGTAGAAGGATCTCAAGTGAAACCACTAGTAACGTACACATCAGCAGGGGATAGCTTGTACGGAAGATCATTGTTGAGGTGATCGGCAATCGCACTGCAATTTTGGTTTTTTGGGTTTTAATACGTACTTAATTATCGAGGGTTATTTTGGTTTTTTGCCGGCATGCAGCTTGAAAATAATTCGATACTGACCTTCTTGTAGAGGGCATGCCTGCATTGAAAGCATAACCATTGTACCTGGCTGAATGAACCGCCGAAACAAGAGCATGCTCAGCTATCTCTGATGTCTGGAAACATGAAAAGCTGGATGGATCTCCCCGACCTGAAGCAATCATCGGCTTTCCATTGCTCTCGTCGACGTTGTCTATAACCTTGTTAAGCACTGCACGAACCGTGAGGTCACCTGCGGCAGTAACGCAGTAACCAAGCCGCTTGAACGGAATCGCCATTCCTTCTCTCCTCTCCCACACTCCATTCTGTACCTAAAATTGTTGGGGAATTAAGTGAATGTGCGTGTTTTGTTGAGGTTTGCATTGTTTTATTTGTGCTTGGAAACAAAAATGAAAGTTTTTGAAGCGTTGGCATAACTTTTGGCAGAGAGTGCGACCACAATGCACGCATAGTTGACGCATGGGATCAATAGTTGGCAGGGGGATTGTGACTTGTGAATCATCTGTATGTTGGTGTGGGATTCTGTCCAAAATAAGTCCAGCTGTTCATTTGTTCACAAACCTCAGCCCGTTTGCTCTTCCTCCAACCAAACCGCATATTACTAAAAAAAAAAGAAAAAGAAAATAATGCTCTCCATAGACGCTTGTTAACTTTTGCTTGGAATATTTCACTATCATCACACCAGATCTAAATAAACGAAAAAACTATCAGAGTGGATGTTACGAGAGTTGAGTATCCAAATTGGATAGTGAAGGTGTTGGGGAATTTCACTCTCCCCGCCTACTACAATATGCGCAATTCCGAAGCCAACCCACAATCACCAAGATATAAAACGACCACAATCAAGAAAAAAAAAGAACACTGGGATTTACGTGGTTCGGTCGACCAACTTCGACCTACGTCCACGGGGCAACAATACGAGAAATTCACTATGTATCAGGGAGAACTACAAGAGGAATCACTCAACTCTCATCTCTCAATCTCTCAACCTCACACACATTATCAACTCTCATATTATCTCCAAAGCTCACTCATTGTAATCTTTTGCACGGATAAAGATCACGAAACCCTCGCCTCTCGCACAATATTCTTGAATCAGGCTACGTCATCTGCTAACCCTAGAATACAAGAATATTGACTCTCTCTCTCTACTACATCTTCTCTCTGCTTTCTTCTTCTTAGTTTTTCCTCCAGCAATAGAAGAATATATATAGAGAAACCAAAACCTATCTCTAGCCTAACTTCTTAATTAGAATAGAATTCAAACTCCTAATTATGATACAACTCAAACTCTTAATCATGATAGATCTTTAACCCTATCTAATTCTTATGAAGTTCTACAAAGAATCAAAGACACAATCCCAATAGAAGGTAGTGTTAAAAACATTTTTCTTAGAGGGTTGAACTCTGACCCGCTTATTTAACCCAAAGTTGAAGCCCATTTGACGCAACTATGATATGTCACATCACCTGTTACAGTCGACTCACAAGCTAGTGAAAATCATCAGCCTCTTACCAGAGGTCCTCGACGATCAAGAAGCAAAGCTATCGAGGGATGTCATCCAGTGGCTTAGCCGAGATTCAAACTTTGATAGTGGAATTCAAACGATGCGTGTTTACTAGTCAACTTTAAACATAGAAACTTTTTCCTGCAAATGTATTAAAATTTAAACGAGGCAGGTTTACATGTCTTATTCATGAAAAGTACAACGTTATTTAGAAAGCATGAAGTGCACATCACAGATACTGATGGTAACAACTTAAAGAGGGTTTAAACACATGGGAGATCCAATGGAGATGCAGCTGATCACCACTGCTTTAAGCAGCCTAATTCAAATTACATCCGCCTGGGTTGCTGCTGCTGCTTCTTCCACTTCACTGGTTGAGTTTGGCATGCCTGAGGCAAAAGGATTTCATCCGGTCAAGGCCGGCATTAAGAGAGAACGGATCAATGGCGAAAGTGATGCGAAGCCAATTTTTCAATCCCACAGCAACTCCTGAAGAAAAATTGAAAATAACCACAGGTTATAAGTAAAACGATTCCCTAACAGTGGTAAACATTTACATGAAATACCATAGTTTACTGTATATGGGGAGAAAGAAATCAACATATAACAGCAACCTCAAAGGATATCCTTGATAAGTCAACGTAAATATGGAAGATGGATCAATCTGATCTACATGCAAAAGCAAACACCGGATACCTAGCATAATAATTCTTTCAAAATTTAATTCAACTACAGCACTGCACCATTTTCTCATACATGAAACAGTCACTTCTGCTGTTGAAGGCTCTGTTTAGATTCAATAGTTAGTTTTGGCAGATGTATGTCCAAGTATGCTAGTGAACCAATAGTAGCATTGTATGAGTGCCCAAACTGACTTGTATTTTAGAATTCAACAATATCCTAGCTTCATCTACTGATGAAAGAGAAAGAGATATTATAAACTAAACATAAGACAGGAAAGATGGAAAAAATAAGAAACTGTAGGATAATTAATCAGCTGAGGTCCCAAAGGTGGTGTTTTTTGCGTCAACCAATTTCTACAATCCATTTTGGAGCAGGATTACTGAACGGTAAGCTTGCATATGTAAAGTTTATATCTTAACTAGCCCAAACCACAAAAAAAAAGGAGTTATATGTACAATTTAGTTCATTCTTCTAAGAACATTATAGTGAAACATATGTACTCACCAGGCAAAATTATTACGGACTCCTCTTTGGCCAGCTTACAGCAGAAATCTACACAATCAGTAATGCCCTCCAAATAGGACAAATTCAACTTAACCTGTATAAGATTTGTTAGACTTATGTCTGTGAAAGGACTTTGTAGAAAAGAGTATAGAATCTGGATCTTCAAGAGCATTACCATTACAAACATGGACCCATCTGGTTTATGGGGACAAGTAATGCAGTCAATATCCTCCAACTTTTGATAACATATGTCCGATGTTTGCCTCAGTACATCAATAATCTTGTTTGAGAAACGACCCCTTGTATTCTCAAGAATATGAGGGAATGCTCCCTAGACAAACATCAAAATAAATTTGAAAATTTAGACTACAAGTAAATGTACCTTAGTCAAAAAGTTTGGCGTTCCAATCAACAAATATATACTATTTCATTGTACGGATGATTTTCGTGCTCTATTAGTTAACCTTTTCATGATACTGAGCTTCTAACTGTGACCTGAACAAATATGATCCTCGAAGTAGGTAGCAACCAATGTCCTGATAGTTCTAGAGAGCACACACATTGTAATGCCCAACGCCCT
>NC_033794.1:120519184-120538587 GCF_001876935.1 Asparagus officinalis | reverse complement strand
TTTAATAGGGAGAAAAAAAAGAGAATGAGGTAGAACCTCTATTAAATTATTTACTAATGGTTAGATTAAACATTTAAAAAACTCTAAATTATTTCAACAGAATATCCCAATAGATTTTATTAGTTAATATTAAAGGATGGAAACAATCCAGAGGACAAAAAAGAAGCAATTGTAATGATTTGGGGAGCGTTAAAAATACATATGGAAACACCCTGTGGATCCACTCACTGCATGCCTGCTTATAGTAAATTCTTCCAGTATTCTGTGTGTTGGTTGTAGGTCGTGTGTTTTTTTTCTTTTTCTCTTTTGTGTGTGTGTGTGTGGGGGGGGGGGGAAGGGGATGGACAAAAAGCTTTAAGAAAAATGACTTTACTTTTGAGTAGTCAACTTGGGTGGGTGAGGTCAAATGTTTGAAAATATATAGGCGTCGGAAGCATTTCTCTCCTATTCTGGAAGCATCTTTCCTCTATTTTTATTCAGGTTCCTATGCACATGCATATGTGTGTTTGTGCCTAGCATGAAACTACTAAATGCCATGAAAAGCTTCATTTTAAACATGGTAGAAAAATGGTTATCCTCACAGAAACTACAACTAGAGATGCCATGGGCTCATAAGAACACCTACATGTGCATTGGCAGTATCTCGTTAGTTAAGGAACATGAGCAAGTGTCAAGTTACAACTGTACTGTGAAGTAATGCATTTCAGCATACAGACATGCAGGTCTTATTTTCTGAACTCATGGAATACTAACCTACTGTGAAGTAATGCATTTCAGCATACAGACATGCAGGTCTTATTTTCTGAACTCATGGAATACTAACCTGGATAAATGTTGTAGGAGATACTGTACAGACATGCAGGTCTTATTTTCTGAACTCATGGAATACTAACCTGGATAAATGTTGTAGGAGATACTGTGATGTTGAGGAAGTTTTCAATGCTCTCGGCAATCTGAAGGAAAGAAAAAGGCAAATCATCACCATCCTCAATCGGATTGCAAAATTCAGAATTGAGACGTAATTTGTTGAGAATTATAATCAAAACAATATTTGAAGGTATGCAAACATAATACAGTATGTGATCTCAGGTCAAGCATCATATTTCACCTTGCATAGATTAATGTGCTGTCAGTGAGCAATTAAGCAATGCTTCTAGAGGTAGAAATTAATATATGGCCAGAAGCCTGAAAAAGCATTTGTACAAAGAAAACTAGAACAATGGTTTCATCTCTTCACTCTCTTTTGTAATTCTTCAATGTGCCTGATTTGGTTTATTTTATACATTCCAACCTCTTTTAATGTTATGCAGGAGATACACCCAAATGATTAGGGCGATGCTCTCGGAGACTTGATTTTGTCCTAGCCCAAAAGGAAAAACTTCACCATTATCAGAGTCAACAGAATCGTTTCCACTTTTACATAATAACCACTGACAGCAAGCAGTACATCGAAGTACTTTGTCTCCAGCTTGATCAACTACTTTTTTTAGTTTGTATAACAAACCTATGGAGAAGAATTATATTGCAATCAGGTGTGATTATTCCTTTTATTCATTTTCTTTCAATTGTTCTTTGATTTTTTCAGAGTGGTCTTTCATCTTTTCAAAATGTTTTTATTGTTAAATTTGTGTTCATGTTTTTTCCTTGTTTATGTTGTGAGGTTCTTTAATGCTATTATTTGATTACTCTATACCTGCATCCTTCTCCTATGATACATTATTCCGCTCATATAAATACAGTTGTCCTAAGAATTTGTGATCGGACTGTTCTCTCAAACTACCTCTTTTAGTATAATTAGGACCTTTTATTATAGAATATTAATTAGTAAAAACTGTCGGTTAATGAGGTGATGTATCACTAATCTCATCTTATAAAAATGTTTTATCTTATCCTCATAAAGTAATTAAATGAATTCTTTCAGGCTTACGGTAAAACATATCTTCCAAGTTCCAAATCATTCATTGAGAATGCAAATGAGTGTATGTATACATGACAGTATAAAATGTATAAAACCTCTACAAGAAACTGCGACAGTAATTTGTAGAACTAGATAAACATTGTTAAAACTATAGTAGTTTGAAAGAACCAAATACATAAGGTACAAACATGAAGAGTGTTAATCACCTTAGTTTCCTTAAGAATACCGTTGGGGTCATTTCTCACCATCCAACCAAGTCGCCAACCAGGAACAACCAATCTCTTTGATATAGACCCTAGGGTAATGACAGGGGCAATCGCCCCAAATACTCCCATTGGCACAAACGGATTGCTCCCAAATGCCAAGTGATCGTACACTTCGTCTGCTATTACCATTATGCCAAGCTTCTTCGCAGTCTCGGCAATCTAAAGATTACAAAAGGAATCAAATTTATAATAGAAAACTCTAAACTCTTAACCCTTTTAAAAAAAAAATCAATTTCAACGCACCTTTTTCAAATGCGGATAACTTAACACATTTCCACAAGGGTTTCCGGGGTTGATTATGACCATTGCAACAGTATTTTCATCTGCAAGAGCGTATACATTATCAAGATCAACCTCCCAGCCTCTTTCTGGAACGAGGTTGAAGTGTCGGACCTCTAGTTTGCTTAAAGCAGCCCGTGCTTCATAATATGGGTAGCCGGGCCTCGGCAAGAGGATATTTGCACCAGGACGGGCAAGAACTGATAGAAGGATCTCAATTGCTTGGGAGCAACCAATAGTAGCATACACATCATCAGGAGATAGCTTGTACGGAAGATCCTTGTTGAGGTACTCAGCAATTGCACTGCAGTGTGATGCATGCCGAGGAAAATTAAGAACGGATTTTGATCTCTATTAAGGTATAAATCTTAATAAGCTGTATAAATATGGGGTATTATCCTCTTCTTCATAATCAATGAGAATATACACAAATTCTGCTCTCTTTCTTTTATTTTAAAAAATGATAATAAGAATGTATTTGTTACAAGAACAAGAAAGCAACGCGATTTCGTTTTTTGCATCAATTTTAGGTGATGAAGTAGATACAGGATCATGAGATGATGCAGAAGAACAGCAACATTGGCGACAACAAGAACAGTCTCAATCGAAGACAGCAATTGCAAATATTGATGGGATGGGAAAAGAGGGGACCGAGGGTGAAAGGGGAGAGCAAGGACACAATTTTGCACAAAGTTTAGAAAATTTCCCTAAATATTAAACTGAATCTAAAGTTAACGTTCTTTCAACTTATTGAGGCTCCTTTCATAATTTTTTTTTAAAAAAAAAGGGGATTTTGACACTGTTCCGCTCGAAATCAATCAATGCAGAAACTAAAACAAACTATTTGTTAATACCTCTCGAGTACTAAGCGAAACAACCCAAGTTCAATTGCTTGAGGTACGAAAGCAATCGAACTTTGAGGGGTGGCCGTGGCCCAGAGAGATCACCGGTTTCCCGCCATCCTTTTCGATTAGCCGCCCTCGCTCGACGGAGCGCTGATGCGACGGACTTGGGTACCCAAAAGTTTATAATATTTGTAACCTTGATGCTCTTAGTATTTTTTTCTTTTTCCGATACTTTTATATCCCAAAGGTGTACACCTCAAAGTCTTTTTTCCCAATATCCGAAGTCTACACATTTTAACTTTCATACGCCAAAGTGTCAAAACAAAACTTTTTGTAATTCAACCTCACTCCTGATTACAGCTCTAATATTTTGAACTAAACCAAACTATTAGAAGAAGAGAAATTTACAAGTTAAGATTTGGATATTTCCCCTTGAAGAGAAACTACAAGAAAGAGAAGTGCGGGCCCCCTTGACGAGTCATCAGTTTTAATAAAAAACTAAAGAGAAAGAACCCCATAATTTTCTCTATTGCAGTATAAAAATAATAATAGGAATAGTAGTGTAGTCATCACTACTCTAATTGAAAGGGTACGATTAGATACCGACCTTCTTGCACAAGGCATGCCCGCACTGAAAGCATACCCATTGTACTTAGCTGATCGAACAGCGGAAACAATAGCATCCTCCGCCCTCTCCGATATCCTGAAGCATGAAAACTTTGACGGATCTCCATTGCCTAAAGCAATGATCGGCTTTCCATTGCTGTTGTCGACATTCTCCATCACCTTGTTGACCACTGCACGAACAGCGAGGTTTCCCGCGGTAAACGAGCTCTTCTGCCGGAATTGCCATTTCGTCTGGCCTCTTTCACACTCCATTGAATGCCTTCAAATTGTTGCGGAAGCAAGTGAATGTGCGTTTCACTGTTCGTGTTGTGGGTTGGGTGCTTGGTTGGGGTTTACCTTTTATATTACGTACATTCGCGCGCTTGGAAAAATATATAAAATGAAAGTCTTGAAGCGTCAGCAAAAAAAATTGGCAGAGTGTGAGCAGAGGGGGGATGAAGGAGAGAATCGTGCCGCTTATTGAGGTTGGTGGAGGATGAAGGAGAGAATCTTGCCGTTTCTTGAGTTCTGCTTATTATACATATTCATGCTTGGAAACGAAAATAAGTCCCGTTGCTTTATATATATAAACGGATAACGTACGTATATGTTGGGCTGCACATATTAGGTGCTAATTTGTTCCCGCCACCTCAACTTGTTTGTTCTTTCCCCCAACCAAACCGCATAACTAGCAAAAAATAAAAGAAAACAATGCTCTATACATGTGCGGATCCAAGGAGTCTGACCACTCTACTATAGTTTATCTAAATATTAATGACATCAATATCAATTGTAAGCGTTTATTTTGAGTAATATTCAAGTAGCGTGAGAAAGGAATGGTATAGGGACTAATACTAAACTAGCATATCGGCACATGCACACATAACATTAAATTTTTATTTAAAAAATTCCCCGCCTTACTAATTGTAAGCTGTCTAAAAATCACAACAGATAGCTTATCCCTATCAAACATCAACAATGGAGGTTACAATTTGACGACTTCCAGAAGGCTACAATTTGAAGACTTTCACGTAGATCGATGAATGTTACAAATCAACGACATTCACAACAACCAATGAAAGCTCTGATCAATGGTCTTCACAACCAATAATGAGAGTTGCAATCTGATAACTCTCACATTTTAAAGAGCTAAAGCGAAGATTACTAAACAACGATCGTCGTAACGCTCTGACAGAAGATATTACAAGCCAACGATCTCTTCAATCCAAGACGCAGGACTCATCCCTGCATCCCAAAGGTGAAGCGCAAGTGGCCTAATTCCAGAGTCAAAGCTATGCAAACACAGCCTCTAAATGCTGCAAAACGCAGCTTCCATTCGCTGTCAAACGCAACTCCTAAATGCTGCAAAACGCAGCTTCCATTCTCTTCCAAACGCAGCTCCTAAATGCTGCAAAACGCAGCTTCCATTCGCTGCCAAACGCAGGTCCTAAATGCTGCAAAACGCAGCTTCCAACCGCTGCCAACACAGGTTCTAACAGCTGCCAACGCAGGTTCCATCTGCTGCCCAACGCAACTTGCAAACACTGCGTTCAAATGCTGATTTCATTCCAGAATGCAAGACCCACGTTTGACTCGTTCAAACACGAGTTGAACGGTTCCAGAAACCGTTTTCTCCCCATGATCTGAGGGATTTCTGCCCCCACTTATGAGCGGATTAAAGAGGCGGTTACACCCCATTCAACCCTACTTAGGATCGGATTAAGGAGGCGGTTACACCCCATTCAGCCCCACTTAGGAGTGAATTAAGGGGGCGGTTATACCCCTTAATCCCCTATAAACACTAGTGGAAAACCAGGTATCCTTGACAGGGAATCCCGTCAAGAATGCCTTATTTCCCATCGGCGATATATATCCTTGACCGTAAGCCATCAAGGATAAGCCGTCAGCAATAGTCCCGTCAGAAAAGAATTATTACTGACGGGAAGCCGTCAGTAATGTATTTTACTGACGATAATACGTTGACGGTGGAAGTGGTCGGCGATAATGAGACATCGCTGACGGCAATCCCGTCAGTGATATTTTACACATCGCTGACGGGTTAGCCGTCAGCGATCTTTATTGTTGACGACAAATCGTCAGCAACGAACTTAACATCACTGACGGCATGCCGTCGGCGATGTATCGCTGAGCGCTAGCCGTCGCGATAATTTACTACGGCTGACGGTTTTTGCCATCAGCGATTAACATCACCGACGGCGTGCCGTCAGCGATGTTATTACCATCACTGACGGAAAAACCGTCAGCTTTGAACGTCGCTGACGGTTTACCCGTCAGCGATGCTTATCATCAGCTAAAAAAAATATTGCTGATTACACAATCAATTCCCTGTACATACAAATCTGCAAACAAATTTCACAAACATTCAAGTTTCATAAATATTCACAAACATTCCAAATTTCACAAACATCTCACATCCATTCAAGTTTCACAAATATTCAAAATATGTACAATCCAAATTTTACAAATATCTCGCAACCGAATAATTTTCACAAACATTCGAAATACGTACAAAACAAATTTCACAAACATTTCGCATCCATTCAATTTTCACAATACGTTCTAAATCTACAAAAATTTCCACAACAAACTATACAAGCATATATCTCTAATATAAAGATGTCTAATATACAAACACGAGTTTAGGATATAACTCACTAAGATAGATCATCCGTCCTATCCATGTTATCGTCCGCGTTGCCACTGGCGGCTCCACCCCTACGACTCGTGCTCCCAATAGCATCATCTCCACTCTAACAACAAAATAATTTAAATTTAGAATCAAATATATTGTGTGTAATCATGTTTTACATATATAATATGTATACTTGTCTGCTACTCTCTTCACTACCAGTAAATACCTTTTGAGAGGCCAAAAAGTTCATAATCTAGCTTTGCACCCGAGTAGGAACCCGCCTTCTACAAGATTTCATTATTTGCCGGGAAACCATCGCAAAAGTAGCAGTAGGGTGGATCACTTGCATAAGCTCCTCTTAAATATCCTCCCACATCTCCTCGGGAATCTGACCATCTAATAGATTCATCATAGAGGAAACAAGCTGCATCGCCTGCTGAGTGCAATCCTCCTGCGGCATGTAAGAGGGCCCCGAGGGCATCGTCAATGGCATTGAAATCGGCGGAGGCTGGAATGGGGTACACACCCTCTGAGCTCCAACTCTCATCCACCTGGTCTTCCCCTTTTTGGGAAGTCCACAAACTAAATGGCTCACATTATAATTCTGCTCTCTAGTCAGGGGCTCCTGGCTCTGTGCAACAACCTCAACATATGTGTTTTCCAGAGCTTCCTAAAAGACAAAACAATGAATTTAAGAGCTAAGATATTAGAAGTTCAGTATAAAAAAGAACAGGCTAATAAGAGCTAAGATATTAAGTAATATTAGAAGTTCAGTTAAAAAAATTGGATTATATTTGGAATGTATGTCATTTCAATTTTTTGGGACAGTCTGAAATGAAAAGAAGAGTGCAAACAGTAAATTCCCAACAAAAGAACAGGCTAATAAGAGCTAAGATAATTAAATAATTTCAAGTAATAATTAATGTTGAATTAGATAACCTGCATCTGTATGATATTAAGCTGCACAGTAAGAATGCTTATGATTATGCCAAGGTTTTTTAATGTCATATGCACGAGGTTTGTTACTGTCATTATTTATTGATATTATTTGTAGTTACCATTTTTCTTGCAGTACTTGCCTTCGTCTACCATTTCATGGGGGCAACAAATAGGATACCAAAGCTTGCATAACCATTAAATAGATGGAAAGTTTGACTGCACTTTCTAATCGATACGTGGAGCGATCATATTAGTGAAGTTGATCTAACATTTCAGAGAGGGTTCAAGTGTAGGAAGCATGTATGGTTCAAAATCTCAGTCAGCTACTTGTAAACCTCCAATTTGATTGAAGTTATTCTCTACATGCGTGCATTACAGGGTACTGTCAAATAATAGGAATGATCATCAAACTTCTAGCTATGTGGAGCACAGTTTCTATTACATCTTTCCAATTTTGTAATGGAACAAAAAATACTAGTTAACCATCACGTTGCCTTGCTCATGGTCATTCATGTATTTCTCAGAAATATTGAGTTATTGGTGCATGGACACTTCTGTTGAAGCCGTGTCATAATATACATGTGCATATCGTGTGTATTTTCTAGAAGTCATTGCATGTCCGCATGTTGTGTACAACATATATAGGACAATTATGTATCTTATTAGTGGACATGTCATTGCATGTCCGCATGTTGTGTACAACATATATAGGACAATTATGTATCTTATTAGTGGACATGTCCTCATGATCATAACTATGACCTACTAGCTTCAAACAATATTGGATCCCAATTGGAGCTCAGATATATACATAAGCTATTCACAGAGTGCATTAGCATTGTCTCAATATTACCACCTCTGAAATGAGAAGAAGAGTGCAAACAGTAAATTTCCAATAAAAGAACAGGCTAATAAGAGCTAAGATAATTAAATAATTTCAAGTAATAATTAATGTTGAATTAGATAACCTGCATCTGTATGATATTAAGCTGCACAGTAAGAATGCTTATGATTATGCCAAGGTTTTTTAATGTCATATGCACGAGGTTTGTTACTGTCATTATTTATTGATATTATTTGTAGTTACCATTTTTCTTGCAGTACTTGCCTTCGTCTACCATTTCATGGGGGCAACAAATAGGATACCAGAGCTTGCATAACCATTAAATAGATGAAAAGTTTGACTGTACTTTCTAATCGATACGCGGAGCGATCATATTAGTGAAGTTGATCTAACATTTCAGAGCGGGTTCAAGTGTAGGAAGCATGTATGGTTCAAAATCTCAGTCAGCTACTTGTAAACCTCCAATTTGATTGAAGTTATTCTCTACATGTGTGCATTACAGGGTACTGTCAAATAATAGGAATGATCATCAAACTTCTAGCTATGTGGAGCACAGTTTCTATTACATCTTTCCAATTTTGTAATGGAACAAAAAATACTAGTTAACCATCACGTTGCCTTGCTCATGGTCATTCATGTATTTCTCAGAAATATTGAGTTATTGGTGCATGGACACTTCTGTTGAAGCCGTGTCATAATATACATGTGCATATCGTGTGTATTTTCTATAAGTCATTGCATGTCCGCATGTTGTGTACAACATATATAGGACAATTATGTATCTTATTAGTGGACATGTCCTCATGATCATAACTATGACCTACTAGCTTCAGACAATCTTGGATCCCAATTGGAGCTCAGATATATACATAAGCTATTCACAGAGTGCATTAGCATTGTCTTAATATTACCACCTCTGAAATGAGAAGAAGAGTGCGAACAATAAATTCCCAACAAAAGAACAGGCTAATAAGAGCTAAGATAATTCAATAATTTCAAGTAATAATTAATGTTGAATTAGATAACCTGCATTTTCTTGGCCAATTCTAGTTTTTGTTTCTTATTCTCATCGTCATCGTACCCCTTCTTAAACTGAACCATCGTCCTTCTATGCAGTTCTGACAGCGGGATAAAGGGAGCGTTCTGAGATTTAAAAAATTATTTATTAGTTTTATTTATCAAATATTCTAGGAAGCGGAGAGAATATATATAGAAGATTAAAAGACTTTATACCGTTGTCCTACAAAATTGATCCTCAATCTGGGCAAATAAAGTAGTCCCCGTATGATGATCATAATCTTTCTTCTATCGATTTAGTTGATTTCTCTGACATTTTTTCTTCAATATGAACAAAGAATTTTAGTACAAGCTATAATACACAATGAAATATATCACTAGTTTTAGATAAATAACTTGAATCTAATTAACTACTATACATATTTACCTGGTGCTCCTCTTGGCCCCACAATACTATAAGTGCGGCTAAATGCTCAGGCTCAACCCTCTTATCTCGCTTGTATATCCTCTCCCAGTTGTGACTGAAACAATCATAGCATTTCTTCTTTATCTCATGTCTCCACTCCCGAAGAGAATGCTTAAACTTTCCCATGTATCCAAATAAAAATTCCACCCTATGGGATTGTCTTCGATGTTGAAATATCTCTAAATATTAACATATAGTTAAGAATGGACAATTGACAGAATTGTAAAATAATTGATCTAAATAGAGTAATTTACCCAACAATCTCGATATATACTCTCCAGGACATGAAAGGGCTGCTCCTCAGCCTCATAATAAGTATTCACATTATCACTCCTCCGTATCAAGCATCCAAGATGTGAGCTAAAGTTATTATCCCATTGCCCAGTTGGAATCCTATTATGTCCCCATCTTACAATTGCACGAAAACCATCCGTTGGTAATTTTTTTTAAAAGTCACTTCCCTAGCGTCCTTTTTTCTTAAAAAGTTTTTCTCCTGCAACAAATAAAAAAATAATAAATATATCAACAGTATTATTTAATCAATCTTAAGCTCTTAGAATTTAATTTATTATTATCAAATACTCGAAAATTTTTGATCAAACTCACCAAACCTTTGTCTGATTTCATTTTTGCATCAGATAAGATCTTATCAATCTGTGGCCCCCATTCATCCAATCGTTTTTTTGGCAAGCATGTATTTTTCTGTCTGCTTGAGTCTGTACCCCTCTACACATGCTGGCAAAGGCCCGCGCTCAATCCCGGGAATATATGCTCGAAGTAGCACTGGAGGATCTGCATATAATGGTACGGGAGTCGGCTCTTCCTCGCCCTCACCTAAAAAATAAAACAAATAAATTATCATTATCATTGTGCATATATCATGAATAAAAAATACTTAAGTTAAACTAAGTTATACCAAACATCTCTGCTGAACTCGGTGGCTCTTCCTCGGTGGATTGGTCTTGACTGGGGTTGGCTTCGAATAACCTCCTATTTATGTTTTTAGACATCTACAAGTTGAATAAACATAGGAATTAATATAGTATAGATGGAATTTGGCTTGGCAAAAATAAAAACAAGATATATTACTATGTTACAAAAATTTTCATTTCACATCAAGTTTGTAGGCATCTCTGCAAGATGAATATACAAAATAAGATATTACATATTTATATACAATTTATATTGTCCAAAAGCTGAATATACAATTTACAAACTAAAAAAAAGTTATATGAAGACCCGATTACAAATACTTGTTGTTTAGCTCCTATTAATGTATGTGATAATATTTGGAATGTTTATCCGAGTTGTTGAAGCATCCATATCAAACACTACGTTTTGTGGGTACGAGAATTCATCGATCGCCGCATTTGGCTCATTGAAGTTGTTTATATAGCTCTCGTCATCATCTTCATTGGTAGAAGGTTGAATATAAGCCCTAGAATCCTTGTATAAGACAACCCACTCGTCTTTAACCGTAGGATCTTTCACATAGAAACATTGTCCCACCTGAGATGCAAACATGAATTTTTCATCACTATTAATTTCTTTATCGAGATTGACAATTGTAAATCCAAAGGGTTCCAAAGGGATCATTTTGAGGCTTTGCAAAACACCAACGAATCATGAACATCATGTATTTATGTTCATTTGGACCACCATAGCCTTAGAATATCTCCACCACATCTTCCAACCTTCAATAATATGTTATATTATTTTCAACTGGATTCTGATCTCTTCTGTTTGAGAAACATTCCCGCGAGAAGGTAGCCATGACACCACTATTCTGGGTGACCTTCGTATCATCAACCTCCATTGTGTGAAATTTATAACCGTTAACACGATACCCACCATATTGATTTACGGCATAGTAAGGCCGCTTTGTGTGAACCTTTACTTCTTCTGATATTTGATTATTAAGGACAAGTTGTTCCTTGATCTAAATATGAAAAATAAGAAAACTATTAAATCAATAATTTCTAAGTTTTTTTTCAAAATAAAAATTAAAGATCGCTAAATTTAACAATACTTACTTCATTATTCAACCAAGCAGGGAATTCCTTCATATGCCTTTCTTTAATGTCATGTACAGCTGTACTTTCGGTAACTTCATTCTTAAGTTTTTCCTGATGTTGCCTATTAATGTGCATAAATTTATTTATTATTGTCAAAATAAAAATTAAAGATTAAATGGTATTCAAAACTCTTTTTAGATATTTTACCTCCGGTACTCCGAGAAAATTTCAAGATTATTTACTACATATGCATGCACTTGATCTAACAATATGTTAGAATAATTTTTGTTCAGCCCGCGAGGATAGAGAACTGTGTTATCCTTATTATCAACAAGTGATTGAAGTTCAGTTTGTTCCCCTCTCCTATAATGAGAGGCAAATAAGAGACACTCGGTTCTTACGTAACTTTCAGCTATTGAACCTTCTGGTCGAGCTCTGTTACGCAATTGACGCTTCATTGAACCCAAATATCTAAAAAATGATAATTAATCAGATATAGATGTAAAGATATTGACATTTAATAGATATAAATATTGATAGGTAACGATTAAAATTTTCTAAATACTAACATCTCTATTGGATACATCCAACGATAATGGACTGGTCCTGCTATTGCAGCCTCCTCCGCGAGATGTTGTGTAAGATGAACCATTATTGTGAAAAAAGTTGGAGGAAAGAGCATCTTCATTTCACACATTGTTTCTGAAATATTTTCTCCAAGTTTCTCAAAGTCACGAGCGTCTATAACTTTAGAACAAAGCTTTCTGAAAAATCCACAAAAATCAATAATAACTTTCACTGTTTTTTTATTCTGCATAGTACTACGTAGTGCCACAGGTAGCAATTGATGAAGAAGCACGTGATAATCATGAGTTTTAAGCCCTAATATATTCCTTTCTTGCACCTGGACATTGTTCGATATGTTTGCGGAGTAACCCTCTGGTAACTTTATTGATTTGAGGACTTGACAAAATGTTTGCATCTCAACTTTTGACATCATAATACGAGACGCATGCAACTCTAATCTGTCATTTCCAATAATTTTTGGCTGCAGATCCTCTCTAATATTCAATGCAGTTAGATCTTGACGAGCTCGTAGATCATCCTTTGATTTATTAGCATCTTGCAACAGTGTGGACAAAAGATTATCACAAATATTTTTTTCAATGTGCATAACGTCCAAGTTGTGACGTATTTTTAGCTCTTTCCAATAGGGGAGTTGAAAAAATGCTGAATTTTGTCCATCCTAAAGGTAATTTTACAACTTCAGCCCCATCACTCACCACTTGTGCTTGTCTCTTTCGTTTTGGTATCCTTTTGTTAATACGCAAGTTCCTTACTCCAAGTAAATCTTCTTTCGAATAGCGCTTCTTTCCAAACCTGATAGCATGGAACCTCTCAAGCAAATGTATAATCTGATCTCCACCTAATGGACGCGGAGCATCTCTCTTCTCAATAGTGCCATAAAAAAACTAGCACGTAGTCTGAAAGACTGCTTTGCATGAGTATCATATGCCATAACCCCTTCAGTCCAGAGTTGTTTTAACTCATCAATTAGCGGTTCTAAAAACACATCTATGTCATTGCCTGGTGTATGCTTGCCCGGTATCAATAATGAAAGTATCATATACGGTTGTTTTATGCAAAGCCAAGGCGGTAAGTTGTAAGGCGTTAATAGAACAGGCCATGTAGACCAACCGGAACTCATTATCCCAAATGGGTTGAATCCGTCGCTAGACAAACCTAGTCTAACATTCCTACACCTATTTGCAAACCAAGGAAAAGTTCTATCCACATGCTTCCACGCCTCTGCATCGGCTGAATGTCTGATTTTACCATCATCAATACTTTCTTCCATGTGCTACCTCATTTGCTTAGTAGTGTCTTTATTCATATACAACCGTTTTAGCCTTGGTATTAAGGGAAAATGACGAAGGACCTTTGTTGGAATCTTCTTTTGCTTAAGCATAGACCTTGCTGTCCCATGTGTTGAATAATTTTTACGTTGTACCCATCGTGATACTCCACAAATTGGACACTCCTGGAGATCTTTGTTATCCTTATAGTAGAGGATACAATCATTAGGGCATGCGTCGATTTTATTGTAATCAAGTCCTATAACGGAAACAATCTTCTTTGCGTTATCATAATTTTTTGGTATG
The DNA here is from genome assembly GCF_001876935.1 of Asparagus officinalis. Taxonomy (NCBI): domain Eukaryota; kingdom Viridiplantae; phylum Streptophyta; class Magnoliopsida; order Asparagales; family Asparagaceae; genus Asparagus; species Asparagus officinalis. The sequence goes on along the minus strand of NC_033794.1, from coordinate 120,524,577 downwards.
CTCTCTTTTTCATTTGGAATGACTTTTCTCAGCAACACAAATAACATATTAAAATATTTATCTGTCATTCCGCTAAGAGACTTTATACGCAAAAGACGCAACATAAATGATAACCTGGTGAACTCGGTGCAACCCTCATACAGATTATTTTCATTGTCGTCTATTAATTTCATTATCCGCGCCAGCTCCTCATGATCAGTCACGCCTCCAGCATTTCCTGACTCGTCAGCATCCTCGGCATCTTCAGCTTGATCTATATTAGGAACTGTTAACATATCTGCAAGCATCGTATGTGTATCATCTATTCTCGTATCATCTATTCTCCCATCTGACGTACCGGTATCCGCCATCAGTTCGATTTCTTCAAGACATCCTTCCCCATGAAACGTCCAATATTTGTACTCCTCATGAAATCCTGATATTAAGTATTTCTGTAAATCACTTTTATCCACCAACGCCCTATTTTTACACCAATAGTAGGGACAATACACGACATCACTATTTAACTTCCGTGGGTCTGCCAAGGCGTACTATATGAATTGATTTATGACAATACACGACATCACTATTTAACTTCCGTGGGTCTGCCAAGGCGTACTATATGAATTGATTTATTCCATCTTTATATCGACTATCCCTCCATCTATGTCTGCCAAGGCGTACTATATGAATTGATTTATTCCATCTTTATATCGACTATCCCTCCATCTATCAATTCGAGGAATATCGATCCATGATTTGTCGGGAACTATCCTCATCTATATGATATTAAGTATAATTAGGTAATGTGAATTTTTATTAGTAACGCATTAAATTAACGATTTTGTGATATCAACTTTCTTCACGACATCAAGGAAATTCAAATTATAATAATCTCGGAGGGAAAATTACCAGAACATAAATTATGTGGGAGTAAAATCTAACGCTCGTATTTTCAATAAGAGACTTTAACGGCTGGCATAGGAAATGGACCTATCCTATTAGGAATATAGTAGTGCCTACAACTATCTTTATATACTTTATGCATTTTTATTTCTTAAAAATTTTGGCAGCACCTACCTGCTGTTCTCTGAGTACACTGTGCGGATGTTATAATGCGTATCAATCATCGATAATAGATCGATTATAGATTGATACGCAAAAAAACATACGCTTATTGTACACGGAGAACAATGCGGTACGTGTTATCGAAATTTTGTAGGAATAAAAATGCATAAAGTATACAAAGATAGACGATACACTAATGTATTCCTAACATGTACGAGAAGGGGAATCCTCCCCGGACAGATCTAATAATTATTGCATGTAGATCGTGCTCATAACATAAATCACGTTATTCTCTTTAGATGTAAAAAGTATTTTCACGTCCAACTAGAATTGCGTGAGTTTATATCAGAAGAGATTCACATCCAACAATATTAGACGGAAAACTAGGGGTAACGACTTCCGATTCATAAATCATGATATATATAGCAAAAAAATCACTGCGAGTTGAGCGGGGGCGGTGCCGCGATGAGCTCCGGCGAGAGATCGCTGCGAGTCTGAGAAACTAATTATATAGCATAATAAACGTTGGGCTATACATAATAAACGTAAATGTATATATAGCATTTATATAGATGTGTCACTTGATTTTCGAGAGAGTAAAATTAATTATCAAACTGGGGTAGCAAGGCTCTATCATGGTATATGATCAACGTGTAATAATAATCTTCTGAGAAACTAAAAAATAAAATTCACTTATATTTTTTTACAAACAGTACTAGTTAGTAATTAAATACTAAAGTACCCTCAGAAAATAAAATAAAATTTGACTTTAATGATTATGGACGTTTACACAAATTAACACATGCATTATATATTACCAACAGTATGCATGTATCCTTTTCATATAGTTGATGATGACCCAATAGTTCTTTTTTTTAGTTTAGTTTAGGATAAAATCCAAAAAATACTTGTTCTTACAACCTTGTGACAGATGATAAATGATAGACGAAAACTCTTACATTAATAGAAATTTTACCTAATTAATGGATTCTCGTATTTCTTGCAATATTTTCTTAAAGCAAACATGAAATTAAGCTTAACGACTGCTGAAATTTATAACAATTAAATAAATTTAAAATTCTAAATTTATCACATATCAGTAGAACCGACAAATTTTAAAAGATAAAAATCACATATGGTAATTCTTGCTAGAAAATAGTATGTCACCGCGAGCTACGAGCTACGAAGTGGAGACTGGGGTTCGGGGCCTCGGCGCGCGGGCAGTGGAGTCGGAGAGGAATAGCGGGAGGTGATGGCGAGGGCGAGGCCGGCCGCGCGGTACGTGTTATCGAAATTTTGTAGGAATAAAAATGCATAAAGTATACAAAGATAGACGATACACTACTGTATTCCTAACATGTACGAGAAGGGGAATCCTCCCCGGACAGATATAATAATTATTGCATGTAGATCATGCTCCTAACATAATCTTTAGATGTAAAAAGTATTTTCACATCCAACTAGAATTGCGTGAGTTTATATCAGAAGAGATTCACATCCAACAATATTAGACGGAAAACTAGGGGTAACGACTTCCGATTCATAAATCATGATATATATAGCAAAAAAATCACTGCGAGTTGAGCGGGGGCGGTGCCGCGATGAGCTCCGGCGAGAGATCGCTGCGAGTCTGAGAAACTAATTATATAGCATAATAAACGTTGGGCTATACATAATAAACGTAAATGTATATATAGCATTTATATAGATGTGTCACTTGATTTTCGAGAGAGTAAAATTAATTATCAAACTGGGGTAGCAAGGCTCTATCATGGTATATGATCAACGTGTAATAATAATCTTCTGAGAAACTAAAAAATAAAATTCACTTATATTTTTTTACAAACAGTACTAGTTAGTAATTAAATACTAAAGTACCCTCAGAAAATAAAATAAAATTTGACTTTAATGATTATGGACGTTTACACAAATTAACACATGCATTATATATTACCAACAGTATGCATGTATCCTTTTCATATAGTTGATGATGACCCAATAGTTCTTTTTTTTAGTTTAGTTTAGGATAAAATCCAAAAAATACTTGTTCTTACAACCTTGTGACAGATGATAAATGATAGACGAAAACTCTTACATTAATAGAAATTTTACCTAATTAATGGATTCTCGTATTTCTTGCAATATTTTCTTAAAGCAAACATGAAATTAAGCTTAACGACTGCTGAAATTTATAACAATTAAATAAATTTAAAATTCTAAATTTATCACATATCAGTAGAACCGACAAATTTTAAAAGATAAAAATCACATATGGTAATTCTTGCTAGAAAATAGTATGTCACCGCGAGCTACGAGCTACGAAGTGGAGACTGGGGTTCGGGGCCTCGGCGCGCGGGCAGTGGAGTCGGAGAGGAATAGCGGGAGGTGATGGCGAGGGCGAGGCCGGCCGCCGAGGGCGGCGGGCGGTGAAGTCGAGTGGGGTTCGGGAGGGGTGATGGCGAGGGCGGCGGGCGGTGAAGTCGAGTGGGGTTCGGGAGGGGTGATGGCGAGGGCGGCGGGCGGTGAAGTCGAGTGGGGTTCGGGAGGGGTGATGGCGAGGGCGGCGGGCGGTGAAGTCGACTGGGGTTCGGGAGGTGATGGCGAGGGCGGTGGAGTCGGAGAGGAGAAGCGGGACGTGATGGCGAGGGCGAGGCCGGCGGCGAGTCAGAGCTGAGAGGGGATGTCGAGGGCGGTGACTAAATTAGGGTTTTTTACTGTGGTAGAAACAGCGAGAGGGGTTCGGTAAAAAAGAATTTATATCAAACATCGCTGACGGGCTTCCCGTCAGCGATGTTTATTTCCCGTCGGCGATGACCACATCGCCGACGGTTATAAGGCATTTGTGACGGCAACAACGCTGACGGGAATTCCCGTCAGCGGACGGCAACAACGCTGACGGGAATTCCCGTTAGCGATATAAACATCGCTGACGGTACATTCCCGTCAGCGTTGTTGCCGTCAGCGAAGCATGGTTTTCCACTCGTGAAATAACTAAAAAATCAGTTTAGTTGAGGGCTCTTTGGCTTGGGCAGATCAAGAAAGATCTTTGGATCCTTGAGCATTTTCAGATCTAGAGATCAGCAAAGGGCATTCTTTGGCAACAAGAGCTATCTTCGTGCTTGGCTTGTCTAACCAATTATGGTTAAGATCAATCAACTCTTTTATAAGAGTTTAAACTCGCTCTGAGTTATCAATTCGTTCAGAGTTTCAAACTTGCCACGCAAGTCCTCCACAGCGTCAAATCGTGAGGAGAAGATTATGTTCCAGTGAAACAAGACGTTCGGATCGTCAACGAGAAGCAAACTCGACGCGAGCATTCGAGGGAGGCATCTCATCGTTACCGTGAAGAACCCAGAATTAAACAAAAGGGAGAATCCAGATCATTCTCTTCTCTTTTGTAATTAGGAAATCCAAATTGTAATCAATATTGAGAGAATAAAACATTCAATTCTTTCATTGTCTTTTTACTGCAAATTTTCCACCAAATTAACACTTATCAATTATGTTCTGATGATTTAATGTGTATTTACGAGATTTCCACTAATTATTGTTCAAAATAAGTATAAAACATATAGTTGTAACCGTGAATTTCGTTAAAAATAAAGGTACAATAACATTTTAGAAAATAATTGAGAAAACTATTTATAAAATTGTGTGTGCGCAATTAGAACGTAGATATTACTGTTCTAAATACATATAATTTAACCGAATTTGAATGGATTTTAGGAGAGAAAAAAACACCGTCCATTTAAGTTGTAGAATGATAAATAACCGATTAGTTGTGAAATTATCACCCTCATTTAAAGAACTACAGATAACTGGGGGATGACCAGATTTGAGTGACTGAAGCACGAACACTTGTCCGTACAAGAAAGGAGCAGCTCAAATCAAAATTGTTGAGCTCTTACCACAACAAAACTCAACCTATGTGTTACAGATAATGTTGTGCGCGGCGGAAGCTTCTCGGAGCGACACGAACAATCCAAAGATAAATCACAACTAATAAACCAAACACAATACCACAGCAAGACAACGAGTTTAACGTGCTTCGGTAAGTTGCCTACGTCCACGGGACAATGAGGGGAGTTCTTACTATTAGAAATCAAGAGAATACAAATAGAGTTACAAATCTCACCGATCAAACCTAAAATAAAGCTCTAGATCTCTCATAAATCTCCCACAATTGGATACATCAATCCTCTCCAAAAGACTATTCAAAATCGTCATTGCTTAACCCTAATTAATCAGGTTTATGGTTATATATCAACTCAGAAACGAACCGGATCAAAAACTAAGAGCCCAGCCCAAACAGCTTGCGGTCGACCGTGCAGGTATCGCGGTCGACT
>NC_033794.1:120505671-120519000 GCF_001876935.1 Asparagus officinalis | reverse complement strand
TCGCGGGTCGACCGCCAGTCTGCCTGACCGATTCTCCTGAACTTCCTGCTGCTTCTCTCGTCACTTCTTTAATTCTCCACCTCGACGAATGTTTCTGCCAAAAACTGAGCCAACAACAGATCATCCAAAAAGTTCTGCAACAAGTCTGGGAACCAAACTAGAGGTGAAACACGATCTCCCCCAATCTGAATCAACAGATCAAACCAGCTGCAACTGAAAGACTGCCTACGTATCCTCTTGCCCAAGGAATCAAGTCTTCACGTAGTTCACCAAAATGGCCTCCAAAGGCCTCAACACCGAAGAATGTTCAAAAGCTCCAAACAATGACCAAACTTCACACCTGAAACAACTTTGGTCAACATATCTGCAGGATTGTCCTTCGTGTGGACCTTCTCCAATATGACGTCTCCATCATCCAAAACGTCACGAACAAAGTGGAATCTAACATCGATGTACTTTGTGCACGCATGATAAACCTGATTCTTCACCAAATAGATAGCTGACATGCTATCACAATATACCCGAAGCGTCTCCTGTGCAATCCCCAAGTTCTCCAATAATCCACGCAACCAAAAAACCTCCTTAACAGCTACAGTCACTGTCATATACTCCGCCTCTGTAGTAGATAGAGTCATTATGGACTGAAGTGTACATCTCTAACATACCGGTGCTCCTGCCAATGTAACACATATCCTAAAGTAGACCAGCGTTTGTCAAGATCTCCAGCATAATCTGAATCCACGTAACCAATACAATCCTGCCCATTCTTCTCATCCTACTGGAATACCAAACCAACATCCACAGTGCCTCGAATATACCTAGAATCCACTTCACTGCCTCCCAATGACCATTTTCGGGGTCGTTCATGTATCTCGATACCATGCTCACAGCCTGTGATAAGTCTGGCCTCGTACACACAATCACATACATCAAGCTACCTACTGCACTAGCATATGGGACTTTCGACATGTAATCTCTGTCCTCAACTGAAACAGGTGATATCAACGCTGAAAGCTTGAAGTGGGGAGCCAATGGAGTGCTAACTGCTTTTGCATTTCCATCAAAGCTGAATTTCTTCAACATCTTCTGCAAATAGCTCTTATGTGTAAGCTTTAAACTCCCATTCACCCTATCTCTCTCGATCTCCATACCCAATATCTTCTTTTCCTCTCCAAGATCTTTCATCTCAAACTCGGATGACAGCTCCTCTTTCAGCTTTCGAATAGCCGAAGAATTCCTGGAAGCAATAAGTATATCGTTAACATATAAAAGTAAATATATGTGCTCACTATCCTGTAGCTTGTGCATATAAACACATGGGTCATATGGGCTCCTCGTGTACCCATGACCAATCATAAAGCTGTCGAATCTCTTGTACCACTATCTCGGCGATTGCTTCAAACCATAAAGAGACTTCTTCAGCTTGCAAACCATATTAATGAATATTTTTGTAAACTTTTCTAATAAAAATTCCATATTGATAGGTAAAAAGCGCGCTATCTTAGTCAACTGGTCAATAATCACCTTATCACATTATTTTCTCTAAAGATTTTGGAAGGCTGGTGATGAAATTCATGCTGATCTTTACCCATTTCTAGATTGATATATTCCAATTTTTGGACTAATCTAGCTAGCCTTTGGTGTTCAATCTCTACTTGTTGGCAAGTAAAACATTCTGCAACATAGGTGACAATTTTCTTCTTCATGTTATTCAACCAATAGATTACCTTCAGGTCTTTATACATTTTTATTAATCCAGGATGAATAGTATACAGAGGGTGGTGTGCCTCTTTTAGAATCTTCTTCTTTATCTCTGGTATATTAGGCACACAAACTCTAGTTCCAAACCTTAAGGACACATTTTCATGTATCTTACATTCTCTTCGAGTGCATTCATCCACATCTTTATTTATCTTCATTAGTTGAGGATCCTTCTGCTAGTTTGCTTTAACTTCATCTATCAAAGAAGGTTATATCACCATATTTGTTAATTTAACTCCAATTCGGTGGACTCTAATTTTTATTCCAGTATGATCCATAATTTTTATTCCAGTATGATCCAAGTCCTCTAACATTTTTCTTTGAAAAGTAATTAAATATGCTAAATTGCATGAATTCTTACAGCTCAAAGCATCAACAACAACATTCGCCTTACTAGGGTGATAATTGATGGTCATGTCATAATCTTTTAGAAACTTCAACCATCTTCTTTGCCATGAATTCAACTCTTTCTGAGTGAATATATATTTTTAAATTCTTGTGGTCAGTGTATATTTCACAATATACTTCATATAAATAATGTCTCTAAATTTTAAGAGCAAAAACTACTGCCGCTAATTCTAAATCATGAGTGAGATAGTTCTGTTCATAAGGCTTTAACTGCCTTGAAGCATATGTTATAACTTTCCCATTATGCATAAAAACACACCCTCAGTCCTCTTCTAGAGGCATTACTGTAGATAGCAAAGCGTGTATCTCTAGAGGGTAGTGCAAGTATTGGAGCAGACACTAATTAATGTTTTAGGTCTTAAAAGCATTTCTCCTATTCATCTAATCAAATGAATTTAACTTCCTTCTAAGTAAGACAAGTCAGAGGTGGGGCGATACGGGAAAATATTTTCACAAATTTTCTATAGTAGCCAGTCATACCAAGAAAACTATAGATCTGCATCACACTAGTTGGTTTGTCCCAATTAACTATAACTTTTATCTTTTTAGGATTCATAGAATTCCTTCGCTAGAGATTATATGTCTAAGAATGTTACTTTCTCCAACAAAAACTCATATTTCTTAAGTTTCGCATAAATTTTTTTCTCTGTTACAAGTACATTTGTGAGCATAAATGATAATACTAGAATTTCATAATGACCATAACATGTTTGAAATATAGTTTTTGTCATATCCTCTGGCTTGATCTTTAACTCATAGTAACCACAATAGAGATCAACCTTTAAAAAAAAATACTTGAGCTCTTGCAGTTGATCAAATAGATCATCGATTCTTGATAATGGATACTTATTCCGAATGGTTATTCTATTCAATTCGCAGAAGTCAATACATAGTCTCATATTACCATCTTTCTTCTTTACAAGTAATACTGGTGCACCCATGGTGACACACTAGACTGAATGAAGCTTTTACCTAAAAGTTCTTGCAATTGCACATTGAGCTCTCTTAATTCAGCTAATACCATGCGATAGGGAGACTTAGAAATTAGATTCGTACTAGGTACCAAGTCAAGTGAAAATTTAATTTCCCTATATCGAGGCATTCTTGGAAGTTCTTCTGGAAATACCTTTGGTAATTTTCGGACAACTGGTATCTTTTCTATGCTTGATTTTTCTTCATAAATAACTTCAACTAAAGCCAAATAACCCATATATCTACTTCTCAGCGCCCGATATGTTTTAAAAGCTGAGATGATTTTTAAGGGTCTTTAAGATTTATAACCCCCAAAACAAAATTATGGTTGGCCCAGAAATTTAAATACTACTTTTTTCTCAACACAAAATAGAAGCATGATTTAAAAATAACCAATTCATTACTAATATGGCATCAAAATCATGTATTTCTAGCGTTACTAATTTTGTTATTAGTTCCTTGTCGAGAATATTAATTTTACCCCTACAACCCTGATTTGATACTAATATACTACCCCCAGGTGTACTGATAAGTAATTCTTGTTGTGAGGTATCACGAGGTGACTAGTTTCTCTTAGCAAACTGTGAAGCAATGAAAGAATGCGATACACCAATATAAAAAAGCACTCAAGTAGATGCAAAAGTTATCATACCTATCACCACATTGTCTGCTTCACCTTCCTTCTTAGTCAAGGAATAAACTCGAGCCTTGGCTCGAGGACATCTATTCCCACTCCTGGGCTGACCGGTCTGTAGGATATTCTGATCCTTTTGCATTCTTGGGCAATTTGTAATCTTATGATCTTTCTGCCCGCATTTGAGGCAAACTCCACGATTTCTCCAACACTTCTTCACTTCCTGGCCAAGTATATGACAGATATCATATCTCACAACTTTCTGGTTCTAAAGATGCTCCTCTCTTTGCCTTACATTTTGTTTTTTATTTCTCCCGTTTCTACTCCTCCCACTATGATTATCTAGCCAAAACCACTTCCTTGGATATGAGTTGCTCGCCTCATTCTTTGATTTTACATCTATCTCATTTTTCTTAATTAACAATACCTTCTTTAATACTTATCCATATGTAGGGAGTTCAAATGCACTGACCGTCTTGCTGATATCCGATCGAATCCTTTCTTCGAAACGACGAGCTAGCTCTATCCTCTTCCTTACCTAGTGAGCAGCAAATTTTGACAGATAAATGAACTCCTCCTCATATTCAACTACCGTCTTAATGGCTTGCTCTAATTTTTGAAATTCTTGTTATTTTTGCCCGCTGACTGTTGAGGAAATATAATTTTCATAAAAAATCTTTTTAAATTCATTCCATGATATCTTATATGCATTTTCTCTCAACGTCCTAACTTGTATTTACCGCCATCCATAAGCATAGTCTTTTAGCATGTAGACTTTCATCTTCAAGACATTTCATGTATATGAAGACTTTTTTTCATTTTAGTGATTTAATGTTCAGTAATCATCGGATCAGTAGTTCCCTCAAAACTGGGTGGAGACAACTTCTTGAATTCAGCCATGCCGCTTCTTAATTTTAATTGTTCACTATTCTGGCCATTCATCTGGTTAAGATCAATTTGATCTTGCTGTCTAGTGACTAGAGATGTCACTGTTTGCAGTACTTTCATTAGTGTCTTGCTGTCTACTTGGCTTCTTGAGGTTGATGCACGATTAACTCTAGATTTCATCATCTCACTTATTGTTTGTTGAGATCATTATCTCTATGAGGAGGGTTTGGTCATTACCTATAGTCATATCTCCCTATAAATAATAAAATGTTTGGGTCAACAAGAGACAATTTGTAAGCCAATCACGTATACGTAAGTCAAGTAATTATGAATTCAATCATCGTTCAGCAATGTAACATAAGTCAGTACTTATAAATCAAAAGTATATTATTGACATTTAACTTTTAGTTCATAAATATAGATGAGTATATGGATTTACATATATGCATGCGTTTCTACCAAAAAATGGCCAATATATACCAAAAGTGTAACTAAGAAAACTCGTATATTGCTTTACAAAATTGTCTCACTGATTAAACTTTAATCCATTGTAAAAAAGGAGCTGCCTGTGGGTGACTCCTAGGGGTGCCAAACCGTATCCGTATCCGAGGAAATATCCGTAACCGTATCCGTTAGGATACAAATATGGTTACTCAAATCTATTACCGATAGGATATGGTTGCGGATATGGTTTTGTAGTGAAATATCTGTATCCGTATCCGAAAAAATCCGAATACATATTGGTAATACTCTTACGATAGTTTCGATTCTTAGATTATGGATTTGTGGTTAATTTTGATGATCAAGATGTCTAATCTTAGCTTTTCAATCATAATGAACATATTAACGAACTCTTTTTGTATCACATGACTATATTTTTCTGAATACTATCTAGTTTTCTCATATCCTTTTTTGTATCCGCATGCATATCCGTTTATATATCCGCATCTATATCCGTAACCATATCCGATTTTGGCGGATATGGATATGAATTTTTCTTACCGACGTATATCCGTATCCGTATCCGTATCCGAGATGGGTAAGCGGATATGGATATGGTAAGTGCCATATCCGAGCCGTATCCGCTCCGTTAACACCCTTAGTGACTCCTCATGGTTGTCAGAATATGTTCCGAAATAAAATAATCAAAATTAAAAAAAATAAAATTATAGAAAATGTAACGAATAGGGAAGATTTAGCTTTACAGGAAAGATATGCATACAAAACCGAATTAAATGGCCTGTTACCTGATATAAGCCCATCGGGCACAACTCTTGTTTTTTTTTTTTTAATCGTTCGAGAGAGTACTCACTTGAACTATATCGCGTTTTGTCCAGAGACATCTCGAGCACTTTCAGGGCCCCTCGAAACATCTGGCGCATACCGCAGTATTTCGAGACCCTTCCGTCTGAACCTGTATAAATTCGCCCACCCCTCCACCTCTTCGTCGCATCGCGAAAACCATTGATCAGACTGTGATTTGCGAACAAAGAGCTCGTCGCCGGCTTAGTTGTAAGGCAGTCCTTTTGAAGAGAAATGGCTCTGATTCCTCGATTCTTCGGTCAGAGGAGCGACGTCTTCGACCCCTTCCCCCTCGACGTCTGGGATCCTTTCCAGGGTTGGCCTTTAGACTCTTTTCGCTCCCTTGCTGATTGGTCTGGTGCCAGCAGCGCTCTCGGCGAGACCTCCGCCTTCGCCAACACCCGCATCGACTGGAGAGAGACCCCCGAGGCCCACGTCTTCAAGGCCGATCTCCCGGGGATAAGGAAGGAAGAGGTGAAGGTTGAGGTGGAGGAAGGAAGAGTGCTTCAGATCAGCGGAGAGCGGAGCAAGGAGCAGGAGGAGAAGAATGACACGTGGCACAGGGTCGAGAGGAGCAGCGGCAAGTTCCTGAGGAGGTTCAGGCTGCCGGAGAACGCGAAGATGGATCAGGTGAAGGCGACGATGGAGAACGGCGTGCTCACCGTGACCGTGCCCAAGGAGGAAGTCAAGAAGCCCGAGGTGAAGGCCATTGAAATCTCTGGTCAGAAAGAGGAGTAGATTCCTTGCTTGGTTGTGTTTCCGAGTTTTCGGTTAAGTTCTTCTGCTGAAGCGTTGGTCTGAGGCTTATGCTAGCACCCGTGTTTGTGTCTGTGTGAGTTGATGGTGTCTCTTGTTTGTGTCTGTGTAAGTTGATGGTATCTCTGGTGCGGTGTATGTCTATGGTGGGAGTATGAATAAAGTGTCTTTTAAGTTTTTGCTGCTTCGTTGGGTCGCATTGGTAGTCGTTTTGTGTTGCATATCGACTAATTTCGCATTACTCTGCTCACATGTTTAGGAGTCTGGTCTGTTGTCTTTAATTATTTATATTTAAGAAGTGTGCCGGGGGCGTTACCCTGATTTCATGGGTCGATGGACGCCCGCGGATGAGAGGGGGAAAAGAAAGAAAAGAGGAAGGGAAGGGAGGCTTAGAGCTTGCCGGTGGTACATGAAGCTGGAGAGATGAGAGAAGAAAGTCTGAAAAATTGAAATCGATGTAAAATATGTGAGTTTGTTAATCAGTCCGAATTGTTAGTTTGAATCCAAGTTATTAGATAGAGTTCTAGTTATAGTAGAATACTAGTTAGTGGATAGTTTTTCTAGTTATTGGATAAAGATTAGAGTTGTAATCTTATCCCTATGTCCTTATATATATGTAAACAATTTTGATGAGTTAAGTAGAACGAAAATAAAATTTATAGAAGTCCCTGCTCCATCCGGTTTTGTGTTCATCAACAAAACAGAGACTAAGAAAATTCCTGCAGAAAGGTCCCCTGTGTTTGGTGTTCGGTCTCTCCAAAAATCAGTCAAGGAAGCTTTGGTTACAGGTTTTTCTAACTCTGTTTTCAGGTTTGTATAAAAGCTTACAGGTTGTGTACTTGGGCCGATTCTATTCTCAAAGCCAACAAGTGGTATCAGAGCCGTGTCTGCCTAAGATTCAACCAAGATCTGAAGAGATGACGAGTTCGGAGAAGATGACGACCAAGGTGGGTTCTCTTACTCTTCAATACCCGACGCTATCGAGGGACAACTATGCTTCGTGGGCAATCAAGATGAAAGTCTACATGAAGGCTCAAGACGTGTGGGATGCCATTGAGCCCGCGGCAGGTGTGTCCGTGGAACACAGGAAGGATCAGATGGCGTTGGCGGCCATCTACCAGGGGATTCCTGAAGAGACTTTGATGGTGATCGCAGAGAAGCAGACGGCAAAAGAGGCATGGGAGACGTTGAAAACAATGCATCTAGGAGCGGATCGTGTAAGGAACGCGAAGGTACAGACCTTGAAGTCCGAGTTCGAACTTCTCCGGATGAAGGAGAATGATAACGTCGACGATTTTTCGACGAAGTTGACAGGAGTCGTTAACAAGATTCGGGCTTTAGGCGGCGAGATGGAGGAGAACTACGTCGTCAGAAAGCTACTTCGGGCGGTACCGGAGAGATTCCTTACTATCGTCTCCACGATTGAACAGTTTGGGGACATCGACAACATGACACTCGAGGAGGCGATCGGGTGTCTCAAAGCCCACGAGGAGAGGGCACGTGTTTTTCGAAACAACGTCGACGATCACCTATTGTTGACGCATGCGGAGTGGCAAGCAAGGGGCAAGAAGAACGGCGGAGGCTTCCTCTCAACACCTACAACCAATGATGGCAGCGGTCGAGGACGAGGTCGCGGGGCCGGTCGTGGGCGTGGCCGTGGCCAAAGAGGCCGAGGCGGACAAGCGGCGGTCGAGACAAATCAAACATCAAATGCTTCAATTGCGGAGTATATGGGCACTTTCAGTCGGAGTGTCACAAGCAACGCCGCAATCACGAACAGGAGGCTAATCTCACCCGAGTGTACGACGAGGAGCCTACCTTGATGATGACTATGTTAGAGGAATCGCCAAATGTCATTTTGCTTAATGAGGAGAAGGTGGTGCCGGATTTACTTACAGCGGGGGAGGCACATGTTGACAACGACACTTGGTACCTAGACAATGGAGCTAGCAATCACATGACCGGCCACCGAGGCAAGTTCAAGGAGCTCGACGAGAACATTACAGGAACCCCACCGAGGCAAGTTCAAGGAGCTCGACGAGAACATTACAGGAACCGTCAAGTTTGGTGATGGATCCGCCGTAGAGATCAAGGGGAAAGGTTCTATCCTCTTTCAGTGCAACAACGGCGATCAAAGGCTACTACCTGAGGAAAGGTTCTATCCTCTTTCAGTGCAACAACGGCGATCAAAGGCTACTACCTGAGGTATATTATATTCCGAGCTTGAAATCGAACATTATTAGCCTTGGTCAGATGACTGAAGATGGGAGTAAGGTTGTTATTGCTGACGAGTTCCTGAGGGTGTTTGATAGGAACGGTGCTCTCTTAATGAGGGTGACACGTTCAACTAACCGATTGTACATGATAGAGTTAAAGACTTGCAAGCCGGCGTGTTTGATGGCGAACATTAACGATCCAGCTTGGTTATGGCATGCTCGCCTTGGGCATGTCAATTTCTTCGCCCTCAAGATGATGACTGATAAGAGGATGGCTTCCGGGTTGCCGAAGATCTTGCACCCGAATCAACTATGCGAAGGATGCCTTGTCGCCAAGCAAGCAAGACTGACGTTCCCTTCGCAAGCAAATTTTAGAGCTCAGAAGCCACTGGAGTTGTTACACGCTGATCTCTGTGGCCCTATCACCCCATCTACACTAGCTGGTAACAAATACTTCCTTATTATAGTTGATGATTTCAGCCGATGGATGTGGGTATACATGTTGAAGGCCAAGAGTCAAGCTTGTGAAACCTTCAAGAAGTTCAAAACAGAGGTTGAGAACGCATGTGACCATAAGGTGAAGACATTGAGGACGGATCGTGGTGGTGAGTTTTTGTCAAAGGAGTTCACCAAGCTATGTGAAGACTACGGCATCAAGCGTCATCTCACTGCACCATACACCCCGCAGCAAAACGGTGTAGTGGAGAGGCGTAATCGCACGGTGATGGACATGGCGAGAAGTTTACTTAAAAGCATGCATATGCCTGGAACAATGTGGGGTGAAGCGGTTAGGCACACGGTGTACATACTCAACCGACTACCAACCAAGGCATTGCACGACCACACACCTTACGAAGCTTGGTTTGGTAAGAAACCCCACCTAGAACACTTGAGAGTTTTCGGATGTGTGGCGCATGTAAAAATTGCAGGTCCTTCACACAAGAAACTCGACGACCGGAGCACGCCAATGGTGTATATTGGGGTAGAGGAAGGAAGCAAAGCGCATCGCCTTTATGACTCTCAACATGGCAAAATACGTGTCAGCAGGGATGTCGTGTTCGAGGAAGGAAAAGAATGGAAATGGAGCGCAGACGGAGATGTAGAACCATCCAGCTGGGTGGAATTCGCAGCGGAAGAGGAATCAGCAACAGCCGGCACAGCAGCTGGCACATTTGTTTGGTTCAGACTGCCAGCAGCTGGCCAGAACAGCCCACAGATGGTTCCTGGTCCAAGAACAGCAGCTGCAGCAGATCCTGCTGCATTGGAGATGACCGGAGCACAATCTGGACAGCCGGTAGAGCGTACAAGGCAGCCAGCAGCAGGCCGAACCAGTCCGCATACACCCGCTAGTGCAGCAGGCCGAACCAGTCCGCAACCTCCTGCTGCAGCAAACCCCACTGTCTTGGACACGTTCGGACCCCCTGAAGCTGCAGTGATGACTCCTGTACGCTAGCGATCTCTAGCGGACATCTATGCAGAGACGGAGGTGATTGATCTCCCTGCAGAAGAATTACTCCTGATTTCTGAAGAACCTGTAAGCTACATTGAGGCTGCAACAGATCAAGAATGACGGACAGCCATGGAGAAGGAATTGGAGGCCATCGAGAAGAATAAGACTTGGGTACTCACGGAGTTACCGCGGGGTTCCAAACCCATTGGTCTCAAATGGGTGTACAAGCTGAAGAAGGACAATGAAGGCAATATTCTCAAGCACAAAGCAAGACTTGTAGCAAAAGGGTACGTCCAGCAGCAAGGCGTGGACTTCGAAGAGGTGTTTGCACCTGTGGCGAGGCTTGATACCATCAGAATAATCCTCGCTATATCAGCACAGAACGGGTGGGAGGTGCACCATTTGGATGTGAAGTCGGCATTCCTAAATGGTGATCTCCAGGAAGAAGTGTATGTGGTTCAACCTGAAGGGTTCGTTGTGAAGAATCAAGAGCACAAGGTCTACAAACTTTCAAAGGCACTCTACGGTCTACGCCAAGCACCTCGGGCATGGAACACGTGCCTCGATAAGTGCATGAAGGGCATCGGATCTGCAAGATGTACTCAGGAGCAGGCGGTATACACCAGGAGTAACAGAGGGGATACACTCATTGTTGGCGTGTACGTGGATGACTTGATCGTTACGGGCTCGAGAGCGGATGAGATAAAGTTTTTCTGGCGTGTACGTGGATGACTTGATCGTTACGGGCTCGAGAGCGGATGAGATAAAGTTTTTCAAGCAACAAATGATGAAGGAGTTCGAGATGAGTGGCCTTGGATTGCTTTCCTATTATCTTGGTATCGAGGTGGATCAGCGAGATGATTGTATTGCACTAAGGCAGGCGGCCTATGCGAAGAAAGTTTTTGGTCAGTTCGGCATGAGGGAATGCAACCCGACACAATATCCCATGGAAGCAAAGCTAAAGCTTGGAAAGGATTCTGAAGGAACATCGGTGGACGTGACGGAGTATAGACGCATTATCGGATGCTTAAGGTATCTAACTCACACCCGGCCCGATATCACATATGCCGTGGGGATTGTGAGTAGGTACATGGAGCACCCTACAGTTTTGCATAGACAGGTTGTCAAGCATATTTTGAGGTACGTGAAGGGTACTATGTCCTACGGATTGGTGTACAAACGAGGTCGAGGCAATGAAGAGTTGGTGGGATTCACTGACAGTGATCTTGCGGGAGATGTTGATGACAAACGCAGCACAAGCGGCATGGCATTTTATCTAGGTGATAGCTTGGTCACTTGGACATCACAGAAACAGAAGACGGTGGCATTATCATCCTGCGAGGCAGAATTTATGGCGGCAACTGCAGCAGCGTGCCAAGGCTTGTGGCTGAGGAGTTTAATCAGCGAGGTGATTGGGAGTGAGCCCAAGCCGGTTACACTCTTCGTCGACAACAAGTCCGCAATTGCCTTGATGAAGAATCCAGTTTTCCATGGGAGAAGCAAGCATATTGACACACGTTTTCACTTCATTCGAGAGTGTGTTGAGCGAGGACAGATTAAAGTGGAGTTCGTAAGCACGAGCGAGCAGCGATCAGATATTCTCACGAAGGCACTAGCAAAGGTGAAGTTCATCGAGATGCGGGAGCTGCTAGGAGTAAGGGACTTGGAGTCTCGTCCAGATTAAGGGGGAGAATGTGAGTTTGTTAATCAGTCCGAATTGTTAGTTTGAATCCAAGTTATTAGATAGAGTTCTAGTTATAGTAGAATACTAGTTAGTGGATAGTTTTTCTAGTTATTGGATAAAGATTAGAGTTGTAATCTTATCCCTATGTCCTTATATATATGTAAACAATTTTGATGAGTTAAGTAGAACGAAAATAAAATTTATAGAAGTCCCTGCTCCATCCGGTTTTGTGTTCATCAACAAAACAGAGACTAAGAAAATTCCTGCAGACAGGTCCCCTGTGTTTGGTGTTCGGTCTCTCCAAAAATCAGTCAAGGAAGCTTTGGTTACAGGTTTTTCTAACTCTGTTTTCAGGTTTGTATAAAAGCTTACAGGTTGTGTACTTGGGCCGATTCTATTCTCAAAGCCAACAAAATAGTATAAAGAGACCGACATATTAGGGGGAAAAAATGCCATGATTTTACTTGAATGATGAATGTCTATTGATATGTCGGTCTCTTTATACTATTTTGTTGGCTTTGAGAATAGAATCGGCCCAAGTACACAACCTGTAAGCTTTTATACAAACCTGAAAACAGAGTAATAATAATTTCAAAGTAATAATAAAAGATTCAAAAATAAAAATTAAGAAATATTTAAAAATAAAAACATGGAAATTTAAATTAATTTGGTAATTTAAATTTTAAAAATTTATTATAATTTAATCTCTAAAACAATATGAAATTTGGTAACATAAATTTGGTAATATGAAATTTATTGAAATTTTGGTCAATAAAAATTTTTATTTCAGTTATATTTAAAAAGTCAAAATTTTAAATTAATATCAAAAATTTTAAAAATAAAAATTTGTGAATAAACTAATTTTAAAGTTATATTTAAAAATTAAAACACGAAAATTTCAAATTAATTTGACAACATTAACTTGGTAATTTAATTTTTTTTTCAAATTTTGGTATTATTTAATTTCAAAAATAGTATTAGATTTGTTATAAAAAATAATTTTTTAGAAATATTTAAAAATATAGGGAAAATTGCTTGAAGGAACCAAAATAAATTGGCTCATGCATCCTCACCCTCAGTCCAATAACCATAACCATAAACCCCTAAAAGTGAAAAAAAATGCAACTAAGCCCCAAACCCACTGCCCAAGAAAAATATTCCTAAATTACCCTTCTTCCCAAATAGTTCATCTTCCTCCTCCTCTATCCTCATCTGCACCTTCTCCTCCTCTACTCCTCCCCCCTCCTCTTCCACCTCC
>NC_033794.1:120402285-120505649 GCF_001876935.1 Asparagus officinalis | reverse complement strand
ATCTTCTCCTCCTCCCCCTTCCCCCTCCTCCTCGACCCCCTCCTTGGCTCCGCCGCCAATGGGTAGCTTGAGGTCTGAGTCCTGATTCTTGATCTCTTTACTGGGTATGCTTCAATTTTTGATTATTAATGAATTTCTGTGATCTGGCCTTTTTGGGTAATTTTTTTTTGTTGTAATTTTTTTCCGCCGGCCCCACTCCTCCATCGCCGACTGCCGGCCCCACTCCTACTCTTTTTTTGTTGTAATTTTTTTCCGCCGGCCCCACTCCTCCATCGCCGACTGCCGGCCCCACTCCTACTCCAGCCCCATCCCCTCCCTCTCCCCCTCCTCCGATGACCTAAAGGTGACTTCTAATCTTCTCAAACTTCCATCCGAAATCCTTAGAAGTTTAGTTTTTGATGTTTTATCAGTAAATCGAATGGCGAACGAGATTCGATCTCAAACGGAATTATTTCCAGGGTTTTAAAATCCGTCAAATTTGTTTATTTTACCTAAAATTTTGGACTCAGGAATCTAAATTAGAGTTTGTTTGTTTACAGTGATTTGAAGCATTAGCTTATTTTTTCACAAAATTCTTAATTTTTTTTGGGTTTGCAGTAGAAATGAAAGGATTTAACTAAGGAGGAGCTAGTAAAGTGTTCATTGCCAAATTACAAGTTTGGGAAGACACTGGGTATTAGGTCATTTGGAAAGGTGAAGATTGCTGAGCATGTTTTGATTGGGCATAAGGTCGCCATCAAGATTCTTAATCGGCGCAAGATTTAGAATATGAGATGGAGGAGAAATTTATATTGTGATCATGGGATGGTTAATCTTCAAAAATAGTTTTTAGATATTTGTTTCATTATAATTTTCCTTAGTTTCCTAGGAGAAAATGATACTGATGAATATTCATTTTGAACGGGTATTTACCAAATCATAATGTTACTACAACATGCATGTGTGCAACAATACTAGTGCTAACTCCCGTGCATAACAACTAGTTGCAACCTGAATATTATGATGTGGTTAAGCAACTTTTGGATACATTGTTTGTTAATAGACGGTTTCCTGCGATATGGGTGATTTACTTACAGCTTTAGCATGCAAAGAAAAGCCTTTTATGTTTGTTTATCATGTGGGATTATCTTAACTTGTAGAAACTATTATTGGATGTGATTATCAATGAAAATTTGAGATAGTCCCCTTTTACGTTTGTGCCCTATATGTGATATTTGGTATATTGTGTGATTTATGTGTTGTTATGTGATATTTTGGTATTTTGCGTGACTAATGCTGCTGTTATGTGATATTTTAGTATTCTGTGTGGCTTATGCTGCTGTTATGTGATATTTTGGTATTCTGTGTGATGTATGCTGCTTTTATGTGACATTTTGGTATTCTGTGTGACATATGCTGTTGTTATGTGATATTTTTACATTCTGTGTGATATATTCTCGTTACCAGTTACATATGATGCTGCAGTTTAAGTGTTATGTGATATTTTTACAGATATAATTGTTGCATACATGCATATTTTTTCATCAAGGCGATCCTAGAGGGAAGGGAGACAATAAATATTGAAGCCTTACAAAGGGAGTTATTCGATGTTAGGAGCATGACTTGCTGCTCAAATCATATGCGAACGTGGTGAATGGAAGAAGTTGCAATTGAAGTTAGATATTGACGATCCAGAATATCTTTTGTACTTTAGGGGTAATGATGTACCATTGATTGAGTGGAAGTATTAGACAACCACACGTAACTATTTTATTTGTTGGATGTTTACTAGCTGTTTGTAAATGATAAAATGTGTATTTGTAATTTATTGGTGATCTTTGTTCTTTAGCATATAATACGTTAAGCAACACTTGAGGCAAAACTCATCGCTCTAAACTTTAATTTATAATACTAAACAAGATGAAGTACACATCTAGAATACGCATCTAGAAATATATCTTTTATATGAGGTACACATTTAACATTCACATATAATACGTTAACGTCACATATGAGGTCTCAATGTCACATGTAATATTCAAAAGTCACAAATCAGATCTAAATATCACATATAAGGTAGAACCGTCACATGTAGGATTGAATTGTCACATATAACATTGAAATATCATTATTCCAAAAAATCCATCATTTTCCCATTTAACCTTAAATAACTAAGTTACAATCTCAACCCATCATCCCATTTCCTTCGTGTAACCAATCTACAACAATGTTTCCTAAAAATTTTATTCAATAAATAACGTACTTTGGTGAACCATATATGTGATATTTCAATGTTATATGTGACAATTCAATCCTACATGTGACGGTTCTACCTTATATGTGATATTTAGATCTGATTTGTGACTTTTGAGTATTACATGTGACATTGAGACATCACATGTGACGTTAATGTATTATATGTGAACGTTAGATGTGTACCTCATATAAAAGATATATTTCTAGATGTGTATCATTCTAGATGTGTACTTCATCTTGTTGAGAATTATAAATTGAAGTTTAGAGCGATGGGTTTTGTCTTAAGTGTTACTCAACGTATTTCAAAATTATTGGAGTTTGCTGCATACAAGTATACGTTTAATTGTCTGTTATGTGTGACCTTTACTCGTCTCATGTGGCAATACTCTATTATACATGACTCTTATCTGTGTTATGTGATATTTTGCTATTATTTGTGACAGTTGTCGTTTATATGTGACATTTATCTGTTATGAATATTGAAGCCTTGTAGAGGGAGCCTGAGATTAACGTTGATCCATGGACAACAAAATCGAATAGCTATCTATGTCCTGAAGCAGAATTCTTCAACAAAATTGCATGAAGGGAAGCACTCTTGAAGTATCGCTGAAGGACATAACCGAGTCATGTGCACTAAACCTATCCAAGACTAATGTTTCCTGGCAGAATTCAAACTCTTTTGTGACTGTTGTCTGTTATATGTTACTTTTGACATTTTGTTGTGACATTTACTACTTAATTGTGACATATTACCTGTTCGTGTGCCTTATTGGTATTAACTGTGACACCTGTAACAACTTTACTTTCAGATTCCATTTAATATGCTAAACAACAAAGATCACCAATAAATTACAAATGCAAATTTTATCATTTACAAACAGCTAGTAAACATCCAACATCCAACAAATAAAACAGTTACATGTGGTTGTCTAATACTTCCACTCAATCAATGGTACATCATTACCCCTAAAGTACAAAAGATATTCTGGATCGTCAATATCTAACTTCAATTGCAACTTCTTCCATTCACCACGTTCGCATATGATTTGAGCAGCAAGTCATGCTCCTAACATCGAATAACTCCCTTTGTAAGGCTTCAATATTTATTGTCTCCCTTCCCTCTAGGATCGCCTTGATGAAAAAATATGCATGTATGCAACAATTATATCTGTAAAAATATCACATAACACTTAAACTGCAGCATATATAACTGGTAACGAGAATATATCACACAGAATGTAAAAATATCACATAACAATAGCATATGTCACACAGAATATCAAAATGTCACATAACAGCAGCATACATCACACAGAATACCAAAATGTCACATAACAGCAGCATAAGTCACACAGAATACCAAAATATCACTTAACAGCAGCATAAGTCATGCAAAATACCAAAATATCACATAACAACACATAAATCACACAATATACCAAATATCAGATATATGGCACAAACGTAAATGAGGATTATCTCAAATTTTCATTGATAATCACATCCAATAAAAGTTTCTACAAGTTAAGATAATCCCACATGATAAACAAACATAAAAGACTTTTCTTTGCATGCTAAAGTTGTAAGTAAATCACCCATATCGCAGAAAACGTCTACTAACAAACAATGTGTCCAAAAGTTGCTTAACCACAGCATAATATTCAGGTTGCAACTAGTTGTTATGCACGGGAGTTAGCACTAGTATTGTTGCACACATGCATGTTGTAGTAACATTATGATTTGGTAAATACCCGTTCAAAATGAACACTCATCAGTATCATTTTCTCCTGGGAAACTAAGGAAAATTATAATGAAACAAATATCTAAAAACTATTTTTGAAGATTAACCATCCATGATCAAAATATACATTTCTCCTCCATCTCATATTCTTAATCTTGTGCCGATTAAGAATCTTGATGGCGACCTTATGCCCAATCAAAACATGCTCAGCAATCTTTACCTTTCCAAATAACCCAATACCCAGTGTCTTCCCAAGCTTGTAATTTGGCAAGGAACACTTTACTAGCTCCTCCTTAGTTAAATCCTTTCATTTCTACTACAAACCCAAAAAAAAATTAAGAATTTTGTGAAAAAATAAGCTAATGCTTCAAATCACTGTAAACAAACAAACTCTAATTTAGATTTCTGAGTCCAAAATTTTAGGTAAAATAAACAAATTTGACGGATTTTCGAACCCTAGAAATAATTCCTTTTGAGATTGAATCTCGTTCGCCATTAGATTTACTAATAAAACATCAAAAACTAAACTCCTAAGGATTTAGGATAGAAATTTGAGAAGATTAGAACTCACCTCTAGGTCATCGGAGGAGGGGGGAGAGGGAGGGGATGGGGCCGGAGGAGGAGTGGGCCCGGCGGTCGGCGGAAAAAATTTACAACAACAAAAAAATCACAACAACAAAAAAATTTACCAAAAATTGCCAGATCATAGAAATTCATTAAAAATCAAAATTTGAAGCATACCTAGTAAAGAGATCAAGAATCAGGACTCAGACCTCGAACTACCCATTAGCGATGGAGCCAAGGATAGGGTCGGGGAGGAGGGGGAAGGGGGAGGAGGAGAGGATGCGGATGAGGAGGGAGGAGGAGGGGGGAGCCGAGGAGGGGGTCGGAGAGGAGGGGGAAGGGGGAGAGGAGGAAAAGGTGCAGATGAGGATAGAGGAGGAGGGGAGGAGAGGAGGAAGATGAATTATTTGGGAAGAAGGGTAATTTAGGAATGTTTTTCTTGGGCAGTGGGTTTGGGGCTTAGTTGCACTTTTTTTTTTCACTTTTAGGGGTTTATGGTTATGGTTATTAGACTGGGGGTGAGGATGCATGAGCCAATTTATTTTGGTTCCTTCAAGCAATTTTCCCAAAAATATAAGATTAAAATTGCTATCAAAAAAATAATTGCTTGACTGTTTTTCTAAAATTTTTGTAATTAATTTATTTTCAAATTAGTATTAAAATAAGTTGAAAAATAGGAACACATTTAAAATTTGTGATTTTATTAAAGTTAGATTTTTAAAAATCGAAAATTTTACATTATAATTTTAAAATTTTAATATCTTTTTATTCTAATTTATTAAATAAATCAAGTCTAGGATTTGAATCAAAATATACATTGAATTATGAATAAAAATAACTATTTGATATAAAAATATTAAAAAAATAAACATAAAAATAAATATTTGATGGATGTAAAATAAATACCTGAATCTATTTCCCTAAGGAATAAAAGTATTGTGGGTTGAAGATAAAGAAATGGAGATTTTTTCCTAGAGTAATTTCTTCTCAATAAAAATTAAAATCGCAACTATTAGTATAAAAAATATTAAATATATTCAAATAAAAATAAATATTAAAAAATATTAAATATATTCAAATAAAAATAAATATTCCATAGTTGTAGAATAATTACCTAAATTTATTTTCTCCAAACAAAAAAAGCATCGTGGGTTGAAGGTAATAAATCAAAAGTTTTTTTCCTAGACTACTTTTCTCTGAGAAGAATTAAAACCACAACAGTTATGTATAAAAAGTATTAATTAAACATAATAAAATTAAACTAACTATTCTAGGGTCATAGAATAAATACCTAAAATATTTTTCCTAAGCAAAAGCACCGCAGGATGTAGATAAAAAATAAGAGAATTTTTTTCTAGATTAATTGAAACAAAAAAAAAAGAAAATTTTGTTTGAGAAGAAACAAGCTCAAAGAGATTTTGGATTCGATATTATTTGTGATAATTAGAATTAGTTACAAAAGTTATAGCGATGGATAATAAATTAATTTTTATTGTATAAAAAATGTTTAAATTAAAGGTCGAGATATTATAGCAATTAACAAGGACGGTTTAGATGGGATGACACGTGTCAAAAAATTTTGAGGAGCAGGAAAATGACGTGACATTCTCTGATGAGTTTTTAAACTTTTTGGTTTTGCTTTAATGTACAACCTAATAAAAGATGTATAAAAATACACAATAATCAAAAGATGATTACATGACACGTTTATATGCAATATTTTTAACAGTAATTTCACACACCTGTTTTTGTACTTATCATGTTTTGTGATGTGAAATAGTGACATAGAATACTATATTTAGTTTATAGATATTTTGGTTATATCAAGTGTTTTTATGTCATTTTTGACTTGGTTAATGCACAATTTTATATCTTTATATGCATAAAAATGTATTTGTTAAAACTATCAATCAATAAATAAGCGTGTATTTGTTAAAAGATAATCAAAGTTCAACACTTATGAAATTTACAAAAAAGACTGTCAAAGACTAACACTTGACGGATTTGTGTTTGTGCATGTCTTAAAAGGTAGCCATCTTATACTGAATACATTTTTTTATTTAGAGATGGTGCAAATCGCCCGCCTAATAAAATCATTTTTTCTCCTAAATTCTATATGGATTCCTATTTGAAGAGTGCATAACCACATGGATAAGCTCATAGTAACTTGTCGATTTTGGATCCAATTTGGTTTTTCCTTAGGAGGTAATCGCGCAACACTTTGGTGCTTAATCTCTAATGTTGAGATTCTCAATTTCACTTTGACATACCTGATTTTATCCGATGAACTAGTATAAGTTTTTTTAGTACTTGTTTCATACACTTTATATTGATATTTAATATTTTCTGTATGCGTTTGGACCTGTTATCTCTTCTATTCATGTGTTTTCTTTCAATTTTACTCTCATGTGCTA
This sequence comes from Asparagus officinalis, assembly GCF_001876935.1. Classification (NCBI taxonomy): domain Eukaryota; kingdom Viridiplantae; phylum Streptophyta; class Magnoliopsida; order Asparagales; family Asparagaceae; genus Asparagus; species Asparagus officinalis. Next base: position 120,498,695 of record NC_033794.1, on the reverse strand, counting down.
TTTTTTTATAAATTTCCTGTGAATCAGTATGTTTTTCTCTTCCATACACTTTTTAAATGATTTTTATCTGAATTTCTCTTGTTTGTATTATATTCATTGATGTGTTTTCTGCTTTTGTTACTAAAGAGGGGAAATTTTGGTAAATTTTGATGGAAATTTTGAGGATTTTGTGCATGAGTGAGTTTGTTTTTGTCCAAGTGATTTCATGTGTTGCTTTTTTAAATTTTCTTTAAAACACTCGGTGTCTTCAATTAAACTTTTCAATACAATAATTATGTTTGAGTAATAATGAACTCTTATGGGGTATTAGTATTTATTTAAGATAATATAGTACACGTAAACACATGTATAAGATCTGTACGAGGTGAAATAACGTGGAAATCAGCTTAAATGCTATATAATTTTAGCCTCCTTACATCGAGGGTGGCCTTTGACAATTGATGATAGGTAAAGCTCATTGATGGTAAATGTGCACCATCGACGAGTCTTACTCTTAAGACTCCCACATTATAGATGGGCTGCTTAACCATCGTCAGTGTGTCGACACCATCGATGATCGAGAGGCGCCATCGATGGTAACATGGCAAAAGTACAAATTTTCCAATTTAGTCTCATTGGTTCGTTATTTTATATATCTTAATCTTTACGAAGTGTAGGATACCTCTTTTCTTGTCTACTGAGGAGTTTGTATCATTGAAAGGAAGAGAAGAAGAAAGCTCTAAGGCTTTAATTTGTAAGAGATTACGTTGAAGAATTTGATCCCCAAATATTCAAAAAACTCTTACTCATCCCACACAACATATCCTAATTGTTTCAGAGTTGCCCTTAGATTCATCATCTATACCGTTTCTTCATTGAGCTATGCTTATATTCATTAAAATAAAATTTATTTAACAAAATAGCTATAAGGTCTTCCATATTTTCTAAGCTTTAACTTTGATTTTTTGATTTTAACTTTGATTTTTTGATTTTGATTTAAACTTTTACGACGTACCCAAGCCTATTGGAATTGAGAGTTAGGACTAACAAGGACTAGGTTTTACTTATTATGATGATTAGGTTAGATGATAGGTTTCTTGTAGATTCCAGCGTGTGATGTTTTAACCTTATTGCATCGAGTTTGTGATTCAAGAGTACTCTTTTATATAGTAATGAAGCACATTCATAAGAAGGAAGAACGAACAAAGAATTATTGACTGATAGTTACAACAATTTTCAGCCGTTCGTGTTTTAAAAATTAATATTTATTCAAGTGTTTTTAGCATTTTTAATTTTAGATTGGTTGTAAATTTTGTGTTAGGTAGACTTGGGCGTAAATGTAATTATATAGGTTTGATTTCTCTTGATTTTTGAGGGAGAAGGCGCATTTAAATAGGGGTGAAATGGACAAAATCTCTCTTCAAAATACCAAGCTACCGCTCACGAATAATAATTTTCTCCAAGGAAGCAATTGTAGAAACGGTTTTTCTATAGAGTGCCCATGGGCACTCTATAAGAGAGGAGAGAGAAATGAATGAGAAGATGATCCCAATGCAAATCAGGGGACCCCTACTCATTCATTTCTCTCTATCTCTCTCCTCTTTTATAGAGTGCCCATGGGCACTCTATAGAAAAACCGTTGTAGAAAAGAGGAATTTCTCACCACCCCTGCACAATTGAGATACTAACGTGACAATTTTGTTCTCAAACTGTTTATATAAGAGAAACTTCAATTTAGCCAGAATATATAATGTTTGATTTGTTTCACTCAAAACCCAAGAAACATATCTTGCTACAGATTTTCAGCAGATCGTCTGATTACTACACCCCCACAAAAGAAAGAGGAGTAACATATTACGAAGGGCGACACCAATCACAGACACAAACCGAAACAAGAAGCAACCAATTACCCGATTATCTACAAACCCCAAACCCGTCATCGCTCACAACTATTTCTTCCCCCTGAGCTTCGCCCCCAGCGCCCTCTCCATCTTCCCAACCACCGCCTGGTTCATCACCGCCTTCCCATTCTCGTACTCCTGCACGACCTGCACCCTCTCGTTGATCGCCTTCGCCAGCTTTCCGCCCCCCTGGCTCATCCCTTCCCGCCCTTCGCCTTCTGTATCGCCGCCCGCACCTCCGCCGGACCCGCCCGAGCGCGGCGGGCTCCGTCTGCTCGTCCAGCTTCGAGCGTACACCCGGCGCTCGCGACCGCGCCGACGAGACTTCCTGTTAGGAACCCGCGTCGAACTTCTTCACAGTCTCGACGCGGCCCCCGGGCGGATGGCGTTGTTGACGGCTTTCGGGTCGCGGAGGTCGGCGCCTTCGGCTTGCGAGCGGTGAGGACGACTGGCTCCCAGTCCTGGGTTTATTGGATGCCCGGGGACTCGAGATGCATTTTTCCCGAGAGCTGGAAATTTTACAGATCAGACGGTGGGTGGGGCGCAATTTATAGAGAGCGGGAGCCTGGAAAGTTCTTGGGGATTCTAGCTATTGGTTTCCTGGCGGTCAAGATGGAAGCTTCGGGAAGAGTAGGCCATTGTTTTGGTATTTGGTTTAGTATTTATTCATTTATTTATTTGTTATTATTATTATTCCTATCATTATTATTAGGGGTTTTCTATTTTTAACCCAAAGTTTTACCCCTACTTATTTAAAAACTCACATATTTTTCTAAACATCAATACACCCATTATATCTTATCCCATTTATTTTTAAACCCAACATGTACAGTACACCCATTATTTATATTGTATTTACCCTAATAAATTAAAATTTCCTAAACTACCATTCATCCCCTACATATAACTGATTTTAGCCCAGAGCTTTTTTCTTCCTTCCTCTTCTCCTTCAACCACCACCACTAACCTCCTCCTCTCCCCTCCCTTCACTTCCCCTCCTCCCTCAAACCAATCAACCTCTGCCTCCGCCGCCCCTATCTTTCGTCGCTGCTACGTCACCCACCACCGTTGACCTCGAATCAGATGAACAGCCCACCAACGGTTTCGACATCGACCCCCCCTACAGTTTGCCGACGTGGCGACAAACATGGACCTGAAGCACTTGTCCTTGCCGCCATTGGAGGTGACGGAGCTTGAGGAGCTCCCGGAGTAATGACGGAGGTCGAAGATCGTCTGACTTTGTAAAGAGTTTCCTTCGCATTAGCCGACGACGATGGTGAGGATCCTTGACGCTCAAAGGAAGTGGGTTCGGCAGGAGGACATGGGTTATGTTGTTCTCCATTGCATGCGAATTCGAGAGAATGAGGTGAGCTATCGGGTTAGTTCAACTCTTTACCCACCACATGTTCGTTGAATTTACGCTTAGTGTTCTCTCTTGTCAATATTTGATTTTGATGATTTTTAGTTACTCAAATTCTAATTTTCTTCTTGTGGGCTTTTGTTGGTGTTAGGAATGGGGATTAATTGCAACATAAAAATTGGATCCTTGTACGTGAAGTTAGTAGTTTTAAGAGAATACTTAGTTGTAAGGGTAGTGACTCGCTATCCACCACCTGTTTACTTAGTTGTAAGGGTAGTGACTCGCTGTCCACCACCTGTTTATTTAGTTTGCCTCTGTTTTGGTGAGAGGAAATAGAGCTACATGAGCGAATAGTGTAGTATTAGGAAAATTTACTATCATTTAAATTATTTTTTGTTAAATATTATGATCATGTTTTAACAGAGAGCGTTACTACAAGATAATCTTGGTCATTGGGCAAGACAACTCAAGGGTCGACAGCTTTCACATGCACGCTTTGAAGAATGCGAGAAGATTATTTTTCCTATTCTTAGCAGTAGTCATTGGCATTATATATCTTAATGATGCCAATATGTTCATGAACAATTTCTTAGCTTGCATAAAGGATGAATGGAAAATAGAAAATGTGGATGGGTATAGTACAGAAACCCGACATGTTCCTCAACAGGATGAGTATGACTATAAATTAAAATGTATTATTGTGGTTTTTTCCCTAAAATAGTATTATTTTATCATGTAATCATTGATTGTGATATTTGTTTGTGCAGGAGCTTAGATTGCGGCATTTTCATGATGGGATACATATATTCCATCATCAACGACACACTTCCATTCATTCATCAGAACAATTGTGAACTTCTAAGAGCAAAAATTGCTATTGTATTTATCTCGAAGGAATCAGATTTACTAGAATATGCTTTTACTCAAGAAGTAGACTCTGAATATATATGTCTTGGATGTCCTGAATGTTAAAGTTGTGCGGGTGCTTAGATCTGCGTACTTGGTAGTTTCATTTTGTGTTGATTTTGTAGTGTCAATTTTGGGTAGTGTTGACTTTGGCCATGGAATATAAATGTTCAGTTAACTTTATTATATGTTGTACGTTGTGTTGCATAGTGTGTTGATTTTTGTAGTGGTGTTGTGTATTTGTTATTTCATGCTGTAATTATATGTTTCTTGATCAATTTTCCACCTCGACAAGAGGTCCTCGCTCAATTTTCCAACTTTTGGAAAAGTATAGCACTTTACGGGAAAGTATAGCAGCTTATTGATAAATTATAGCACCTTACGGCAAAGTATAGCACTTTGTGGTAGTAATATAGCACCTTATTGATAAAGTATAACACTTTATGGTCTCTCGAAATTCTGCCACTTAGTGGGATAAATCAAATCAGTTTTTTTCGAAGCAATGCAAACACTTGATGACCTATATTATGTGTTGCTTGATCAATTATCCACCTCAACGAGAGGTCCTCACTCAATTTTCTAACTTTTGGAAATGTATAACACTTTACGGGAAAGTATAGCAGCTTATTAATAAAGTATAACACCTTATGGGAAAGTATAGCACTTTACGACAGTAGTATAGCATCTTATTGATAAAGTATAGCACTTTATGATCTCTGGAAATTATGCAACTTAGTGGGATAAACCAAATCTATTTTTCGGAGCAATGCAAATACTCGATGACCTATATTATGTGTTGCTTGATCAATTATCCACCTCGATGAGAGGTCCTCGCTCAATTTTCCAGCTTTTGAAAAAATATAGCACTTTACGGGAAAGTATAACAGCTTATTGATAAAGTATAGCACCTTATAGCAAAATATAACACTTTATGGTAATAGTATAACACCTTATTAATAAAGTATAACACTTTATGGTCCCTGGAAATTCTGAAACTTAGTGGGATAAACCAAATCAGTTTTTTTCGAAGCAATGCAAACACTCGATGACCTATATTAAGTGTTGCTTGATCAATTATCCACCTCGACGAGAGGTCCTCGCTCAATTTTCCAGCTTTTTAAAAAGTATAGCACTTTGTGGGAAAGTATAGCAGCTTATTAATAAAATATAGCACCTTATGACAAAGTATAACACGTTATGTCAATAGTATAGCACCTTATTGATAAAGTATAGCCCATTATGGTCTCTAGGAATTCTATCACTTAGTGGGTAAACCAAATTAGTTTTTTACGGAGCAATGCAAACACTCGATGACCTATATTATGTGTTGCTTGATCAATTATCCATCTCGATGAGAGTTCCTTGCTCAATTTTTTAGCTTTTCGAAAAGTATAACACTTTATGGGGAAGTATAGTAGCTTATTGATAAAGTATAGCACCTTATGACAAAGTATAACACTTTATAGCAGTAGTATAGCACTTTATTAATAAAGTATAGCATTTTATGGTCTCTGGAAATTATGCAACTTAGTGGGATAAACCAAATCTATTTTTCGGAGCAATGCAAATACTCGATGACCTATATTATGTGTTGCTTGATCAATTATCCACCTCGATGAGAGGTCCTCGCTCAATTTTACAGCTTTTGAAAAAGTATAGCACTTTACAGGAAAGTGCAACAGCTTATTGATAAAGTATAGCACCTTATAGCAAAATATAGTATTTTATGGCAATAGTATAATACCTTATTGATAAAGTATAACACTTTATGGTCTCTAGAAATTCTGAAACTTAGTGGGATAAACCAAATCATTTTTTTTTCGAAGCAATGCAAACACTCGATGACCTATATTAAGTGTTGCTTGATCAATTATCCACCTCGACGAGAGGTCCTCGCTCAATTTTCCCTCGATGACCTATATTAAGTGTTGCTTGATCAATTATCCACCTCGACGAGAGGTCCTCGCTCAATTTTCCAGCTTTTTAAAAAGTATAGCACTTTGTGGGAAAGTATAGCAGCTTATTAATAAAATATAGCACCTTATGACAAAGTATAACACGTTATGTCAATAGTATAGCACCTTATTGATAAAGTATAGCCCATTATGGTCTCTAGGAATTCTATCACTTAGTGGGTAAACCAAATTAGTTTTTTACGGAGCAATGCAAACACTCGATGACCTATATTATGTGTTGCTTGATCAATTATCCATCTCGATGAGAGTTCCTTGCTCAATTTTTTAGCTTTTCGAAAAGTATAACACTTTATGGGGAAGTATAGTAGCTTATTGATAAAGTATAGCACCTTATGACAAAGTATAACACTTTATAGCAGTAGTATAGCACTTTATTAATAAAGTATAGCATTTTATGGTCTCTGGAAATTATGCAACTTAGTGGGATAAACCAAATCTGTTTTTCGGAGCAATGCAAATACTCAATGACCTACATTATGTGTTGTTTGATCAATTATCCACCTCGATGAGAGGTCCTCGCTCAATTTTACAGCTTTTGAAAAAGTATAGCACTTTACAGGAAAGTGCAACAGCTTATTGATAAAGTATAGCACCTTATAGCAAAATATAGTATTTTATGGCAATAGTATAATACCTTATTGATAAAGTATAACACTTTATGGTCTCTAGAAATTCTGAAACTTAGTGGGATAAACCAAATCATTTTTTTTTCGAAGCAATGCAAACACTCGATGACCTATATTAAGTGTTGCTTGATCAATTATCCACCTCGACGAGAGGTCCTCGCTCAATTTTCTAGCTTTTGAAAAAGTATAGCACTTTGTGGGAAAGTATAGCAGCTTATTAATAAAATATAGCACCTTATGGCAAAGTATAACACGTTATGGTAATAGTATAGCACCTTATTGATAAAGTATAGCCCCTTATAGTCTCTGGAAATTCTGTCACTTAGTGGGTAAATCAAATTAGTTTTTTTCGGAGCAATGCAAACACTCGATGACTTATATTATGTGTTGCTTGATCAATTATCCATCTCGATGAGAGGTCCTCGCTCAATTTTCTAGTTTTTGGAAAAGTATAGCACATTACGAGAAAGTATATCAGCTTATTGATAAAGCATAGCACCTTATAGCAAAGTATAGCACTTTATAGCAATAGTATAACACATTATTGATAAAGTATAGCACTTTATGGTCTCTAAAAATTTTGCAACTTAGTAGGATAAACCAAATTAGTTTTTTTTTCAGAGCAATGCAAACACTCGATGACCTATATTATGTGTCGCTTGATCAATTATCCACCTTGACGAGAGGTCCTCGCTTAATTTTCTAGCTTTTGGAAAAGTATAGCACTTTACGGGAAAGTATAACAGCTTATTGATAAAGTATAGCACCTTATGCCAAAGTATAACACTTTATAGCAATAATATAACACTTTATTGATAAAGTATAGCATATTATGGTCTCTGAAAATTCTGCCACTTTATTGCGTAAACCAAATCAGTTTTTTTTGGAGCAATGCAAACACTCGATGACATATATTATGTGTTGTTTGATCAATTATCTACATTGACGAGAGGTCCTCGCTTAATTTTCTAGCTTTTGGAAAAGTATAGCACTTTACGGGAAAATATAACAACTTATTGATAAAGTATAGCATTTTATTGCAAAGTATATCACTTTATGACAATAGTATAGCACCTTATTGATAAGGTATAACACTTTATGGTCTCTGAAAATTTTGCAACTTAGTGGGATAAACCAAATTAGTTTTTTCGGAGTAATGCAAACACTCGATGAACTATATTATGTGTTGCTTGATCAATTGTCCACCTCGACGAGAGGTCCTCACTCAATTTTCCAGCTTTTGGAAAAGTATAGCAATTTATGGGAATGTGTAGAAGCTTATTGATAAAATATAGCACCTTAAGGCAAAATATAACACTTTATAACAGTAGTATAGCACCTTATGTTGATAAAGTATAGCACCTTATGGTCTCTGAAAATTCTGCCACTTAGTGGGTAAACCAAATCATTTTTTTCGAAGTAATGTAAACACTCGATAACGTGTAAAATGTGTTGCTTGATCAATTATCCACATTGATGAGAGGTCCTAGCCCAATTTTCCATCTTTTGGAAAAGTATAGCACTTTATGAGAAAGTATAGCACCTTATTAATAAAGTATAGCATCTTATGGCTAAGTATAACATTTTATGACAATGATATAGAACCTTATTGATAAAGTATAGCACCTTATGGTCTCTGAAAATTCTGCCACTTAGTGGGTAAACCAAATCCATTTTTTCGGAGCAATGCAAATACTCGATGACCTATATTATGTGTTGTTTGATCAATTATCCTCCTCGACGAGAGGTCTCTGGAAAGTCTACACCTTTTTTCTTTAGGGAGACACATTATAATGGTATTCCAATCATAAGTTTTCTCAAACAAAGACTGTTGCCCAGATATTTAACATGTGAAGACTTTAGCAGTGCAATTTCACTAAACAACAAAAATCTGTCGAATCTAGCAACTTTTTAATCCCACACCTCCACTTCATAAACCTACATCAAACGATGCTGATTACAAAAGTTCACATGACATACATCAGATAAAATAGTCTTACAAGTTTCATCATATTAATACAAGTAACACAAAAGATCACACCTTTAAAAGAACTTTAAGTATTTATAGAGATTTATTAGTCAGGACAGAGAACACATGCCATATTTAGTCCCAAAAACTCTACAAGCTGTATTTTTTTCCAAAAACATTACTGTAATATTATTGAGTTCTATGTTATGATCTTGTACTCATAAACAACAGAGTAAACAAAATAATATTGTTGTTATTTCCATGCTGAAGCCACTACAAGAATCTTATCCTCCCATTCGAAATAGAGAGCTCATGCTTCCTCCTTGACCTTGTATCTGTCGCAATACGATTTCAATAGAGATTTAAATCAGCATTCACATAAGTCTTTACAGGGCACAACTTAAATCTAGCCATAGTCATCCTTGCTCTTCATTTTCCTGCACGGTTTAAATATCAAGGTTTTTTCCAACAAAAGCACACAAGCAGAAAATTAGAATTTGAGTAACCAAAAATCATCAAAATCAAATATTGACAAGAGAGAATACTAAGCGTAAATTCAATGAACAGGTGGTGGGCAAAGAGTTAAACTAACCCGATAGCTCGCATCATTCTCTCGAATTCGCTTGCAATGGAGAACAACATAACCCACATCCTCCTGCCAAGTGCCAAACCCACTTCCTCTGAGAACCAAGGATCCTTACCATCGTCGCCGGCTAATGCGAAGGCAGCTCTTTACAAAGCCAAGCAATCTTCGACCTCCGCCATTGTTTCGGGAGCTACTCAAGCTCCGTCACCTCCAATGGCGACGAGGACAAGTGCTTCAAGTCCCTGTCTTCCGCCACGTCGGCGAACTGGGGGGAGTCGATGTCGAAACCGTTGGTGGTATGTTCATTTGATTCGAGGTCGACGGTGGTGGGTGACGTGATGATGACGGGAGATAGGGGCGGCAGAGGCAGAGGTTGATGGGTTTGAGGGAGGAGGGAAAGTGAAGGGAGGGGAGAGGAGGAGGTTGGTGGTGGTGGTTGAAGGAGAAGAGGAAGGAGGAAGAAAGCTCTGGCCTGAGATTAGTTATATTTTGGAGATGAATGATAGTTTAGGAATTTTTAATTTATTAGGGTAAATACAATATAAATAATTGGTGTACTGTACATGTTGGGTTTAAAAATAAGTGGGATGAGATATAATGGGTGTATTAATGTTTAGAAAAGTGGGTGAGTTTTTAAATAAGTGGAGGTAAAGCTTTGGGTTAAAAAAGAAAAACCCATTATTATTATTATCATCATCCCAAAAGGGATTTTTTTTTGTCTCCCAAATCTTACTTATTTTACACTCGTCCCCCGGATCTTCAAATTTTGGAATTAGTTCCTTGAATCTCTAAAGGGGGGACTAGGACTAGAACTTAGGTTGGGATTGAGATAAGATGAGACTAGGATTAGAAGTCCTAGTCCCATGTTTGGTCACATGTTTGATGTCCAAAATCTCAATCTCACGTTTGGCTCATACTATTGGGAATACAAATTCTACCCTTTATTATTTTTTCACTTTACACCCTTATTTTTTTAATTTAGAGAATAATTTTTTTATATAATTGAATTATAAACAAGAAAACAATCAACAAAATCAATTATGCTAAAAATATAACAAGAAGACCTATAATCAAATATTAAGTATGATTATAGAGTAACCATCAGGGAGCAATTACTTGTCTATTTTTCAACGAACACAAATAGAAGCAAAAAAATATTACATTACTATAACCAAATATTTCACAAATGTAATAACACCAAAAACTTAACAACACTCCTTCAATTATTTACAAAACATAACTAGAAGAAAACATTTTACATGCTTAATATCCAACAAATTCAACTAGCCCAACATTCACAAAGATGGTGTGCACAAATACATCATTTACTTGTATTCCACTTTCTGCTATATACTTTCTTACTCTCTCGGCCTTCGAGGAAAGAGCTTTTATAGACCTGTAAAGAAAGGGTTACTGATTAGTAAACAAGTGATTACAGGAAAAATTAAATCTCAAGTAAAATGCAACAAAAATTACATTTAGCCACTTACATATTCTTTTTCTCTAACACGCCGACTACTTCCAAGACAAAATTTCATGTCTTTGCGCTTATAGTTTAGAAAATTGCCGGGATCCTACAACATATAAAAAATTGACTTTGCCTACTTTTTTTTAATGAGATAAATTAACTACACCTTTTGGAAATAGCTAGTTTCGAATGTCCAATGCCTATTATGTACAGACAAACTAAAATTTCTGATATAACTTGAACTTAGGATGAAAGCAAGTCTATCTATAACAACAACGACACGGAAGGGAGACAAGTTTAACTATGATAGACCCATGTACATGAATCAGAATGTCAAAGTTCATAAACATTGAACTCATGATAGTTATACATGTGACAAAGCTAAAGTAAACCTAACAAGCACATCACTATTACATAGAACTGAATTGATCACAGATTCTGGATTTGCTATATGCCATTCATCAAATCATTATACAATTCTCCTCTGAGGTTGGAGGTCTTCTACCAAAGCCAATATCTTTATCCTACGAGAATTGCTAGAGAGTGGACATTCTTTTAGACGAATAAACAACTAGGATGCATGTGGCTAAGACATCTATGTGTATCTTTATCCTTTTTTATTATGGCTACAGCTTATAAAATAAGGATGTGGGAAATAACATTTTTTGGAAGAAATTATACCACAGAATAATCTAGTTAGAATAGCTTCAACAAAAAAAGATCTGTCATTTATCACAAAAATAATAGAAAAAGAAAGAAAAGCTAGAAACAAAAGCCCCATACATGCAAGTGTTCCGAGACTCTCATCCTCTTGAAATCAATTATTTTCAGTGCTCAATACAAAAGCCATATGAGCTGTGAATCTAATGAAACTGATCAGCTCACCATCAAGCACATTGCATACCAACAATGACAATGTACATCAATAAAGAGGAAAATCCAATCAAACCCCATTTGCCACCATCACATTTAAAGCCACAATGTAAAACTAAATATCAAATTCTCTGAATAATAAAAATTAACTTGAAAAAAAAATCAATACTTAGGAGGAAAGATACAGACACTAGAAACTTATCACTAATCTATTTTTTGGCATGCTGTAATGTTACTCTCTCGTTATATATGTCTAAATGGGTGACAATGGGTGCACCTAAGCATAACTATATAACAAGGTTGAGGCCCTGAGCTATATATAACCAATTAATCCTTAATTTAATATCATATAAAATACCTAATGATCAATGTTACAAGATTAAGATGGATCGTAATCTGATATCATCTTAAATTAACCATTATCAATTTTGAGACTGTGTGTGATATTAATTATAGAATTTAGTTTATGTTGCTCTACAACACAGCAACGTAACTTCAACATTTCAATTCATGACATGGCATCTAAAATACAACTACATGCACATAAAAATTTTACCTAGATATAAATATACAGCAAAACATTGTCCACAGCACATAAAGGTCAATCACATGTATCATATCATTAAAAAAATTCAAGCATGTAATGTTGCTTGTTAAGTTAGCAAATTATCACAAATTTCTGTTGAAAACTATGTAATAACAAAAATTTCAAGCACATATGTATCTGATTGTTGAGAAATTATAAAAAAACAAACAACTCAGTTATCAGACAAAATTCAAACAATAGATGAAACCCTAACTTAGAAACCCTAATCAGAAGACTCTAATTAAAAGAAACCCTAATCAGCTTTGGAATTCAAACAACAAATAAAGCCTAAATCTCATAATGTTGAAGAGAAACCCTAAATTCAAAATAACTTTAAGCACCAGATGCTCGCCAGTTTTCACCAAATTTCATGGAAATTTTGATAGTTGGGGGAAATTAGCAGAAATTATAGAAATTTCATCAAAATAAAGAGAATCAACTACTAGAGCCAATAATTCGAATCTAGTGCTAATATCAACCACAGTAACCCTCAATTGAACAAAAACTCCCGAACAAAAACACAGGAAATCAAAGGGAAACATGGGTGAAACCTTATAAAGTCCAAAATTAACCAAAAAACTCCTAAAATTCACAACTTTCATAGGCAAAATCAGAGATCATAGCTATTACCTACTCTATATGTCCTTGGGGAAAGTAATATACGAGCTCTCCGACTCTCCGAACCGTCACTAGAGGTCCAGCACAAGCATGCTACAGATCATTGTAAAGCTCATCCTCAGCAATCTGAAATCGAAACAAATTCCTAGTCCTAATCTCATCCAAGTCCCACAGTCCCCCAAACATGGAATTATACTCGTGTCCCAGGACTCCAAATCCTAGTCCTTGTCCTGAGTTGAACCAAACAGTGTCTATTTGGGAAAATTTGCAAAATAGTCTGTTTTTGCTAATTATTTAGCAAAATAGACCGTTTTGCTAAATAATTAGCAAAATAGACCTCTTTTGAAAAAAAGAGGTCGATTTTGAAAAACAAGACTCAGAAAACATACGGGACTACTAGTCCCGTATGTTTAGAACCAACTTAATCACGGATTAGTGACTCAGAAAACATACGGGACTAGTAGTCCCGTATGTTTTCTGAGTTCATCTCAATGTTTTGTGAAATTTTCTGAGTTCAGTAATCCATGATTAAAACATACGGGACTACTAGTCCCGTATATATGTTTTCTAAGCTGTTTTGCAAAATAGATCTCTTTTTGGCCTGTTGGCCAAAAAGATGTCTATTTTGCTAATTATTTAGCAAAACGGTCTATTTTGCTAAATAATTAGTAAAAACAGACTATTTTGCAAATTTTCCCATTTCAAAATTCGTCTCCGAATTTTCATATTTTTAAAATTAAGTAATTTAAGATTAGCTCCTCAAAATTTTCAACCTGGCGCTAGCCAAATGGAGAAATTTCAAAACACTCATGAGATTTTGGGGACTTCTTTCAAATTGTGGAGATTAGTGAGACTACTTATGTTTGTATTTCATTCCCTATATAGGGGGATATTGCAAGACTATAGTCCTCGAACTATGTTGTGCTAGGGCTATTTTTCTTCTACTCTAACGTTTGTTTTCACGTAGACAAACATTTGATTAACTTAAGATAGTTCAGAATAATGTTCATATTGAGGGTGACTGTGACTATTAAGACCAGTCAGCAACTATTATGCATCTGTTTGGCAAAAAATGAAAAAAAAAAACAAAATTTGGGCATGATATTGTCTTAAAAACAGGCATATATATATACCATCTTATACATGTCATGATACAATCAACAATTGTATTCATTCAAAAAACATAATTAAAAAAATTAAAGTATCTAATCAAACATGAAAATCTCCTAACAAAATACCAATAGCGCCTAAATATGAAGAGCATCATTGGTCAAGTAAAAGACAAATATACGTACATATGTTTATATATGTGTTTTGGGAAAATCTCCCAACAAAATACCAATAGCGCCTAAATATGAAGAACGTCATTGGGGGCGTGTGTGTGTGTGTAAGAAAGTTATAAGAGTCTCAAAGCTGATATCTACATATCAAATGATGACTAGGAATTCAAATTTTCCCAAAACACATCATCAATTTAATGTAGAAATTTGTCAAATTTGAAACTAATTAGCTGTAGAATTTGTTCAATGTGTTAGTGTACACAAGTGACTTTTTCAAGAATGTAGATAGTTCTTCACTCACAAATGACGTTTGAACTGAAAATTACAAATTTATTTAATATAATAGCAGTAAGAAAATGATAAACAAGACAATAAGTTCCCACAAGTGACATTTTCAAAAAGTAGGCACAAAACTTCATATATACTTTCACACTTACTTTCAATGATATATTATATTTTTATAAAATAGAATACCCTAAAATGGAATTTAATTGTTCTACTTATTATTGCCACATTTCTTAACTACAACGCCCTTATAAATCGTAATCATTGTTTATTTTTTTCCCCATAGAAATTTGGTTTAATTTTACTACTTTCCATTTGGAGCGGGCCGGTTGCAATTCATTGCCCACTTAAATGGCCTGCTAACCAGCTTGTTTTGTGAGCAAGGACCATGATGGTTATGGGCTCGGTGGTGCCCGGAGGGTCCTCGATTATCTCTCGAACATTCAGGTCCCTTCCAGTATTGCGTATTTCGAGATCCTTCCACCTCAAAACTATATAAAGGGAACCCCTCTTTTGTTTCTTCGTCGAGCCGCGAAAGAAAGTTGCGGTCTATCTCCCAAAGGCGAAATAAAAGCTCGTGTCGTCAGCTCTCTAGCTTTTGACGGTTTCTCTTCTACAGAAATGGCTCTGATTCCTCGAATCTCCGGTCAGAGGAGCAACGTCTTCGACCCCTTCTCCCTCGACGTCTGGGACCCTTTTCAGGGCTGGCCTTTCGACTCTTCTCGCTCGCTAGCCGATCCGCCAGCACCCGCATCGACTGGAAAGAGACGCCCGAGGCCCACGTCTTCAAGGCCGACCTCCCGGGGATGAAGAAGGAAGAGGTGAAGGTTGAGGTCGAGGAAGGAAGGGTTCTGCAGATCAGCGGAGAGCGGAGCAAGGAGCAAGAGGAGAAGAATGACAGGTGGCACAGGGTCGAGAGGAGCAGCGGCAAGTTCTTGAGGAGGTTCAGGCTGCCAGAGAACGCGAAGATGGATCAGGTGAAGGCGACAATGGAGAACGGCGTGCTCACGGTGACCGTGCCGAAGGAGGAAGTCAAGAAGCCCGAGGTGAAAGCCATTGAAATTTCTGGCTAGAAAGTCAGTAGAATCCATCGCTTGGTTTTAATTCTGAGTTTCTTTTGGGATTATGTGAGTCTGGTCCAAGGTTTGTGTGAGCGTCTAGCGTCTCGAGTCTGTGTGACGTAGGGTCTCTACGTACTTACCATTCTGATGGGTAGAAAGGTCTTACTTGTGATGCGGATTGGGGCAAGGTTTAAGATTTAAAAATAGAAAGCTTAACGTCAATTCGGATTCAATTAGAAAGTACGGTGTTCTTGATATTGTGAATTTTGGTGAGTACTCAAATCTGGATGAGATCTAAAATATGAAGTGGGTAGATTCTGAAGTCATCAATAACTTTTCAGAGTTGTATGGTAACGCCTTGGTCGAGGGAGATCACAACTTATTAAGGGCTGAACAGAAGAGATCTGGTGGCGGTGATACACGATCGAACCATGAGAGCTGATTGAGCCTCATCGAAGCTCGGGCATGATTGAATCTAGTTGACAAAGAGGTATGAGAGCAAGGGCAGCAACCTCTGAAGGAGCCTATCAAGGCTGACGTGGCCGTGGAGCTTGGCATCCCTCCCTCCAGCAAACTCCCAACGCCTCCCAAGCCCCTCTCCTAAGGCTGAGCTGGCGTTGGGGAGCTTCCGAACTCCCAAGCGCTCCACAAATTTGTGGAGCGCTTGGGAGCTCCCAACTACAGCAGAATTTTACAAAAAACCCTCTTTAACAAAAACCCTTACCAGCGATGATGTCGAGGGTTTGGCGGCAACGATGATGTCGAGGGTTTGGCAGCGAAGAGGCCTCCGACGCCGTTGCCAGCGATGATGTCGAGGGTTTGGCGGCAAAGAGCAGGATGCAGGTCGTCATCGAAGGGTGTGATGACGTCGTCGCCGAAGGGTGTGCGGTCGTCGTCGCCGAAACTTGCTCGTCGCCGCCGAAGATGGGGTCGCGGTCGTCGTCGCCGAAGATGAGGAACTGCGGAAGTGAGATTTGGGTTTGAGATTTGAGATCTGAGGGTTTAATTTGGGGATTTTATTATCGGGTGGGGTGTTTGTTTGAGAACTGTTGATATCCGTTATAAAATAATTATGTATAATGTTTGAGAAGCTATTGATAGTTGATATTTTACCGTTGAGTTGAAAGAGTCGTTAAAAAATGGCTGTTGTGGGAAAATTTTACCGTTGTACAGTAAACAGTAAAAAACCTCTATAAATTCACAATTCACAATTCACAATTCACAATTCACAATTCACAATCCACACAACTCTTTCATAAAAAAAACTATATAATTTCCTATCAAATTACAAATCTCATGGATCCCTCCCAAAACAACTACTATTCGTCACTCCTTACCGGTGAAGGATCGACCTTATACTCGCCGTTCTATACAGAAGTCGTAGAAGAAGGTCATCCCATCGAGTTATCACAATCCGCAACACGACAAGTGTCATCCCAAGTTCCTGATCCGACAACAAAGAAGAAGAAGGCTTACACGCGGTCCGAAAATTGGACTGTCCACGAGGATAAGCTTCTTGTGTCTGCTTGGCTGAACACGAGCCAAGACGCCATCCAAGGCACAGGGCAACACAAAGATAAGTTCTGGCACAGAGCTAACGACTACTTTATCCAATACTCCACCGATCCAACGAATCGCACACCAAACCAAATGATGCACCGTTGGTCAACGATTCAACTATCTGTCAACAAGTTCTGCGGGTGCGTTGCTCAGATTGAAGGAAGACAAAGATCTGGTACGGGAATTATTGACCAGGTAAATATTTAATTATGTTTGATTATTTTTGCTCAGATTCAATATGTTTAATTATGTTTGATTATTCTAAAATTAACTCTTGTGTAGACTGCAGAAGTAAAAGAATTATACCAATCCCTTTATGGTAAGCCATTCGTGTTTGACCATTGCTGGGTTGAGTTGCGTCATCACCAAAAGTGGAGCCAACAAATGGAAAATTACAATAAGATTCGATCACAGCCGAGAAGAACCACGAACTCTGATTCCTCACCGAACAATTCCATGCCAGCGACCCCCATCGAGTTGAACATTGACTCGGATGATGTTATAGCAAGGCCTGAAGGGAGGAAAGCGGCAAAACTCAAGAGGAAACAAAATGTGGACAAATCTGAGTCCGCTAAGTCCATTATGGGAGAGGCTTTCGCGTGGATGAAGCAAACCAACAAAGAAAAAATGGAGCTAAAACAGAAGAAACAAGATGACGATATCATGAAGATGGATCTCTCAACACTCAATTCAGTTCAATGACAATACTTTGAAATGCGTCAGGCAGAGATATTGGAGAGGTGGATGTCCAAGGGTTCTTTCTAATTATCATATATTGTACTCGCATCGCATCCTCATTAGTTCTTCCTAATTATCAAATATTATCTTATATTAGATTTATGATTGTACTTGAAGTTGAAAATTTTGGCATTGAATGAAAACAACTACTTTATTGAAAATGAAATTGGCGTAGTACAACAACTTGAACTCCTTTTCTGAAATTACATTAGACATAAAGAAACTTAATCCTCGGCGATGGATCCCTTAAGCTGCCACAGATGCTCGATCAAATCATTTTTTAGTGATTTGTGTGTTTGCGTGTTCCTGATCCGATGATGATTTTGGATGAACTCAGTTAGAGGCACCGTCTGCACATGAGAAGGTTCAACAACTGGTACCGAATTAGTAAAGTCAAAGTTGTTGTCCAATTGACAATCACGTTCATCTTCAACGATCTTGTTATGCATTATGATACAAGCTGTCATGATATCTTTCAGCACACAAGGTTGCCAGAAACGTCCTGGTCCACGAACAATCGCAAATCGAGCTTGCAACACGCCAAAAGCTCGCTCAACATCTTTTCTTGCGCTTTCTTGTTGTTGAGCAAAGTACTTATGCTTGTTTCCTCGAGGTGCTGGAATAGTCTTCACTAATGTGGACCACTCTGGGTAAATCCCGTCGGCGAGATAGTATCCCATATTATACTCGTGGCCATTGACAGTATAGTTGCACGGTGAAGCTCTTCCCTCCGCAAGTTGTGCGAAAACCGGTGAACGATGTAGAACATTAAGGTCATTGTGAGACCCTGGCAGTCCAAAGAAGGCATGCCATATCCAAAGATCTTTGCTAGCTACGGCCTCCAAAATAATTGTAGGTTCATGAAAATGTCCAGTATACATACCTTGCCAGGCAGTTGGACAGTTCTTCCATGTCCAGTGCATGCAGTCGACGCTCCCAAGCATACCAGGAAAACCTCGTTGTGAGCCTTCCTCGAGCAGGCGTGCAACATCTTCATTAGTCAGTGCACGAAGGTATTCCTCTCCAAAGATGTTGATAATCGATCGAACAAACCTCTTCACGCTCTCAAGCGACGTACTTTTACCGATCCGAACGTAGTCGTCAACGGAGTCAGCGGATGCTCCATATGCGAGCATCCGCATAGCTGTAGTAATCTTTTGAAGACTAGATAGTCCTAACTGTCCAGCACCATTCCTCTTTTGGACGAAGTACTTGTCATGTTCGACGACTGCGTCGTGGATTCGAAGGAATAACGAACGCCTCATTCTGAACCTTTGACGAAAATAATAAAGAGGATAGGTTGGTGCGTCAGCAAAATAATCTTGGAATAACCGATTGTGGCCTTCCAGTCGGTTTCGATGGAGCACGATACGTCGTTTGTGTTGAACTGAAGTTGAACATTTCTCTTGTTCTTCTTCCTCAACGACAACAGCTCCCATAAGAAAGAACTTCTTCATCATTTCATCATCGCTAGAGCTAGATGAGCTAGACATTTTATTCTGGGAGATGATGGGTTGAGGAGAGAAGCCGTCGAATTTTATAGGCATCAGTCGGATGACGGTCAAAGTCTGCGATACCTCGAACTTCGTGCCCAACATCGAAGACCGCAGGTTACATCGAAGACCGTGTGCGTTCCCTCAAAAGCCGCGGGTTACCTCGAAGACAGTGTGCGCTCCCTCGAAGACCGTGGGTTGCCTCGAAGACCGTGTGCGTTCCCTCAAAAGCCGCGGGTTACCTCGAAGACCGTGTGCGCTCCCTCAAAGACCGTGGGTTGCCTCGAAGACCGTGTGCAACGGTTAGAAATAAAATACAAGAGGTTTAAATATGATTAAAAGTAATGGGTGAAATATTAAAATAGAAGAGGGGTTTTTTTGATATTGTTGGAGCTCCTAACTAGGAGCTTGTTGGAGCTCCATAAAAGAAGGAGTGCCTCCCAAGGTATGATTTGTTAATTTTTTATTTTGAAAAGCTTGAGAGCTCTTGAGAGCATGCTGACTAGGACTCCCAACTGGGAGCTTGCTGCACTTGCTCTGAGGACTGGGATGTTGAAATGAAGGCAAATAACCGTAACCAAGTTACTAGCAAATGAGTGGTAATTGTTTAGCCATGTACAATTACTTTCTAGGGGATTTTTTGCCCTTTTCTTTAGGGGGAATCTTTTGAGGATTAGGGTCTTTAGGGTTTGTGGATTTGAAGATTGAGATTGTAAGTGGGATTTGATCTAAGGAATAGAAACAAAGGGAAGAGTTTTCAAATAGATAACTTGGTTGTACACCTAAGAGCCTTACCCCGGCACCTCACATGTTAAAACTTAGCAATTCACATGCTATAGAGAACTTTCGTATCTCAAATTTCTACTCATTAGTTTATGCTTTTTCATAGAGGCTTACACCTTTATTTAAAGAAAACAAAAGATGGCTCTTAAGAAAATAAGATAAAAAAACATATCTCATAAGATCCTAACATTTCATTCTAAGGAAACAAAATAAAATCTCTAACATAAAGTTAGGATTTTACCAATAGTGCAAATGGTTGATCAAGAAAGATAATATTTTGAGATTGTGAGTGTCATGAGTAGGTCTAGGTAGACTAGTTGACTCCATCTAGTCGGGCTATCCTGGGTAAAGGACCCCTGGATTGGGAGAAATGATATTTTCCACTTGGCTTAGTCAATAGCTCCACTAGGATTCCTGTTTGGTCGGTTGGAAGTCAACTAAAAATTTTGAAAATTTATTTAGTTAAAGTGCTTGGGCTAAAAATTGTTAGGAATTTTATGGAGTTTAATCTATGGAATTAAACATATAAAAAAATAACTGTACCAACGAAAATATCACATGCAAGTAAACACCGAGATTTAACGTGGTTTGGTAAATCGTGGCTACGTTTATGGGGTAATAAGCAATAGTGCAAGTCCTCAAAACTATATCCAAAATTGATGTTTAAATTACAAGAGAAAACATAATATTACCCCTACACCCAGAGAGAAGCTAACACTGCATTCTTGACAGCGTCATCATTGTCAAGAAGATGAAATTTGAATCAATGCAATCAGAAAACTGAGCAATTCAAAAATACTTTTTTATCTTTCTCTCTTTTCCTTTCTCTCTCCTAAATATGTGTGCATAAACAATTTGTGCATTCCGTTTTTTACGTTTGCTATATAGGGTTTCTTTGCGAACCAATTCACGTTTAATAAGGGATAATTTTCCTTGGGTCCCTCAAGTTTGTTCTTATTACAAATAGACACCTCAAATACCCTAATGCATGTGAGCCCGACTTGGATTGGACCCATAGCAATTTCCCCATCCAGCCCAATGTAAAGTTATGCTAATCTATGTCTTCACTGGGGGTTCATACTGGCCAATTGTTGACACAACTCTATATTCTCTTTGGGAACAATCTTTGTTTAAAAATTTGTTGAATTCTTGTTAATGTGAATCTTCTGTAGTTTCAGCTTTTCCTTCTCAATAGCTTTTTTAAGCAAATGATACCTTATATTGATGTACTTTGTTTTAGAGTGGAATGTAGAATTTTTACTCAAATCAAGAGCACTTTGACTGCTAATAAAAACTTAATTCTCATTCTGTTGCAAGCCTAACTCCTAAAGAAATCTTCTCAATCAAACCATCTATTTATCTGTTTTTATAACTGTAATATATTTTGTCTCTGTTGTAGACAAAACAACGCATTTTTCAACCTGGACTGCTAAGGCATTACTCCCCCGACAAAAGTGAACAACGCACCTAAGTTAGACTTTTTGTGGTTGAGATCACCTATCATATCCGTATCTACAAAATCTTGTACTACTGATTGAAACCTCCATGACTCAAACACAATTTGGAGCTACCTTTCAAAAGATCCACTTCATGCCTTCCCAATGTACTTTTCCTAGATTAGAAAGAAATTTGTTCACAATGCTAACTACATAAGCAATATTCGGTCTAGTACAAACCATAACATACATCATACTCTCTATAACGAAAGAGTAAGGAATATACTTCATCTCACTCTTTTACTTTTCTATAGCTTGACATAACTTCTTGCTAAGCTTCAAGTGATCTGCAATAGGAGTACTAACTATTTTGGCATTTTTAATGTTGAATCTATCAAGCAACCTTTCAACATATTTCTTTCGCGATAACTACATCTTCCTGGCTTTTCTGTCATGAGAAATCTCCATACTAAGAATCCACTGTGTCGATCTCACATTTTTTATGTCAAAGAATTTAAATAACTCCTTCAACACACTAATCATCATACTCTCCTGACCAACAATCAGCATATCATTCACATAAAACAAGAGGATTATGAAACTAGCATCTAAAAATCTCCAAAAATATATACAAGAACCTGCAATTGTCCTCTAGTAGCCATTACATAATATGACAAAGTCAAATTTCTTTTACCACTGCTTGGGTGCTTGCTTTAAACTATAGAGGCTCATTCACCAACCGCCTCATAATGAACACATTGTTCCCTGCGAACTTCTACTTATATAGATCCTCAAGATTCTTCCATAAAGACTTCACGTTAATCTCGCACAACATATGTTGAAACACACTAACATTGATTCACATTCGAATATAATCGATTGTCATTCTGTGTTGTTTCTCCCATTCTTTGCCAGACATCATTTTGGGCTTGGCTTCATCTCCCTCAATAAAATTATGTAAATCATTGCAAGAAAGAATATACTCCATCTTAGACTTTCATGCTTTCCAATTGGAACCAGCTAATTTTATCATTGTGCTGAAACTCTCTATCTTATCCACCTGAAGAAACACCCTCAAATCAGGACTCTGATACCACTTGTTAGGAATTTAATGAAGTTTAATATGTTGAATTAAACACATAAAATAAATAACGGCACCAACGAAAATATCACGGGCAAACAAATACCAAGATTTAATGTGGTTCAGCAAATCGTGTCTATATCCACATAGCAATCCAGAGAAAAATACTCCACTAAGAATCAAGAGTGCAAGTGCTCAAAGCTGTTGGGACAAACTCGGGACCCAATAGAGCAGGGTCGCAGCAATAGTAGAACAAAAGTAGAGATAAAAAGTTGGACACACAGATTTACGTGGTTCGGCACTTGATTGTCTACGTCCACGGGCAAGGATAGAAGAATCCACTATGAGGAGAAAAACTCTGGAGTTATAAACTTTCTCTCTTTACAAGGAGAAACTCTCTTTATTTTTTCTCTCTCACTCTTCTATATAAGAAGTTATTTTTGGGATGAATTTTTTCCTTAAGGATTTGGAGCCTATTTATAGGATTTGGAAAAATACTATGCATAATAAAATAATAATAAATTACTATACTATAGGGCCCACTCTTTTGTTTTCTTTTTCAATTGTCAAAAGGTGGGTACTCTTGTCAAAAATGTGTGGCTGTGCTTTCGGTGATGGTAGGCGCCTGACAATCTCCCACTTGAAGATTTGATTGAGCATCAATCATATCTTCACATCATTGTTTCTATCTTACCATCTTCATATTGCTTACGTCTCCGACAGACTACAGGAGGGTCGACACCAAATAAATTTGTCAGTATTAACTGTTTTTGTCAAAAAAATCAGCTAGGTTGTCTTTGGTGTGAATTTTCTGCATATCCACTGTTCCTTCTTCCACTTTCTCACGAACGAAGTGATACTAAACTCGAATGTGTTTGGTCTTTGAATGAAAGGCTGGATTTCTTGCCAAATGCAAAGCACTCTGACTATCACAAAATAGAGAAAAGGCTGGATTTCTTGCCAAATGCAAAGCACTCTGACTATCACAAAATAGAGAAATCTTCTTTTGTTCATGGTCGAGTTCTTCCAGCACCATCTTCAACCACATCGCCTCTTTAATAGCTTGTGTAGCTTCTACATACTCTGCTTCTGTTGTTGAAGTAGCCACAGTTGACTGCAATTTTGAAACCCAGCTTACAGCTCCGCCAGCAAGTGCAAACACATAGCCTGTGGTGGATTTGCTATTATCACGATCACCTGCATAATCAGAATCAACATATCCACTGACAATAAAATCAGATCCCTCATAACATAATGCAATATTTGAGGTTCCCTTAATGTATCTTAGGACCCTCTTTACAGCATTCTAATGCTCTTTACCAGGATTCGTCATGTATTGACTAACAACTCCCACTGCTTGTGTAATGTCTGATCTTGTACAAATCATCGTGAACATTAAGCTTCCCACTGCTGATTCATACGGTACTCGAGACATCTCCATTCTCTCTTCTTCACTGCTAGGACTCATACTGGAGGATAACTTAAAATTAATAGGAAGTGGGGTAGAAATTAACTTACAATCTTGCATGTTAAAGCGTCGCACGATTTTGTTCAAGTAATTCTTTTGAGAAAGCCAAATCTTCTTATTAATTCTGTCTCGGTAAATTTGCATCCCTAGAATCTTGTTTGCAGATCCTAAATCCTTCATTTCAAATTCCCCAGCTAACTGAGCCTTTAATTCTTGGATACGATATTTGTTGGGGCCTGCAACCAACATGTCGTCAACATACAATAATAAGATAACAAAATTATTTTTATCAAATCTCTTGAAATATGCACAAGGGTCTGAATTAAGTCTGTTGTATCTAAGGCTCAAGATGAATGAATCAATTCTCTTATACCTATACCTCGGCGCCTGCTTTAGACCGTACAGAGATTTGTTCAATCTGCAAACCAAGTTCTCTTTTCCTTTTTCTTCAAAACCTTCTGGTTGGAGCATGTAAATTTTTTCTTCAAGATCTCCATGAAGAAATGCTGTTTTCACATCTAGTTGCTCTAGATGTAAGTCAAATATAGCGCTCATAGCCAGGACTATTCGGACTGTTGTAAGTCGAACTACAGAAAAAAAATATTTTATTAAAATATTTCATTAAAATCAATACCTTCCAATCTAGCACGATATCGCTCCACCTGATCATCGCCATTTCGCTTGATCTTGTAGACCCATTTGTTTCCAATGGTCTTTCTTCCTTGTGGTAGTGACACAAGTTTCCAAGTCTTGTTCTTATGGAGAGCTTCAATTTCTTCTTGCATTGCTACCATCCACAAAGGTGCATCTGTACCATTTATAGCTTCATGAAAAATTGATGGCTCTCCATCTTCTGTTAGAAGACAGTATGCAACATTACTATCCGTAATATACTCCAAGTGCCAAGTCGGTGGTCTTCTCTCACGAGTTGACCTTCGAGCTTCTGGAGCCTTGGACTCGACTGATTCTTGTACATCATGCTCCGGTGTTGCTTCAGAAGCTCGACTGGTTCTTGTACATCATTCTTACCAACTGTATACCCCAACGTTGTGAGTTGGGAGAACAGTGTGTTTAGGGTGTTGATGTGGTCGGTCATCGATGTAGATTCCGCCATCCTAAGAGTGTAAAGTTTCCTTTTTAAGAAGATTTTATTGTGCATGGATTTCGCCTCATATAGCTTTGTTAGAGTATCCCAGATCTCCTTTGCTGTCTTCTTCTCCTCTATGCTTGACAGCACACCGTCTTCTAAATGCTAGATGGAGATTTGCAATAGCATTTTCGTCCATCTCGTTCCACTTCTTATCATCTATGATGTCGTCCGGCCTTGCACTAATGGCCGCCAGGCAATTATTTTTTCTCAAGATAGCCTTTATCTTCAACTTCCACAGTGAGAAATTACTCCCGTCGAATTTCTCGATCTTAAACTTTGCCGCCATTGCTTCTACCATGAACAGTAACTTCTTACTATCTCACGTAAACAGTAACTGTATTTATGAATAGTAACCGTATTCGTGAATAGTACCGTACTTGTGAATAATACCGTATTTATGAACAGTACCATACTCGTGAATAGTACCCGTCTCCTTCAAAGGGTAAATGATAACCTAACTTATTTTCTGATATGGAGGATCCACCCTTGATGGCAGCCACAGAGCATATGATAAGTAGATATATACAAGCACCCTAAGTTGGCTCTGATACCATTTGTTGGGATAAACCCGGGGCCCAATAGAGCAGGGTCGCAGCAATAGTAGAGCAAAAGTAGAGATAAAAAGTTGGACACACAAATTTACGTGGTTCGGCATTTGATTGCCTACGTTCACGGGCAAGGATAGAAGAATCCACTATGAGGAGAAAAACTCTGGAGTTACAAACTTTCTCTCTTTACAAGGAGAAACCCTCTCTATTTTCTCTCTCTCACTCTTCTATATAAGAAGTTATTTCTGGGATGAATTTTTTCCTTAGGGGGGGTTAGTCACCTAGAACTTTTTAAGTAGAACTGGGATAATTGGTAAAGTGAGATAATTTTTTGACACTGGGATAATTTAGTGGAACAATGATGGGTAATTCTTAAAGTGAGATAATTTGGTAGGATAATTTGATGGGATAATGATAGATAATATTATGAAGTTGCATAATTTGGTAGGATAATTTGGTGGGGGTAATGGTGGGTATAAATTACTATTGTTAATAATTGTATATTAAAAATAATATAATATTGATAAGCAAATTCTAGTGATAACTATAAAATATAATATAATAAAGCATTACTATTCATCTCAAATAATAAAATAATTTACAAATAAATAAAAATCTAAATCCCTAGAGTGACTCGACTTCCATCATCCCACATGGCATCTGTCATAGAATTTCTCCAAACTCCTACAGCTGCTCGTTGAGTCCGTAACTCATCTTCTTTATCGGAGTCATCGTCTGCATCAGCAACATTTTGTGGAGCTTCTAGTGGGGGATCATAAATGTCGAAGTTCAAATCTCATAACATCATAAAGAAAGAAACTTAAGCATTTTCAGCCATTAACCCTTTGGACCAATCTCATCATGATCGCTGAAACAAAATCAGCAAATAAATGAAATGTACACAGGAATCATCTGTGGCCGCTAAATAGATGATCGACAGATGAACTATAAATATCCCAATCAATTTACTAAGCCGATTTAATAATAATAGATATCACCATTAACCATTCAACATCTAATTATCAATGTGATCGCAAAGTTGCTTTCTAACTTATAAAAAAAACATAAATAGCCCGCATATCTTTAGCACTAACCCACCAACACTATATTCTTAACCTAAACCACGGTTGTGGAGAGAAAACTTAGATCAAACAAATAATAATAAAGTAATTTAACGTCAAAAAACTATCAATAAAGTAATACATCTTGAAGATAATAATAAAAGATCTAATCATCACAAAAACAAAGTAAATACAGAAAAATGAACGGATGATTGACTTCATGGCAGAGAAATTTTAACCAAGAGGGAGGGAGGCGACGTTTCACTTTTTTTTCCCAATTGTATTCTTTCCAATGTGTAGGATAATTTGAGAGAGGAGAACTTATGGTTATATATATAGGTAGTATAATTTGTGGGATAATTATGACCAATTATCCCAATTCTAATTCTAGTAGAATTCTACTTGACTAACGCACAAAAAAAATAATACAGTTCTAGTTCTACAAAAGTTCTACTTGACTAACACTATAAAAAAATATCTCATTTCCTAGTTTTATGTGACTAACACCTTAAAAATTTATCCCACAAATTATCTCAGTTCCAGTTTTAAGTTCTAGATGACTAACCCCCCTTAAGGATTTGGAGCATATTTATAGGATTTGAAAAAATACTATGCATAATAAAATAATAATAAATTACTATACTGTGGGGCCCACTCTTTTGTTTTCTTTTTCAATTGTCAAAAGGTGGGTGCGCGCTCTTGTCAAAAATGTGCGGCTGTGCTTTCGGTGATGGTAGACGCCTGACAAAAGCTGCATTAAAACTTGAGGATTAAATCACAAGAGGAAATACAATATTACTTCTAGGTCATCAAAACTCTAAATCCCATATCAACACAAATCCTCAATACTTGCGAAGAAATTAACATCGTACCATTGACAACGTCATCGTTCTGAAGAAGTTGATATTTGAGTCACTGCAATTGGACAATGCAATTGGACAATCAAGCAATCCAAAAATTAACTTTTATTTACTCTTCATCTCTTTTCCTTCCCCTCTCCTCAATATGCGTGCAAGAACAATTCTTGCTCTCGGCTTTTTAGCTATACCAGGTTTCTTCCCGAACCAAGTCCCTTTTAATAAGGAACAATTTTTCAAAACAGTCCCTTTTAAATTTTTATTTTTCAAAATCGACCCTGTTTTATTTTATTTACCAAAACCGACCCGTTTTTTTGATTAGCAGCCTAATCACATTCCTAAATAGTCGGGGTTGCCAACCCCGACTATTTAGGACTTAAATTTGTATGGTTTAAGGCTTCTAATTAGGGTTTAATACCCTCCTAAATAGTCGGGGTTGGCAACCCCCACTATTTAGGAATGTGATTAGGGTGCTAATAAAAAAAACGGGTCGGTTTTGGTAAATAAAAAAAAACAGGGTCGATTTTGAAAAATAAAAATTTAAAAGGGACTGTTTTAAAAAATTGTTCTTTAATAAGGGATAATTTTCCTTAGGTTCCTCAAGTCTATTTCTATTACAAATAGATCCCTCAAATCTCTCTTTCAGTAGGATTTGATCAATCTGACCTAATGCATATAGGCCCAACTTGAGCTCCCGTAACAATTGAAAATAAAGTATTCACTAGAACAAGAGTTAAAATGATAAACAAGTCGAGAACTCCGACATGCAACATTTCACGTGATTAGTCCAAAAGTTTATTTATAAATTTTGGTTAGTATATCATATTTTCCAACATAGAATATCTGCTTAAGCTTATCCCGGATAATCTGAATAGTGGGGAGGATTCAATATGGCTCCGATGATTTTGGGTTTGATTCCGGGCCTTATTATATTTTTCTTTTTTTTTTCAGAAAAAACCTGATTAGTTTTGTTACTTATTCAATCAGCCTGCTATTAAAGTTGGCCCTTGTGCTATTATGGGCTTAATCGATCTGCTAAAAAATGTCCTCGAACTCTCTTGTTGTCTCTAGATACAACCATCTGGAACTTTTACAGGTCTCCCTCGAACTTTACTTCACTTTTTTTTTAAGTGGGTGGAAGCAGATAGATAGATATCTCCAGATCCTTCCAACTTGATAAATAAATAAGTTTGTCTGCCGCGCTCTCTCTTCATTATATTGCAGAGAAGCAGCGCTCTGATTCCACCAAATTGAGAGGAAAGAAAATTTTCGTCATCCGGTAAGGCTTTGGGACTTTTCTGCAGAGAGATGGCTCTCATCCCGCAAATCTTCGGTCAGAGGAGCAATGTCTTCGACCCCTTCTCCCTCGACATCTGGGATCCGTTTCAAGGCTGGCCTTTCGACTCTTCTCGCTCTCTGTTTGATTCTTCTCGTCTCGGTGGTGCGCTCAGCGAGACCTCTGCCTTCACCAACACTCGCATTGACTGGAAAGAGACGCCCGAGGCCCACGTTTTCAAGGCCGATCTCCCCGGGATGAAGAAGGAAGAGGTCAAGGTGGAGGTCGAGGAAGGAAGGGTTCTGCAGATCAGCGGAGAGCGGAGCAAGGAGCACGAGGAGAAGAATGACAGGTGGCACAGGGTCGAGAGGAGCAGCGGCAGGTTCTTGAGGAGGTTCAGGCTGCCTGAGAATGCCAAGGTGGATCAGGTGAGGGCCGCGATGGAGGACGGCGTGCTGACTGTGACCGTGCCCAAGGAGGAAGTTAAGAAGCCTGAGGTGAAGGCTATTGAAATCTCTGGCTGAAAGCCCAGTGCGTTTTCTGTTCGCGTGTTGAAATATTGTGAGTCCGGGTGTGAGGTTTGTGCGGGTGTGGACTGTTCGTTTTTGTGTTGATCATGGTCTATATGGCTGTTGTGTGATGAATGTGTGTGATTGTTGGGAGTATGAACAAACCTAAGTTCTGGTGCTGGATGAGCTAATAAGAGATGATTTCGTAAGATATTTGCAGAAGTTTTTGTTGTGCGTTCATATGTTCCTCGGCTTGAGCCCTGTTTTGGAGTGATTAGATTATCGCACTGGCGTAAATTTTCTCTTTGTTTCTTTAAACAA
The DNA here is from genome assembly GCF_001876935.1 of Asparagus officinalis. Classification (NCBI taxonomy): domain Eukaryota; kingdom Viridiplantae; phylum Streptophyta; class Magnoliopsida; order Asparagales; family Asparagaceae; genus Asparagus; species Asparagus officinalis. Next base: position 120,468,940 of record NC_033794.1, on the reverse strand, counting down.
GAAGATGTATCTCCATTGTTTCATTTGAATTGTGAAGCCCGGACCATACAGAACTAATTCCACATGCCGACGCCCAAACGCAGATCACCTGCCAGGAGTCTGTACTGCTAGCGGACGAAGTGGGCGTTGTGTGAAATGTGGATGTGTTAAAAATGGAGGGGGAATGGTGGTTGACAAATTATGTTGATTTTTTCTTTTGGGTGGTTCTTTTGATCCTGGCAAGACTCCTCCTGTTGCTTAAAATACAGTTTGTGAGAACCAGAGGAATGGTAAGAGGTATCGATTATAAGACAGAGATGCGTGTTATATTTGAAATGATAAATGACTTAACATATCTCTTTAAAAAAAAGAAGATCGATTAAACGCTAGGCAAAATTTGCAATTTGGTTTAGGAATGCGGATACGTAATATTATTCTGTTTCATTGAGAATCTTAACTCTTGCGTTTACTATTGTGTGCATTCTTATAGGAGTGTGGATGAGTGTGGATGGTTGAATTCTGAAGGATAAGTTGTCGTTGTTAGAGCATAAAAATATAATTCTTAATCTTTATTGTAACTCAGAGTTTTGGTGTAATGCTTAGAGAAATTAACATTAAGATAGTATCACAGTAGTCTAAGTATAAATATCACCATAAAATTGACACTGCTACTTGTTCAGATTTCTACCCATCAAAAGGATTTCTAATTTGTGGGGCCCACATTGTGAGAATAGAAAAATATAATCATCTATCCAATTCAAAATTTTGGTGTAATGATTAGAATGATTAAGTTTAAAGAGTTGTTGCCTTACTACGTCAAGAAATAAAAATAATATGTGATCTATTCTTGGACAATAAACTTGCACGCACTGAGGGCCTTGAGAGAAGTTCTTTTTAATCTTGAAAGTTTGATTTTATTTTCTTTAGTAATAAACCGTTATATTTTCACAAATTGAGAAACCCCATTCCCTCTTAAACATAAAAGGCAAAATATTATTTAGAATATTTTTTCCAAATAGAAAATATATCTTATCATTTGAAAGGCATGCAAAAAGAAAAAAAAAGTCCTATCTAACAACCAATATTCATTAATCTTTACACATTTGTTAGCTATTGTTTATTTGTCAACCATTTTAACGCAATATTGTGCAAGTTTATGGGACTGTTTGGTTGGATGAAAATAAAGTTGTAAATGTAAATAGAACAATCGAATTTGTAAATATATTACTTCATTCACAACTTTACAATTAGGAACAGTAAATGGACTTATATTTTGTAGAAAAATTGTAGCAAATGCTATAGTCAATTTGACCGGAGGAGACTTTATAGAATTCAAAAAAAAAAAAAAAAATTCTACCTAATCAAAGAAATCTTTTTAAATGCAAACAGTAAAACCATCTACATCTAAGTTTTCTTATACCACAAAAATTTATAGCCTTTGACTAATTGTTTATAATCAAACACTAAACTTGTATATAAAAATACATTTTTTATAATATAATTGTAGATATCTAAACATTAAAATTTAGATTTGATTTCTGTAAAAAATGATGCATGCAACATTTGCTGTAATTTATTTTCACATCAACCAGTGGCCCAACATGTGAAACTACGGTAATTCTCCTAACTTACTGCTTATGTTTTTTAATAATGCTGCTCCCTTATATTAAACTTCTAATTATTACTTTTTAGTGAAAACATAATTACCATATTTTACTAATAATCCTTTTCATGTGAATCTAAGGTAACCAAGCATATCCCAGTATGTAAAACTACGGTAGTTCTCCTACATTATTGCTTATGTGTTTAATAATGTCGCTCCCTTATATTGAACTTCTAAATATTTTCTTTTCAGTGAAAACATAATTGCGATATTTTAATAATAATTTTTCCATGTAAATCTAAGGTATATTCTTCTACATTATTGCTTATGTGTTTAAATCATGAACTTCCCTTTTCTTAGGATAACATGAAGTTCCCTTTTATTAGGATAAAATGATCATTTTCTTTTAAAGTATTGATGAACTCTCAAGTTGCCTCATAAAGTATCAATTTATCTATTTTGCCTCTCAAACTATGTTTATGATTTCGATGTGATCATTTTACGAGTCTACAGCTAAATATTTAATAGATTAATGATGTAGTACTGTTGTTTTATTTCTTCATGGGTTTTTATCCGTTTATCTCCTTTTTCTCCAAACTAAAAAAAATATTTTTTTTAACTGCTTCCCCAGTCTTTTTATCCTTGAAACGCTTTTCATGAATGAAAAACTCATTTTTTAGATAGTAAAAAAATAAAAAAATTGTTAAAATTTTTATCACGTCATTAATTTGTCAACTATCTGACTATATGTTCAAAACATGATCAGATTGGGTACATATACATAGTTTAAGGAGGAAATAGGTAAATTGACACTTTAGGGGGAAATTTAAAAATTCACCAATACTTTAAAGGGAAATAATCATTTTATTAAATATTAAACTTATAGTTAAAATACTTTTTTAGTGTACCGAAGTCGTTGGCTTTCCGTAATATTCTGCGATTAAATTGTTTTTTTTTCCCGAAATTTGATGTCGTCTTGGTACATTAATTTCAATAATATTCTGCGATTCACTTGTTTTTTAGAATTTCGAATTGTCCCGTTAAAACGTTAATTTAAGTCCATATTGTAATTTTTTTTTTAAATCAGGGCAAGGACATTCTTGTAATTTGATTTAAAATGCTCCTACCGCTTCGAGAAATCGCCAGAGCCTGCTATCAATTCTCGACCTTTCTGGAAGTATCGAACTCCACACCTCTCTCGAACTTCGCAAGGAGCCCAAAACCAGCGCCTCCTCCACCTATAAATTCCTCACAATTCCCCGCATCTCCATCTCAATCCGGACCCCAACATTTTCAATCTCATCAAAAATCTGCAACGGATGTTCGAATGTTTGACTTAGAGAACCCCCTCCTCTCAACCCTCCACCACCTAATCGCCGACGTCCCCGACGAAACCGAGAGGTCCGTCCCCACCCCGACTGGCACCTACGTGCGCGACGCCCGTGCAATGGCATCAACCCCTCTCGACGTCAAGGAGCTCCCGGCCGCCTACTCCTTCGTGGTCGACATGCCCGGCGTCAAATCGGGGGAGATCAAGGTGCAGATTGAGGACGACAATGTGCTGGTCATAAGCGGAGAGAGGAAGAGAGAAGGGGAGGAGAAGGAGGGAGAGGGGAAGTATTTGAGGATGGAGAGGAGGATGGGGAAGTTTATGAGGAAGTTCAGGTTGCCGGAGGACGCGGACCTGGAGAGGGTCACGGCGGAGTCTAAGGATGGGGTGTTGACCGTGACGGTGATGAAGAAGCCGCCGCCGGAGCCTAAGAAGTCAAGGACTGTGCAAGTCAGGGTCGCTTGAAGCCGAAGTTTGGTTTGATTTTGGATAAGGATTTTGTTATGCTTCTGGGTTTCTTGAATAATGCTTGTTTTGAGCAGTTAATTAGTGTGACCTGTTATTGCTGTTGGTACCTATGTTTTGTATTTGGTAACTAGCATTTTAATGTAAGTGATCTGATAGTTTTCTTTGCATTATCTTTTCTAAATGTTCTCGTTTTTATAATACAATGATCAAATTGTGGAAGATGTTGGAAGTAATTCCTAATTTTAGAAATTTCTAGAAGTAACTAGAAGGGGTTCATAACTCAGACATATTTTAAGGAGGAAAAAAAAATTGTGCAGATTCTTGCTAAAGTTTGTCACGTTAAAGCAATTGAATAAGAAGTTTCTTTCAGTTCTATAAGATGTTTGCGACTATGTTTTGCACATTTTACTATAGCACATTTTTACCATAGTTTCTAAACTTCAAGCAAATCTCAACACGTCAATTATTTTTGGTATTGATAATGGAGTTTCTTTTAGTATTATAAGATGTTTGCGACAATGTAATTTCTGAACTACAAACAAATCTCAGTCTCTGAATTTTTTTTTTAGGTGTAATGATAATGGAGGACAAGAAGAGATTCAAATTCTTTTATGGATATGAGGAGGGGTCTCTTCCCATTAGGTGTCTTTGTCTCTTAGGGCTTGTTTGGTTCGCTTAAAAGGACCGAAGAAATACGTTTCTACACCTGACACCACCTTCACGTCGTCATTTTTGTTTCTGTCCCTTTCATTTCCTTGTTTTGGTTCGCTCGGAAAGAAGGGAGAAAACCCTGCTGAAAACGCCGCCACTTAGGAAAATTTTCCCTCCCTGATTTTCCTCCCCAATCGAGAAAAATCGAGGAAAACCTTAGCCGTTCTGACAACTGCCTTCTTGATTCTCCCTGATTTCCTTTCCCAACCGATTAGCTGCGCTGGGGTTAACTCCTCGCCTCTCGCCTCCTGTAAAAAATCTCCCGCGATTTCTTCGTCGCTGTCTTCGCCATCTTCGTCTTTTTCCTGGATTTCTGTCGTGGGTTTCTTCGTCGCTGAAATTAAGATATAAATATTAAACCCTAGATCTGAAATATCATTCAAAGTTACTATTTTTGTTCTAAAATTGCTTCGTCTTCGAGCTCTCGTGGCTGTTTGTTGTTAATAGGCTGATTCGGGAGCTTGTTTAGCTCTATGTTGTTGTGTTTTTGGCTTCTATTTGTGCTCGTCATCGAGCTCTCGTGGCTGATTTTTTATTAATAGGTTGATTTGAGCTTGTTTAGCTCTATGTTGTTGGGCTTTTGGCTGCTATTTGTGCTCGTCGTCGAGCTCTCGTGGTTGTTTTTTGTTAATAGGCTGATTCGAGCTCATTTAACTCTATGTTGTTGGGTTTTTTAGTTGCTATATGTGCTCGTCGTCGAGCTACCGTACGTGGCTGTTTTTTTAATAGGCTGACTCGATCTTGTTTAGCTCTATGTTGTTGGGTCTTTTGGTTGCTATTTGTGCTCATCGTCGAGCTCCCTTAGATGTTGAGATCTAAAATTCGTCAAATTTATGCTCAATTACTATGTGTCGTACGTACATGCTTAAAATTTCTAGTGTTCAGGAATAAATACCTCTCATTGGGTCTTTAATTTGCAATTTTAGATAATCAATAATGGTATAAGGCTAGTTAATTTACTATTTTTCTTCAATAATCATTAATCAACACTCAATTTCATGCTCATTTTGTATCTTGTGATTTTTAAATACGTGTTATTGCAATATAACCTTATTTATTGCCTAAAAGTTAATTATTATGTTTTAGTTAATAATCAAGATTTTTGATATTTATTTTGTTTTAGTCTGCAAGAGTGTAGGTAGTGTTTTTGTTTATTGTAATTGTTGACCTCTTTGTTTTGATGATATTTAATAAATAATTTATCACTAATGTTGTTCGTCTAATATTCGTGTTTTCTTATTTATTATAGACAAAAAATATGTTGGAGGTTGGATAGATTGCATCATAACGATCATATCAAATGGAGGTTGGCGGAATAGTAGGTGAAGCTATGTACAATTCAAGTTGAAGATTCAAGTTCAAGCTTCATCCGTAAGATTACCAAGTCAAGCTATTGAAGATCAAGATCAAGCTTGGGTAATTTAGTTTAGGAGTTTATATTATGTGTGTTAATACCTTAAGCTCAATATAATATACACACACATATTTATTGGTTTCTATGTATATATATAATTATATATATACATATATGTTTTAGTTTGATAGTTTTCAAGTTTTACTATGAAACAATTAAATATAATTAGAAAACATATTTTTGTTTCATACTTACATGCATATATATGATTTCATCAATATCAATTTTATTTAGTTCAATGAAATCATGTTTTAGTGCATTATATGTGTATTTTGATAAAATACTATATTCATTATTTATAAACTTCAGAACAATAGTTTATATCTTTTATCAAGTCTATACAATCAGTTCATAAGGTTTTAAAATATTGTTTAAGTCAAAATATCAAAATATCAATTTTCAGGTTTTCATGTTTTTTAACATATTTTGCAAAATGATGATATTTTACAAATAGGAAATACAATTTGGAAAATTCCTCTTGTAACATGTTCATTTACATGTTTATATACATTTCCCAAAGTTTCATTACTCTTGGACATCATTTGTTATTTTTAACAATTTTTCAAAAGTCAGAAAAACACTTTCAAAACCTATATTTTCATATACCAGTTTGTGGTCGACCGCCATGATCAACCGCGTCTATGTTTTTCCCTGAGGAGCCAGCAAAGACTTTCGCGATCGACCGTAACGGTCGACCGTCAGCCTGTAAGTTCCCACGGTCGACCGTCACGGTCGACCGTAGCTTTCTCTGGAAGTTTTCTCAGGTTTGGATATGCCTCGCGGTCGACCGCGAGAATTTCACGGTCGACCGCCTCACCGTCTTTTCATTCACCAACGGCTATTTCCTACAGCTGTTGTTTGGGTCTTTTTGGTCTTTTGTTTGGAGTTTTTGGCTGAGGTTTTGGAAGGCTATAAATACCCCATTGATCTCAGTTCTCATATAACCAAGAGAATGTTTTTAAAACATGTTTAAAGAGTTTTAAACAAGGGTTTAAGTTTGGTTTAAGTTTGTTTAAGAAGATTTTAAGCATTTGGAAGTTTGAGTTTGTGAAATTAATTTCACAAGAGCTTGAGGAGATCATCTATTGGTGTTTGGGCATCCAACTATTCTCCCTCTACCTCTTGATCTATTGAGAAGTTTTCTAAACTCTATTTCTAGCTTTACATCTATTTGTTTGATTATCATTTTATTAAAGCTAGTTTTATATTGAGTTTAGTTGATTTGATTTCACTCATTGTTTACACCCACCCACTTGAGCTTATTGTATTTGTATACATCGTATATTTGGGTTGGTGAGAGTTGTAACAATTGAGTGTAAGCTTTTATTGTGTTCTCATCCATATTAGAGAACAATCATTTATTGTAATTATGTTTATTGTGAGATTTAATTTGTAATACACTTGTACATCGAGAGAAGTGGAGAAGTGTGTGGCGAGAGTCGGGGATCGTCCCAAGAGGAGTGACGTCGATTGACGAACCTAGGGAGAGGTTGTATCCGAGCACTTGAGGGAGACACGTCTAGAGTCCAATACTTGAGAGGGTGTAGAGTGGGATTGCAAGAGTGTTAATTGTAAAGTTTTCGGTTAGCTAGAAAATCGAGTGTGAGGTGTAAACGTTGTTAGGGTAAGCGTAGAAAACCTGGTTGTGATAGTAGATTTTTCCCTGGGAGTGGGGAGCGGAGACGTAGGAAGAAAGATCCGAACTCCGTAATCATATTGTGTGTTTGCATTGCTTATATTGCCCTATCACAATTGAATCATTAGTTTAGATTGTTTACCCTTGTGTTAATTTATATATCCTTGCATATATTTCATCATATACCTCTTTTCTAGGATATATCTCTTTTTTATATTGTATATTCTTGCTCATATCATATTGTATATTTATCTTGCAAGAATAATTTATTAATTAATTTTAATTAGCATAAAATCGGATTAGATTAGCATAAGACCCTAATCACCCCTCCCCTCTAAGGTCTAATAATTGGTATCAGAGCTTGGTGCTCTTTGATTTAAGGTCTAATCACCTTGAGTTAAAGATCCAAGTTATCTTATTTGTGCTAATCTAGTTATGATTGCATTTGTCTTGCTTGCTGTGCTAATCTAGTTATGATTGCATTTGTCTTGCTTGCATATATTCACATATATATCATGAATATGAATATATTTCATTTAGCCTATGATCCAAATATTGCTCTAAAATATAAAAATATAAAAATTTTCCTTATGCTCAATGGTGTTCTAAATTTAAAATATTTGTTGAATCTAGAAATATCAACTTATGGGAAGTTATTGATGTGCTTATATTGTGCCCACTTCGAAAAAATCCAAGTGGAGCAAACATGATCATAAAATATTTACAATGAACAAGCTTTTGTTAGAATTTTTGCTTAATGCTTCTGACTCTTCCTTTTCTAACAAATTTATTTATTTTGATAGTGCTTACAAACTTTGGAAATTTATTGAAGCACATCAAGGGGACTTGGAAGCAATCCGACAAGCTTTGGAGGATTCTTCTTTAAGTTCATGTGGAACATCGTGCACATGGCCACAAGAGGATAACTATTGTGTAGTAAGCGATTCCGATTCCGATAATGATTTATCCATTGATGAACTTGCTTGTGCATATGAAAGATTAATGCATGCCTACACCAAGTTGCAAAATAATTTTATAGATCCAAAAGCAAGCATGTAGATTTAAAATCCGATAATTAGATACTAGTATCCAAATTTGATGTCATTGCAAAAGAAAATACTGTGCTTAAAGAAAACAATGACGTGTTAAATTTGGAAAATAAAAAATTAACCTTATCCATGTCTAGTTTATATCATGCCAAAGATAATGCCATGTTAGAAGTAGAATGCATTAGAAATAAATTTGTTTCTTTTAAGAATAACCACCCATGCTCTACTTCTATTTCCAATACATGTATGTAAAATGATGAGTTGAGTCAAGTTAAACATCGCATATCTTGTTTAGATTCAATCTTAAAAACATGTATGGTAAATAACAAAAAGCTTATGGACTTGTGTGCAAAGTCCCGTGTTAACACTTCTAAATCAAACACACACTATACACACTTGTATAGCAAAGTTTACAAATGCTCAATTTGTGATCGTAAAGGCCACATTGCTAAATTTTACTATGATGCACACAAACCTAAGATTGCTAATACTCCTAGTGCATCCCATCTAGCTTCATCATCTTATACACATACACTTTCACATGCTCATTCTCACAAAGTTCATCATAAGCATGCTAATGTGTATCATTGTGATTTTTGTGGTAGAGTTGGTCACTTAGCTAAGTTTTGTTTTGATTTGCGAAAAGTTTCTAAATCATAAAATATTTCAAGTAGACCAACATTATTTTAAAATATTTCACATTTGCAAAATAATCTTAAAAGACCATCTATGTTTGCAAATATTACTCGTGCACAAGCTAATGATCCACAAAAACAAATGGATCTCTTTCATTGCACAAATTGCAATCAGAATGGTCATTTGAGTGATTATTGCTTTGACCGTGTAAATGCACCACATGTGCCCAAACATGTTCATAACCCTAGGGCTTTGAGCTTAAATGATAGGGGTTATGTCCCTAAACCTTTTGGTACCAAGAATACTTGGGTACCAAAACAAATTTGATTTTAAACCAAGAATTTTAGTGTTTTTATTTTTCTTTTTTCTTGGTTTTGAAAAATTATACTTTAAACTTTTTTTATTTTTCTTTTTTCTTGGTTTTGAAAAATTATACTTTAAACTTTTGAACATGAAAACAATTTTTTTTTCATTGATCAAATTCTTTTGTTTTCATGATTATCGGTTTTGTTTTGATGAGAGGTTTGTGTTTATATAACCCTCCGTGTTTATTGGGTATTTATTCCCAAATCTTGTTTACCAGGTGCTAAAAATATTTATATGGGTTGATACTAGCTCAAGAGCTAGATATAGTTGCCTCTCTTGATTTTTGAAAATCAATGATGATTTGGTTTTATACTTTTAAAGATGATTTCCTCCATAGTTCATGATTCTTGTATGTTTTGTAATATCGTTTTTGAACTTTGAAAATTTTGTTTTGATTTGTTCTTTTGAATTCATTATATAGCACAAAAAAAAATTCAAATATGTTTTATAATGTATTCTATGAGTGGTTTGATCAAGTCCTACAAAGAAAGTTTTCTTTATTGATCAAACATTGTTTTTGGATTTACACTTTGATTTATGATTTTATTTGGTTGATTTGAAAACTTATTGCGTGATTCTCATGTTCTATCTTTTGATTTCATAAATCTATTTTATACACTATGTTTTTAAAATTGTGTAATGAGACAGTTCTTTCATATTAACATATTTATATGTGTTTTCATTATCTTTTTGTATGTGAGTTATGTTTAGCATGTCTTTAATCTATGCTTTCTCACATATGTATGCTTTAGCATTCATTTCATATATTCATGAGGCATTTTGATAGGGGGAGCAATCCCTATATCTTTCTATGTGTTATACTCACCCATGCTTATAGGTAGGGGGAGCTTTCGCTCTCTTTCATCTATATGGTTTTCCCCTTTTTTATGTTATCAAAGGAGGAGAAATATTGTGAGTATATTCTTTCCTTGTTATGCATGATAATTGTAATATTGTATATTCATTTTTCTTCATGCATATATCCTTTTTGTAAATTGTTTGTCATCATAGAAAAGGGGGAGATTGTTGGCCTCTTTGTTTTGATGATGTTTAACAAATAATTTACCACTAATGTTGTTTGTCTAGTATTCGTGTTTTCTTATTTATTATAGACAAACAATATGTTGGAGGTTGGATGGATTGCGCCATAACGATCATATCAAATAGAGGTTGGCGGAATAGTAGGTGAAGCTATGTACAATTCACGTTAAAGATCCAAGTTCAAGTTTCATCCGCAAGATTACCAAGTCAAGCTATTGAATATCAAGATCAAGCTTGGGTAATTTAGTTTAGGAGTTTATATTATGTATGTTAGTACCTTAAGCTCAATATAATATACACACACATATTTATTGGTTTCCATGTATATATATAATTATATATATACATATATGTTTTGGTTTGATAGTTTTTAAGTTTTACGCTATGAAACAATTAAATATAATTAGAAAACATATTTTTGTTGCATACTTACATGCATATATATGATTTCATCAATATCAGTTTTATTTAGTTCAATGAAATCATGTTTTAGTGCATTATATGTGTATTTTGATAAAATACTATATTCATTGTTTATAGACTTCATAACAATAGTTTATATCTTTTATCAAGTCTATACAATTAGTTCATAAGGTTTCAAAATGTTGTTTAAGTCAAAATATCAAAATATCAATTTTCAGGTTTTCATGTTTTATAACATATTTTGCAAAATGATGATATTTTACAAATAGGAAATGCAATTTGGAAAATTCCTCTTGTAACATGTTCATTTACATGTTTATATACATTTCCTAAAGTTTTATTACTTTTGGACATCATTTGTTATTTGTAACAATTTTCCAAAAGTCAGAAAAATACTTTCAAAACCAATATTTTCATATATCAGTTTGCGGTCGACCGCCACGGTTGACCGCGCCTATGTTTTTCCCTGAGGAGCCACCAGAGACTTTCGCAGTCGATCGTGACGGTCGACCATCAGCCTGTAAGTTCCTACGGTCGACCGCCACGGTCGACCGTAGCTTTCTCTGGAAGTTTTCTCAGGTTTGGATATGCCTCGTGGTCGACCGCAAGAATTTCACGATCGACCGCCGCACTGTCTTTTTATTCACCAACGGCTATTTCCTGCAGCTATTGGTTGAGGCTTTTTGATCTTTTGTTTGGGGTTTTTGACTGAGGTTTTGGAAGGCTATAAATACCCCATTGATCTCAGTTCTCATATAACTAAGAGAATGTTTTAAAACAAATTTAAAGAGTTTTAAACAAGGGTTTAAGTTTGGTTTAAGTTTGTTTAAGAAGCTTTTAAGCATTTGGAAGTTTGAGTTTGTGAAATCAATTTCACAAGAACTTGGGGAGATCATCTATTGGTGTTTGGGCATCCAACTATTCTTCCTCTACCTCTTGATCTATTGAGAAGTTTTCTAAACTCTATTTCTAGCTTTACATCTGTTTGTTTGATTATCATTTTATTAAAGCTATTTTTATATTGAGTTTAGTTGATTTGATTTCACTCATTGTTTACACACACCCACTTGAGCTTATTGTATTTGCATACATTGTATATTTGGATTGGTGAGAGTTGTAATAATTGAGTGTGAGCTTTCATTATGTTCTCATCCATATTAGAGAACAATCATTTATTGTAATTGTGCTTATTGTGAAATTCACTTTGTAATACACTTGTACACCGAGAGAAGTGTGTGGCGAGAGTCGGGGATCGTCCCAAGAGGAGTGGCGTCGGTTGACGAACCTAGGGAGAGGTTGTATCCGAGCACTTGAGGGAGACACGTCTAGAGTCCAACACTTGAGAGGGTGTAGAGTGGGATTGCAAGAGTGTTAATTGTAAAGTTTTCGATTAGCTAGAAAACCGAGTGTGAAGAGTAAACGTTGTTCGGGTAAGCGTAAAAAACCCGGTTGTGATAGTGGATTTCTCTCCAGGTGTGGGGAGCGGAGACGTAGGACGGAAGGTCCGAACTCCGTAATCATATTGTGTGTTTGCATTGCTTATATTGCCCTATCACAATTGAAGCATTAGTTTAGATTGTTTACCCTTGTGTTAATTTATATATACTTGCATATATTTCGTCATATACCTCTTTGCTAAGATATATCTCTTTTTCATATTGCATATTCTTGCTCATATCATATTGTATATCTATCTTACAAGAATAATTTATTAATTAATTTTAATTGGCATAAAATCGGATTAGATTAGCATAATACCCTAATCACCCCCCTCTAGGGTCTAACAGTAATGTGAGTTAATTATTCTACGCACAATCATTATTTACTATATTTGGTATGATGACTTTCTCATTTGTGCGTCATTTATGTCGGTTATCTTAATTGATGGTAGTTTTTAGTATTGATATTGTATATATATGCTTGCTAGATATATTAATTATTTCAATTTTATGTTTTTATCGTAGATAGATGAGGATGGGGATTGTTCCGATGAACAAAGTGTTGTTAATATGGTTCAAGGTGCTGCACTATCCGTTTTTATTATAATAATTACAGTCATTAGGAGAATGCAAGCAAGACGTAAATCAATTTGTAGTGGTCCAAGTGAGGAAAAAAGACAAGAGAGGGCTATAATTGAACACACAGAGCGAATGGTTTTAGCGATAGTTGCGTAAATTATATTAGAATGCGTAGTGGTGCTTTTGTTAAACTAGCGAGAATAATAAGGAACAATAGTCTGCTAAAAGACTCATGGAATATAACAGTGGAAGAACAATTTATCATGACACTGAATATTTTGGGTCATAAATCTAAAAATCGCATTATCAGATCTCATTTTATAAGATCAGGAGAGACTGTTAGTAGACATTTCAACATGGTATTACAAGCAATTATTTGTCTGCGTGCACGATACCTGAGACAAACCCCCAATGACATTCCCCAAGAGATCGTTAACAACTCGCTGTACTACCCTTATTTCAAGGTATATCTACACTTTAATCATATTTACATATATAATCAATGAAAGTAAATTTTAATTTAGTTGTGTAATACCCGTATTATAGGATTGTATTGGTATGATAGATGAGACTCATGTTGATGCAATGCTTCCGATTAATCTTGTTCCATGCTTTCAAGGTCGCAAAGGTGTTACACAGAATGTGCTTGCAGCTTGCACCCCAAACAAGTTATTCATATATGTTTTAGCAGGTTAGGAGGGTTCTGCAAATGATTATAGGATTCTCCAAGATGTATTATCTAGACCACAACCACATAGATTAAAAGTCTATGATAGTAATTAAATAAAGACTTAACTTAAAATGATTTTTAGGTTTAATATTCAAACTTGACTTATCTAACAATTTTCTCAATAAAATTGTAGGCAAATACTATCTGTGTGATGCCGGGTACCCAACCATTCTAGGTTTCATCTCCCCATACCGAGGTGTTCGATATCATTTAAAAGAACATTCGGGTAAAACATCTAAAAATAGAAAAGAATTATTATATCTAAGACATTCTTCCTTGAGGTCTAAGATTGAATCTGCATTTGGCACATTAAAAAATCGTTTCAAGATTTTGTGTGCTAAGCCGCATTACCCTTTTCCTATGCAAATAGATATCGTATTGGCATGCACGGTACTCCATAATTTCGTTGTAACTATGGATCCAAGTGATGAACAATTCAACGATGATGATTTTAATGAAGACATTGATGGTGAGGTGGCAAATGAGAATGACAATAGTTTAATTGATTTTACTCAAAATCAAACCCAAAGAGAGCAAACTGAATCAAGAAATAAATGGAAGACTCTTAGGGATGACATTGCTTGGGCGATGTGGGTGGACTACTATGATAAGTATAATCATAGTGTAACCACAGAGACTTGATTTGATATTTGTTCTTCTATTTATACTCATATGTGTACTCTTTAACTCTATTTCTAGTTATTATGTTATGCTTTTAATTCATGTATGAATGTTTTACTTCTTTAAGTTATCTAACTTTCTCTATTTAATTAGTAATGACTGATAATACATCATTGAGTGGAAGAGATAATCAAAAGGGCAAGCGTGTAGTTCCATCAACACCTCCACCACCTTAACCCCCTCAGTCAATGCATCACGACGATAGTAGGTATTTTCTATTTCAGTAGTCGTACTTTGGACAACCACCTCATGCATACCCGAACATGACATTCTATGATGGCAGCTACTTTCCGATGCACCAACATTTGGGATCATATACGAACATGTTGAGTGCTCCTACTTTGCATCCATAATTTCATAGTCCTAATTTTAGTAGGGTACAATTTTCTCCAACTAGTAGGGTGTAACTTTCTCCCACTAGTGGTTATGGCTCAACTCATGAATCAGGTTCCAAACGGGACCCGATAGAAGAAGGGGTAGAAACATCACCAAATCCAAAGAAGAAGAGGAAAAAACTCAACAAAGAAAAAAAAATAGTGAGACTAACGGTTCTCAAGGTAAAAAAACATATGTTTTGGGATTCCCGTTACGATGATGAGCTTATTCCATTTCTTGCCGACTTGGTAAGAAAGAGTTACAAACCCGACTAGAGCTTTAAGAGAACCGTTTTTCATATGGCTTCTCAACATATTAACGAGTTAACACAATATTTAAGTGGGAAAACGTCACGAACCGCATCAAAACTTTACGTACAAGATTCCGTGATATGAAAACTTGTCGTAATCTGAGTGGTGCCGGTTGGGATGATAGCATCAAAACTGTCATCATGGATCCTGGATATTTGGATAGGTGGATTGAGGTAAATAAAATATTTTTGCACTTTCATTGACTAATTATCTTATGTTCTTGTTTTCATTGAATTAATTCAAGTATACTTTCCAGGACAAGACCTTTAAGAATGTTAAGCTTAGACAATGCGTCAACAAACCCTTGAGGCATTATGATGATCTTTGTAGGCATCGAAAATTGCCTATGGGTCTCCACAAACAGCTCAACGTTAAGGAAAGATGATGAACGTCACCATCTGGTTCACAGAAGCTTGATTGACGTCAACGAACGCTTGAAGTGAATCGGCAAACTATGTGAAGCAACGGAGTTTCAGAATAATAAAGATACGAACTGATCGGGAGCCCCGTGTCACTTACAAAAGACGAAATGTCCTTTGTGTCTCATTTATTCCACAGATGATCTAATCATTGGAGCTTATAGAACTCCTCGCCGGCTTTCCAACGCACTTTGAATCGTTCAAATCCGAGTTCAGACAAAAAAATTACAGCGAAAACAGTCAAACGGGCATTGAAAACGTCTCAAGGCTGAACTGAGGCACCTACGGTGTCTCGGCAAAGTCAAGACACCCCAAGGGTGTCTCGGCGAAGCCAAGACACCCCAAGGGTGTCTCGGTTTAGCCGAGACACCCCAAGGGTGTCTCGGCGCAGATTTGACCCCTTTAAGTGGTTTTAACCGCTCCGCAACCCCTCATGCCTATAAATACAAGCCTTATGCCTCATTTTTTCAGGGCTGGAATTATCGTGCCTCGGCGAAGCCCTGCCGGATTGAAGACTTAAAGTGCACAGATTTCAAGAGAGGAGGAGGAGAGATCGGATCTAGTTCTTCAACGCAAGAGAGTTCTTCGTCAGATAGATCTACATCACCTGTACCCGATCCTTAGTATTATCCCGTTGTGGTAATACTAAGAAGAGCAAATATCTCGCTTTTATCAAGATAAGCGCTACAATTTTCTCGATTCCTTCGCGGATAGACGAAGCTCTGCCCAATTTTTTCAGCAATCAGATCTGATCGACGGTGGTCCACGGATAAACCCCGGCACAGGCAAAGACACCCACGCAAGCAGAAGACCGATAAACGATCTCTGCGTTTGTTTGATAAAGTTGTAAACTTTTTATTTTCATTGTGTAAGGAGATCTTATAAAAAGATTGACTTTTTTATTTTATTCGAGTTTATTATAACGACTAAAGTTGTAATAGATTCGATAACAATGAAAACATCAACTTTCACCGCAAACAAACTGGCGACCATAGTGGGAGCCAACAGCTTCGCTGCCGGAGCTGTCGTGCCGCAGCCGACGATCAAGATCCCGGTGCTCGAAGAGGTCGAATATGAATTCGACCAGCAAAAGTTCGAGGAGTACGTCTCCGCCTCCTCCTCCAGATCCGCCTCTCCTGGCAAGTGCAGGAGTGCCTCCTCCTCCAGAAAGATCTGCTGGTCTTCAGATCTGAAGATCCAAGAAGACGATCTCTCCGCTGCTGTTTCTGTTGCACCTTGCAATGATCCACCGGCGTTCAATGAAGCCAAATTTGCAGATCTGAACTCCTTCACGATTAAGGAGTCGACTGCTGAAGGCGCGCCAACTCTATCAAAGAGAGCACGTCAAAGGAAACGACAACGCCTCGCGCGCCAATTCGCCAAGGCTTTAGATCAGATGGATGGACTCCATTACCAAGCAGATCTGGAGCTCAGAAAGCGCCAAGTGGCTAATCTGTCGCCACGACCAGCATCGGAATCCTCCTCTCGATCTCCAATTAACGAATGGGTTCGTGTCCAAAGAACCCGCTCTACTCTCGAGGAGCGAATCCAGAAGCGCGCACTTCCGGTGAAGCCCTATGACAGCGTGGGTCTCTCCAAATCTATAATCCCATTGAGGGATCGTGTCGGTACCCTACCTGAGAATCGAGGAAAAGCGCTTGTTAAGGAAAGCTGGAGATCGTTGAAGGAGCTTCGAGCCAACATCCGGACTGGGGGTCGTACGCGACCTCCTAACAAATTGATTTCTGCAACGGCCCGCTTGGCGGTGCGTGCAGAAAATCAGGAGCCCGTTAAGGTTTCACCCTCACAAAGGTGTAATTCCAAACGTGCGACTCTTGCAGACGCCAACAAGGCAATGTTTACTCAGAGGAAAACACGTCAGACAGACGAACGCGTTATACCTGAGAATCCATGTGAGCAGCCGATAGGTTACTCCGACCGCAACGTCGATGAGTTGTACTATCAGGCTGGGGGTACGAATAAATCTCGAAAGAGAAGTACCCGGGAAGCGGACTCTCACTGTCTGTGTATCAAAATTATCAGGACAGTATTATCAGCGTGTAGCTGCCCCAAGACCGCTTCACGGAGGGTCTCGATATTTGAGAGGATCTCCACTGAAGCATCAAAGTCCAAATCGAGGCGTTTCCACCAAAGAGGATCGGTTGCTCGAGATGATGAATTCCCAGAAGTTACCATCAACATGGTCAATAAGGGAAAATCTCCGATTGTTTCAAGTGGTTCCAACCCTAATTTCTCTCCAGGAAGAAGAGTTGGTTCGGGAATAACCCAACAAATATCTCAGCTTCAGCTAGAAACCGTTGGACATAATGATTACCAAGGTGTCCATGAAGGAATACATTCCGATGACGAACTCTCGGATTCTTATTCCGTAATCGCCTCTGACGATACAACGTCTAGCATAGGACAAGCTCGGGAAGTGTTCATGGTCAACACCGAGCAAATAGCCAAAATCATTAAGGATGCTCTAGCCAAGCAGAAAGAAGCATTCAAAATCGAAATGGAAATGGCCATTCAGGAGATGAGACAAATACACGACCAACAAATTCGAGCTTTGTCGAATCAGCTAGGTGAGTCCAGTCGTCGTAGCACTGCTAACCAAGCAGGTAGCGATTCAGATGTGGATGAACACAACGTTGGGGGTGGTCCCATTAAGGACAATAATACTGGGGGTGGTCCCACCAAAGATGACAATGCTAGGGGTGGCCCCGTTATTCCTCTCAAGAATTGTCCAAAATAGGATATAGACGAGGACGAAAAGATGAAGGATCTCGAGAGCAAAATTAATGCTTTAATGTCTGCTCAAAAGGTAAATAAGACCGACATTCTGTGTCCTTACCCGAAAGAATGGTAATCGATTCCGTATCCGGCGAAGTTCAACCTGATCAACTTCACGTCGTTCGACGGGAAGGGTTCCCCCACTCAGCACTTGATCTATTTTAAGTCCCATTTGGGAGCGATCTCTGGCAATAAGCCTCTGATGGTCCGGTCATTTGTTGGCACCCTTTGCGGGCCCGCCTTCGATTGGTACCGCCGTCTCAAGCCCGGAAGCATCAACAGCTGGGAGCACCTGGAAAGCATGTTCCTCGCTCATTTCTTCGATGATGACGCCGAAGTGTCGATCAGGACACTCTTCGATGAGAAACAAAAAGATGGAGAGTCGGTGGATACCTTCATCAAACGCTTTCGCAATCAGGCAATGAACTGCAAGGATCCCGTCACGGAGGAATTTGTCTTGCAAACCTGTCATAATAACTTGTCCGTTAACATCTTGGACGTTATGGGAGTAGAGCCGCTCAATACCTGGAAAGAGTTGAAGGTGCGCGGAGAACAGGCCGAACGCTTCCTCAGAAGGAGGAAGGTCGAAAGAAACCAACCGATGACTAACCCTCTGAATCCGGGTCTCGTTTCCCATAATGAAGGGAGGGCGCCTACAACAGTTGTTGACGTTAATCAGACGTCGCAACAGCAGTCCCGAAGATAGCAGAATAGTTCGGATCCGAGGCTCCAAAAAGAGTACTCATTCAAGGACGAAGACGTTCCAGCCATCTTCGAGACCCTTCTTGAAAACAACAAGATCAAGCTGCCGCCCATCACAAATCAGGAGGAAGCTGACAATACTACAGATCCGAAGTACTGTGCGTACCACAGGAGGATCTTTCATCCCACCAAGGCTTGCTTTACTTTAAAGAATAGCATCCAAACCTTGGTTGAAGCCGGCGTCATAACGCTAGGATAAGCCAAATAAGAACGGCAACACTCCGAAGAGTACACGAGTATAAACTGCTTCTCAACACTCCGAAGAGTATACGAGTATAAACTGCTTCTCAATACTCCGAAGAGTATACAAGTATAAACTGCTCCCTGATACTCCAATAGGTATAAGAGTCTAAACTGTTTCCTACCGTTGATGGGAAGTTCCTGGAGAATGTTACGCTAATATTCTTAAGGATAACCCGGACATGTAACGGAGTACAAAGTCAGACCCAGTTCCAAGAAAGAAGCTGGGGGTGGATGATTCATGTAATGGGAAGTTCCCAGAAGAACGCTATATGTAATTTTCTTAGGGATAACCCAATAATTACGAACAAAGTGATAAACACTAAAAGGGCCAAAGCTAAATTCCTCTCTCGATTCCTTCCATGAACGAGAGGTCCACTTTCAATTCGAACAATCAAACCTATAAAAGTTAGGATTGTTCCCGATCTCACTTAGTCAAATCTACAAATAGTTAGGACTAAGACCGAGTCATTCCTTTTCGATAAACGAAAATCTGCTTTTGTTCTTTTTCCACCAAACCTATAAAAGTTAGGGTCGAAATTGGGCTTTCTCCTCAATAAATGAGGGACTCTTTTTGGATCGAATGACCAATCCTATAAAAGTTAGGGTCGTTTGAATCTTTCCGATTCTCGGAGTGGAGATCCCACTCTTAGTTTCATCTCTTCGGATTCTGGGGGTGGAGATCCTACCTTGAGTTTCCTTTCCAACTGGAGATAGAATATAAAATTCTTCCTCTTCAGTGCCGGGAGATAGAATATAAAATTCTTCCTCTTTCATTTTCCAGTCCGTCTTTACCCTGAGAAAAGACACAATTCCCAACTTCCAATCCGTGCACTTTGTGCACGGGGAATTTTATCTCAACTCCTAAATAGAGATAAGCCTACGCCTAACACGCGTTGCCGGTTTAGTCTTTCACCGATTAAAAAAGACACCAGAATCCAGTCTGGGAAATTTTATCCCGAAGCCTAAGCAGGGATAAGCCAACGCCTAACACACGTTGCCGGTTTAGTCTTTCACCGATTGAAAAAGACACCAGAGTATAATTCTGGGGACTTTCATCCCGAATCCTAAGTAGGGATGAGTCAACGCCTAATACGCATTGCCGGATGCCATATTCCCGTAAGAAATGGCGAAGTCTATGTATTCAAAATCATAGCATTAAGTCTAAGAGAAGCAATTCTCTTAGCACAACGTTACATGTGAAACGGGTTTTAATAATTCACATGCTAGCCCGATTCAAACGGTAATCGGTAAAGGCACGTCAAACCCGTTGATGGCTGGGGGTTTGCCAAAAATCCCAAAGCCTATGTCTAACACACATGGCCGGTTAGTCTTTGACCGTAAAAAGGACAAAAGACCACATATTCAACATTGTGGCAGGTTGTTATTAATAACACCATAATCCGTGCCTCACACGCACGGGGAATTTTATCCCGAAGCCTAAGCAGGGATAAGTCAACGCCTAACACGCGTTGCCGGTTTAGTCTTTTACCGATTGAAGAAGACACTAGAATCCGAGTCTGGAGATTTTTATCCTGAATCCTAAGTAAGGATAAGTCAGCGCCTAACACGCATTACCGGGTAGTCTATTCCCGTAACAATGGTGAAGTCTACGTATTCGAAGTCGTAGCATCAAGTCTAAGGGAGTTCATTCCTTTAGCACAACGTCACATGCGGAACGGGCTTAAAACAATCCGCATGTAAGCCCGATTCAAACGGTAATCGGTAAGAGCACGTCAAATCCGTTGAGGGCTGAGGATTTGCCAAAAATCCTAAGTCAACGTCTGATACACGTTGCTGTTTAGTCTTTTCACAGGAGAAAGACGAAGTCTACGTATTCAATATCGTAGCACTAAAAGGGTTAACTCTTTTAGCTTAACGTCACATGTGGAACGGACTTAAACAATCTGCATGCTAGCCCGACTCAAACGGTAGTCGGTAAAGGCTCATCAAACCCGTTAATGGCTGAGGGTTTGCCAAAAATCCTATAAATACAAGTCATTGACGTACCAGCTTCATTAGTTGGTCTCGTGACTGAGCATCCAACAACTTCAGGATAAGATCTATACATGCAGATGAATCAGCTTTAACAGTTGGTCCTGCAGCTCCGACATTTGGGATCACCATGCTCCAATACCTTAAGAGCTTAAACTGTGTATGCTCCAGCAAATGCACGAGTATAAACTATGTTAATGGCGATCCGAAACCCTAGGTCAACGCCGGTCAACGCGTAACCCTAGGTCAACGCCACTCAACGCGTTACGATAAAAAAAGTCAACATACGGTGATCTGAAACCCTAAGTTAGCGCAATGTGACAGAGATAGTCAGTTCAAAGTCAACTCAATGACACGAGCCAAACTCAACTCACTGGTGGTAGACTCGAGACTCCGACGACGGCCAGGCGATAAACGCAGCGCCGGAAGGACTTCGGCTATTCGTCAAAGCATTGAATAGACCGAAAATCGAAGGAGTCGAGAGATGAAGCCAACTACAGGTCCTTTGTGCTGACTGAAGGCTAGACCAATCACATCCAAAGTATTCCAGCCTCTTCTATAAAAGAAACGAGTCCGGAACGCTTTGGAGGGGGTATCTGTAGGCATCGAAAATTGCCTATGGGTCTCCACAAACAGCTCAACGTTAAGGAAAGACGATGAACGTCACCATCTGGTTCACAGAAGCTTGATTGACGTCGATGAACGCTTGAAATGAATCAGCAAACTATGTGAAGCAACGGAGTTTCAGAATAATAAAGATACGAACTGATCGGGAGCCCCATGTCACTTACAAAAGACGAAATGTCCTTCGTGTCTCATTTACTCCACAGATGATCTAATCATTGGAGCTTATAGAACTCCTCGCCGGCTTTCCAACGCACTTTGAATCGTTCAAATCCGAGTTCAGACAAAGAAATTGCAGCGAAAACAGTCAAACGGGCATTGAAAACGTCTCAAGGCTGAACTGAGGCACCTACGGTGTCTCGGCCAAGTCAAGACACCCCAAGGGTGTCTCGGCGAAGCCAAGACACCCCTAGGGTGTCTCAGCGCAGATTTGACCCCTTTAAGTGGTTTTAACCGCTCCGCAACCCCTCATGCCTATAAATACAAGTCTTAGGCCTCATTTTTTTTGGGCTGGAATTCTCGTGCCTCGGCGAAGCCCTGCCGGATTGAAGACTTAAAGTGCACAGATTTCAAGAGAGGAGGAGGAGAGATCGGATCTAGTTCTTCAACGCAAGAGAGTTCTTCGTCAGATCTACATCACCCGCACCTAATCCTTAGTATTATCCCGTTGTGGTAATACTAAGAAGAGCAAATATCTCGCTTTTATCGAGATAGGCGCTACAGTTTTCTCGATCCCTTCGCGGATAGACGAAGCTCTGCCCAATTTTTCAGCAATCAGATCTGATTGACGGTGGTCCACGGATAAACCCCGGCACAGGCAAAGACACCCACGCAAGCAGAAGACCGATAAACGATCTCTGCGTTTGTTTGATAAAGTTGTAAACTTTTTATTTTCATTGTGTAAAGAGATCTTATAAAAAGATCGACTTTTTTATTTTATTCGAGTTTATTGTAACGACTAAAGTTGTAATAGATTCGATAACAATGGAAACATCAACTTTCACCGCAAACAATCTTGCCCTTATCATCAGGGATGATCAAGCTAGATGGGATTTTTCTAGTGATGCTTGAAAAAAGTTTAGTTGTAGCGAGTCCATAAATCTTGGAGACGATGCTGACTCTCCTTTGCCTACCTCACAATCCCCTCAAGTACACATTTTAGAAGATGAGGACACTCCTCCATCTAAGGAAGCACCTGTCACATCAAGTTCTAAGGTAAATGCATGTGTTGGTAAGGGTAAGGCTCGTAGGATCAACCTAGATAATGAGCTCATACTAAAAATAATGGAAAAGATAGATGTATTCAGCGCTAGGATGAAATGTGTAAATATGCATTGGACCGAGAAGTTATCCACGGTCCTAAATGCTCATTTACAAGACTTTGTAATGCTAAGCTAGATACATTCTACCATCACCTCTTTTTGAATGAGCACGAAGCAATACTATTTATGGGTATATTTTCGGTTGGTCAAAAAGAGATGATTGATGCCTTTTTCAACAAAGAGGGTTGAAGTCTGATAGAATATGTGTGTACGTGGTATTTTGTGATTCTCACTTCTAACATACTTGTGAAATCCTCAGGTGGTGAAAGGCTATTATTGTTTAATTTAGGCAACTACTCGTAGGAATGTTATTTTTATAATATTGTAGTAAGTAGTTATTTTCTTTTATTTTGTAGTAAGTAGTTATTTGCTTTCATTTTGTAGTAAGGAGTTATTTGCTTCCAAATTATAATATTTATCTTCTATGGTTAATATCTTATTGTGTAATTCTAACTTTTAAATTGAAATTGTGATTGCAGGATATTTCCTAAGATGCAAGCAACCTACAACGTACACATATTGTATTGGATGACTATTGCTATGGGTTATTTAGATATTCGGTTCTTATTGATGATTTTTTACGTTTAGGCTATGATGATTGTTAAAATTTCTAAGATTAGCAACCTTGCAATATTTATTGATATTGTACTGGATGACTAACAATGATGATATTGACTAAGTTCTGAGCCCTAAGTCGTAATTTTAATATATGCTCATGTTAGTTCTCAACTGGTGGTATGTTAGTTCTAGTTGAGCCCCTGTTAGTTCTAGTGGCTCTCGTGTTAGTTCTAGGTGATGTCATGTTAGTTCTAACTTCCAGTTAGTGTTATTTCTAATATAAGCGTTAGTTCTAGTGGTATGTTAGTTCTAGTTGAGCCTATGTTAGTTCTAGTGGCTCTCGTGTTAGTTCTAGCTGATGTCATATTAGTTCTAACTTCCAGCTAGTGTTATTTCTAATATAAGTGTTAGTTCTAGTTGAGCCCCTGTTAGTTCTAATGGCTCTTGTGTTAGTTCTAGTTGATGTCGTGTTAGTTCTAACTTCTAGCTAGTGTTATTTCTAACTTCTCGTGTTTGTCTACAATGGGGGTAATCTTACCATGATAGCCATAAACACTTTTTCCTATCCACTTCAACACCAACCAGACACAAGAAAAGTAGAAAATGTCAAATCAACAAAAGTTTTTCCTTTTATTTCATGCAAACCAAACACAAAAAAAGTAAATATATTGGTTTCCCACCATATTTTACATGCGAACCAAACCGAAACAATTAATTTCTTGGAAAAGTTTGAAAAACTCAAAACTTGAGTTTGTTTACATGGAATTGCATTTCCCTATATCTAGAAAACGAACCAAACAACCCCTTATGTGAAATTGTGCTGCTGTGGTGATGAAAATTACAAAAACAATTTTAGGATGACAAGTTAGAAATCTTTACTTGTGAAGTGTGTTTTGATGGGGTACATCCATATTATGTAACAACTATGCTTTGCTAAACGAAGTTCTTATGCAGGTTGATACCTCGAGAAGGAGATTTAAAGAAACATGGCGGTTTGTGAGTCTTCTCCGCTATTTTTTGGGGTCAATTTGTTGCAGTTTAAATCATAGGGACTACCAATTCCAAGAAAGACATGCTTTTGACCAAGTTTTATCTACAGTGTGTGCTAAAATTCTTATAGTTTTCGGGAAGTATATTTTGAAATAGATTTTGACGCATCAAGATTCTTGGCTGCGAAATGGATTTTGAAAAGAAGGGATAAAAGCAATATTCATAATTGAGGTTCCATTTAAGCTACTTTGAACATAAGGAGTAGCCGGTTTCTAAATGGGGCACTCGTCCTGCTCAACGATCATCTCGATCTTGTGCGAAACGCCATGTAGTTAGAGTTGAAACTTGCCTGGGATAGTCTCTCTTCCCGGTAGTTGTGCTTAATTTTTTTGATTGATGGTTTGCAAAAGACTCCACGATCAAGATATATTAACCATGCAAAATGAGGGTCGTGAATTCTAATTCTCTTGCGTTGTGTCCACAAGCTGAAGTGTAGACCCAGTGTGTGAACAGCGACTGCGAGACACCTTTTGGTGTCTCGCCAACGCGATACACATGAGACACAATTGGTGTCTCGCGCGGTGGGTACTTGGGCCGCGCCGGGTTTTGTTTTGGCCCTGTTTTCTTGGTATAAATAGGAATTTCGTGCTTAGGGTTTTGTGCGGCGGTTTTTCAAAGAAAAGGAGAGTTTTTTAGATCTGAAAGGTGAGATCTTGAGGAGAGAAAAAGAAAGAACTTGGAGGGATTGTACAAGAAAAGAGATCATATTTCTTGGGTAAAATCAAAGCATCATCTCTTTGGGACGAGCTTGTGGGTTGTACAAGTCATTGGTGTTCTCCATCATTGTGGAATCTCCATTCACCCCTCCCCATGGACGTAAGCAAGTTTACCGAATCACGTAAATCTTGCGTCTCACTTATTGTATTAGCTATTGATTGTGTTGGTTGGTTATCTCAATATTCAGACCTAGATCTGATATTGGGAAGAGTGTATATCTCACATTGCTGAGATATCTCACTTCTTTTCTTGTTTTCGTTATCGAAATTGGAACATTGAGATTTGCTTGTGTTTTGTAAAAACAAAAGCAATGGTTTTCTCTTGAGGCGATTCACTTCCGCGGCGAGGTGTGCGTATCGGCCCCTAACACGACGACTTCCGTATCGGCCCCTAACACGACGACTTCCTAGATGGTGGTCCCCTCTTTTACATATATCTTCCCACCCACGCTATTGTCCTAGGCAACTATTGGCAATGGATAGATTCTTTTCAAGCTGTGTCTAATGTATAAGTCGTGTCTAATGTATATAATGGGTCTGCTAGAGTTAAGGACTCCCTTATTTTTTTTCTTTCAAAGGCCAGAGACCTTTTCTTCTTTCAGGTTACTGATGACTTAAGATCCAAGTGTTAAAGGAATGACGAGAGAGCGAAAGCTCACAGCATGTGTATATATAAGCGTGTGTATATACAACCATGTTTCCAGACAAACATCTTTTTTAACTTCTCACAATTGTAACACGAGTCTGGCCTAAATTCAAAATTCTAATACGAAATTAAAAAAACCTTTTGTCTGAAAAAGGCAAAAATTTCACATTCAAACAATTAGCCAAACCGAGGAACTTTACTACTTCAAACTTCAAACATACGCATACGGGGCACAATAGACCTCATAAACCGATCACACAGGGCACAATAGACCTCATAAACCAACCACACACAAGAACGCGCACAATAACACCAGACTCTCACACAAACCTCGGACCAGACTCAAAACACCCAGCCTAGCTAGACCAAAACACTTTGCTGACGCTCGGAAATACAAACCAAAAAGCACGGATTTCAACATTCCTTTAGCCGGAGATTTCAATAGCCTTCACCTCAGGCTTCTTAACTTCCTCCTTAGGCACAGTCACCGTGAGCACACCGTTCTCCATCGTCGCCTTCACCTGATCCACCTTGGCATTCTCCGGCAGCCTGAACCTCCTCAAGAACTTGCCGCTGCTCCTCTCGACCCTATGCCACTTGTCATTCTTCTCCTCCTGCTCCTTCCTGCGCTCTCCGCTGATCTGAAGCACTCTTCCCTCCTCGACTTCCACCTTCACCTCTTCCTTCTTCAACCCCGGAAGATCGGCCTTGAAGACGTGCGCCTCGGGCGTCTCCTTCCAGTCGATGCGGGTGTTCGCAAAGGCAGAGGCCTCGCTGAGAGCGCCGCTAGCGCCAGAGGTGTCGAAAGGCCAGCCCTGAAAGGGATCCCACACGTCGAGGGAGAAGGGGTCGAAGACGTTGCTCCTCTGACCAAAGATTCTAGGGATCAAAGCCATCTCTCTGCAGAATGATCTCAAGATGAAAAATTCTTCAACTTCTTCTGACTTCGGTAATTAGAGCGCCGCTTTCTCACAGTGTGACCATGAGAAAGAGGGAGGGGCAACCTTATATAGATGTTGAGATGGAAGGATCTTGAAATGTCCATCCGCTTCCACCGGGACTGTTTCAGATGGTCGCATCTGGAAGCGACGAGAGAACTCGAGCATCCAAAAGTAATTAGGACGCCAATTATTAGCAGATGGGCTAACTTAGTTAGCAGGCTAACTGACTGGGCCAACTTAATTAGAAGGCTATTTGGACGGGGGATGGATGTGGAGTAATTTCATTTACACCAGACCTTGTTTGTTTTAGCAAAACTGTTTACGTAAAACCAAGTCAATGGATCAATGATTGTTGTCAACATGATAGCCTGGTGCTGAAGCGGGTCTCCATATCTTTTATCCGTGTGAACTCGTATTGTTCTGATGACCCTTTGGTCTAAATCTAACTCAAGTTTAAGCTTCTTTACACTTCAATCCATTTCATAGTTTATAAGAATAGCTAAAATATTTTTCGATTATGTATAATAATCTATTCCAAGATCAACTGAAAGAACTTCCTCTCCAACTAAATTCCATTCCATCCATCGCTAAAGAGGAGCAATACTGAGAGATAGATTCTTAATTTTCTATTTTTATCTTTCATATTTTTTATCTTATCTTCAGAAGATTTTCTGTGTCTACATAAGGCCACATATGAGTCCTATTTATAGGAATAGACTAGCCTTCTAGCTAACAAGTTATAATGGTTTAGAATTATATATATTCAAAAACTCAATCCATAACGGTTAAGGATAGAATAGAACTGTATTGCATTTATACCTCTTCTAATGATATAAATGAGACCAATTGGATATCGAGAAATAATTATTAATCAAATTAATAATATTAATTTGACAATCAAATCCCTATTCGACCAAATATTCATAAAATTTTTTTCATAATATGAGATTAAATATTCATGAATAATGTTGTCTTATATCCAGTCCTCTCAAATATCATTTATTTTAGACAACTTTATCGAGTAGACCCGTTTACCTAATTTCTCATGCCTAAATTGCAATGAAGATGAAGATGAATAAAAAAATATTTCCAAACATCAAAATATTTTATTTTTATAGGAAAATAAATTTTAAAAAATATTTTCCCAAAAAATCAATTGATGGAAATTAAATAATTTTATGGGATATTTACAATAAATTAATTCATCATAATGAGCATATTGAATTTTATTTAGATATTTATCATTTACCTAAATAAAAATTAATAACATAACATTTCAGGTTGTGTAGCGTTTGCTAAACAAGATTAACCATCACATCAAAATATACTAATTGTCAAATTAGAAATGATATTGTCATCATGTCAAAAGAAAAATGTAACAATTCGAATTCTCTATCTCTTAGGTGACTCGTCCTAGAAAATCTAAATATGTTCTAGTGCTACACATATCACAATATGTGCTTATGACATGCACCCGAAGAATCACTATTCTCGATGATTGAGACCCACCACATCTCACGCATAATAACATGCTATAACTAAGTTATCATTTAATTTTAAAAATCTTTAAGATAGATTATATCTCTAAGCAAGTGATCATCACGGTGTATGATCTCACAAAAATAATTTCTAAAGATACTATAAGAATTATAAAAATAATATCCAAATTATATGTGTAACAATTAAATCTATCAATATTTTAAAAATATTACATAATTTCTGTTGGCTCTTCAAGGGTATAATTTTACTACTCCAACATGAACTTCAGCTGATGTTAGCTTGCCTAGCTTACACACGTACATTTTTATTTTCATATTACTAAGCTCTAGCATTTACATGTTAATTTGGGACGCTCTAGGTTTCCCGCAGTTTCTTTTAAGAATATTTAAATCGTGATCCTTAGTTTTTGCATGTTAATTTGGATCTCTTAGTTGCCCATAGTTTCTTTTCAAGAGCAATAAAATCGCGATTTGCAACTCATTTCTAATCCACCTCTAGATGTTCCTTAATTTCTCTTATGCCTATGCACCGTACCATCAGCTATCTTTGCGCACAAGTGTTCATTATGTCTTTCGACTGTTGTAACGAATTATTCATTCTCAATAAATATCAATTCACCTTTCCATCATTATTCTTGGTTCATTTTTCAAGTTAGATAAAGTTAAGGTCTATGACTATTGAGTAACTTCACAGGTTCCTCCTTTAAATGTTTAAAGTTGTTAAATTCATAGTTTAAATTTTTAATGCCATGGTGCAATATAATAGGATATGAATACTAGGTTTCTTATCTTCATGTAATATATTATGTGAAATAAATAAAGAACGTTGCTATATGGACCCAAAATATAAGACTATTGGAGGAAATATATGAAGTGTCCCCCTCCTATTGCATAATGAGCTGGCAATCATCTGTCCTCTCAAACGGTCCCACATTTTAGGTCCTTAAGGCATTTTACATAGATAAATGTTATATATATAGATAAATGTTAAGAGAATCAATTTTGAACTTCGACAATAAGCTTCATAATCCTTGGAAAACAAAAATACAGCGACCTGAATTCTAGACTACATTTTAGGTACCAATTTTAAAATTGGCTGAAATAATCAGCACTATTGCACAACAAGCCACTAATTTATAATCCAATAAAATATAGTTAAACAATTTCACATTCAGGCGTAAGATTTTAGATACCTTACTTCAAACTTTCAAACACAGACATACATGACATAATAAACCTCATCAATCCACACACACAAACACTAGAGACACTCGCATGCAGAAAGCTCAAGAGGAGGACTCGCAACACGACAACGAAAGCTCGGAATTAACACAACCAACCGATTTCTGATCTGTTCTTCTAACTAGAGATTTCAATGGCCTTCACCTCGGGCTTCTTGACTTCCTCCTTGGGCACGATCACAGTGAGCACGCCGTTCTCCATAGCCGCCTTTACCTGATCCATCTTTGCGTTCTCCGGCAGCCTGAACCTCCTCAGGAACTTGCCGCTGCTCCTCTCGACCCTATGCCACTTTTCATTCTTCTCCTCCTGCTCCTTGCTCCGCTCTCCGCTGATCTGCAGAACTCTTCCTTCCTCCACCTCAACCTTCACCTCTTCCTTCTTCATCCCCGGAAGATCGGCCTTGAAGACGTGAGCCTCGGGCGTCTCTTTCCAGTCGATGCGGGTGCTCGCAAAGGCAGAGGCCTCGCTGAGAGCGCCGCCGGCACCAGAACGATCAGCGAGAGAGCGAGATGAGTCGAAAGGCCAGCCCTGAAAGGGATCCCAGACATCGAGGGAGAACGGGTCGAAAACGTTGCTCCTCTGACCGAAGATTTGAGGAATTAGAGCCATCTCTCTACAGAAACTATCTAAAGCTAAAAGCTGAGGATGCCAACTTTTGCCGTGCCTTCGAATGTGATGAACAGAAAGAGGGAAGGACTAATTTATGTAGGTTGAGACGGAAGGATCTCGAAAATTCTGTCTGCTTCCACTACACAAAATGTTCCCTGGGGCACCTCAAAAGTTTTCCAGATGGTTATCTCTAGAAAGAACGGGAGAATTCCATAACTATCACGATTCTTGTCGACAACTCAAATAATTAAGCCCGCAATTATTAGCAAATGGACCAACTTAGTTAGCAGGCTAATAGAACAATAGGCCGACTGGAATTTATTTCATAGCATTCTTCTTTAAATCAATTTTATAGTTTTGTACTTATACAATATGAAGAGTTCTTGAATTGCCAATTGATTTAACTCTCTTCTTCTAGTGAATCGTTTGTTTTCGGTCCGAGCATCATTCGAACTAATTAAAATTTTGGAATTTCTATCTTGAGAGGGGTGTATTAGATTCATGTGAGCAGTTAGATCACTAGAAAACCAAATACGGAATCTCAATTGAATATTTGACCATGTCAAGAAGAAAAGATCATATCTTCTAATCCCAGAAGTAATTGTGAGACGTTTAAAATATATTTTTGATAGCTCGATTAGATAGTCCTATCTATATCGGCTCATGACACACAATCTCGTAAGTCTAACCTCCCTTAATGAACCATTTTACATTATCGATAAAATATGAGTTTTTTTTTTAACTCACACCGAATGACTCAACTAGTTTATCAATTAGTCACACATATCTGCACACATATTACATGAAACTCTTTTGAGTGGATTAAAGGACTTACGAGATTGTAATTCTAACTTTTAAATTGAAATTGTGATTGTAGGATATTTCCTAAGATGCAGGCAACCTACAATGTACACACATTGTACTGGATGGCTATTGCTCTGGGTTATTTAGGTATTCAGTTTTCATTGTTGATTTTTTACTTTTAGGCTATGATGATTGTCAAATTTCTGAGATTAACAACCTGCAATACCTATTGATATTGCACTAGATGGCTAACAATGATGATATTGACTAAGTTCTGAGCCCTAAGCCGTAATTTTCATACATGCTCAGGTAAGTTCTCAACTAGTGGTATGTTAGTTCTAGTTGAGCCCCTGTTAGTTCTAGTGGCTCTCGTGTTAGTTCTAACTTCCAGCTAGTGTTATTTCTAATATAAGCGTGAGTTCTAGTGGTATGTTAGTTCTAGGCTATAATGATTGTCAAAATTTCTGAGATTAATAACCTGTAATATCTATTGATATTGCACTGGATGGCTAACAATAATGATATTGACTAAGTTCTGAGCCCTAAGCCGTAATTTTCATACACCTTGTATAATGCTTACAAGCTCAACTCACACACACGTTTTTGAGAAAATATCATATTTATGTATTATGGACATAATGACAATATTTTATACCTTTATTGACTCCTTTAATCCACTCAAAAGTATTTTTAAATATGTTTACAATTATCGAGTTAAAATCAAGTAGTTATGAACTCGTATTTTTAACATTTTTCACAAAACATGATCTTTCATAAATATGAGGTGCTATTTGAAAAATTCTCTTTCAAACAAGTTTGTGTTCATATTTAAAAACTTTACCCAAACTTTTACCTTTTTTAGAGCTCATTTGCTATTTTTTTAATTGATTTCTAAAAGTCTAGTTTTTCAAATATATTGTTGATATAATTCTGAGCCTGGCTCATGGATGGCTGGTGGGTGTTTGGTTGGTTGGTTGGTTGGTTGGTGTTCATGGATGGCTGGTGGGTGTTTCCTGGTTCATTGGTTGGTGGGTGTTTCCTGGTTCATTAGCTGGTTGGTGTTTCTTTGCATATTGTTTCCTGGTTTTTGTTGGTTTTCAGTTTTGTTTTTGTGCTGGCTTCGTGGCTGTTTGTGATGATGATGATCTCATGTTGTTGTTTGAGTTCTTGGAAAACAGGTTTTGTGTGCACACATTGTTCAGGTGTTGTTTTGTGTTGTTGGTTGGTGTTGTTGGTGCTGTTTTATTCAGGTTTGTTCTCAGCCAGGTTTTGTGCACATATGACCAGTTTTGTAAGAGGTGTTGTTCGTTCATATATGCTTAGGTTTATTCTCAACTAGTGGTATGTTAGTTCTAGTTGAGCCCCTGTTAGTTCTAGTGGTTCTTGTGTTAGTTCTAGCTAATGTCATGTTAGTTCTAACTTCCAACTAGTGTTATTTCTAATATAATTATTTTCTTCTAGTGGTATGTTAGTTCTAGTTGAGCCCCTATTAGTTCCAGTGGCTCTCGTGTTAGTTCTAGCTGATGTCGTGTTAGTTCTAACTTCCAACTAGTGTTATTTCTAATATAATTGTTCTCTTCTAATGGTATGTTAGTTCTAGTTGAGCCCCTGTTAATTCTAGTGGTTCTCGTGTTAGTTCTAGCTGATGTCATATTAGTTCTAATTTCTAGCTAGTGTTATTTCTAATATAAGCGTTAGTTCTAGTGGTCTGTTAGTTCTAATTGAGCCCCTGTTAGTTCTAGTTGCTCTTGTGTTAGTTCAAGCTGATGTCGTGTTAGTTCTAACTTGTAGCTAGTGTTATTTCTAATATAAGCGTTTGTTCTAGTGGTATGTTAGTTCTAGTTGAGCCCATGTTAGTTCCGGTGACTCTCGTGTTAGTTCTAGCTGATGTCGTGTTAGTTCTAACTTTCAGCTAGTGTTATTTTTAATATAAGAGTTAGTTCTAGTTGAGCCCCTGTTAGTTCTAGTGGTTCTCTTGTTAGTTCTAGCTGATGCCGTGTTAGTTCTAACTTTCAGCTAGTGTTATTCCTAACTTCTCGTGTTTGTCTACAATGGGGGTAATCTTACCATAATAACCATAAAAACTTTTCTCTACCCACTTCAACACCAACCAAACACAAGAAAAGTGAAAAATGTCAAATCAACAAAAATTTTCCTTTATTTTCCATCCAAACCAAACATAAGAAAAGTAAATACATTGATTTCCCACCATATTTTACATGCGAAACCAAACCAAAACAATCAATTTCTTCGAAAAGTTCGAAAAACTCAAAGCTTGAGTTTGTTTACATGGAATTGCATTTCCCTATATCTAGAAAACGAACCAAACAGCCCTTTATGTGAAATTGTGTTGCTGTGGTAATGAAAATTACAAAAACAATTTTAGGATGACAAGTTAGAAATCTTTACTTGTGAAGTGTGTTTTGATGGGGGTACATCCATATTATATAACAACTATGCTTTGCTAAACGAAGTTCTCAACCAGGTTGATACCTCGAGAAGAAGATTTAAATAAACATGACGGTTTGGGAGTCTTCTCCGCTATTTTTTACGGTCAATCTGCTGCAGTTTAAATAATAGGGACTACCACTTCTAAGAAAGACATGCTTTTGACCAAGTTTTATCTACAGTGTGTGCTAAAATTCTCATAGTTTTCGAGAAGTAGATTTTGACGCCTCAAGATTCTTGGCTGCGAAATGGATTTTGAAAAGAAGGGATAAAAGTAATATTTATAATTGAGGTTCCATTAAAGCTACTTTGAACATAAGGAGTAGCCGGTTTCTAAATGGGGCTCTCATCTTGTTCAACGATCATCTCGATCTTGTGCGAAATGCCATGTAGTTAGAGTTGAAACTTGCTTGGGATAATCTCTCAACCCGTAGTTGTTCTTAATTTTTTTGATTGATGGTTTGATGGTTTGCAAAAGACTCCACGATCAAGATATATTAACCATGCAAAATGAGGGTCATGAATTCTAATTCTCCTGCGCTGTGTCCTCAAGCAGAAGTGTAGACCCGGCGTGTGAACAGCGGCCGCGAGACACCTTTTGGTGTCTCGCCAGCGGAGACACAATTGGTTTAATGTACAAGTCGTGTCTAATGTAATATAATGGGTCTGCTAGAGTTAAATACTCCCTTATTTTTTTTCTTTCAAAGGCTAGAGGTCATTTTTTCTTTCAGGTTACTGACTTGAGATCCAAGTACGTGTATTAAAGGAATGACAAGAGAAGGAAAGCTCACAGCATGTATATATATAACCATGTTTCCGGAAAAACTATCTTTTTTAACTTCTCACAATTGTAACATGACTCTGGCCTAAATTCAAAATTCTAATACGGAATTAAAAAAACAAAAAAGGCAAAAATTTCACATTCAAACAAAAAAAAAATTCCTCAAGGACCCAACATATGAGACCAATAGAGGGGACAAGTGATGTGTCCTCCTTCTATTGGATAATGAGTTGACCATCATTAATGATGAGCAACTCATTATTCAATAGGAGGGTGACACATCACTTGTCCCCCTTATTGGTCCCATGTTTTGGATCCCTGTAGCAAAACTTAAAACAATTAGCCAAACCGAGGAACTTTACTACTTCAAACTTCAAACATACGCATACGGGGCACAATAGACCTCATAAACCGAGCACACAGGGCACAATAGACCTCATAAACCAACCACACACACAAGAACGCGTACAATAACACCAGACTCTCACACAAACCTCGGACCAGACTCAAAACACCCAGCCTAGACCAAAACACTTTGCTGACGCTCGGAAATACAAACAAAAAGCACGGATTCCAACATTCTTTTAGCCGGAGATTTCAATAGCCTTCACCTCAGGCTTCTTAACTTCCTCCTTAGGCACAGTCACCGTGAGCACACCGCTCTCCATCGTCGCCTTCACCTGATCCACCTTGGCATTCTCCGGCAGCCTGAACCTTCTCAAGAACTTGCCGCTGCTCCTCTCGATCCTATGCCACTTGTCATTCTTCTCCTCCTGCTCCTTCCTGCGCTCTCCGCTGATCTGAAGCACTCTTCCCTCCTCGACTTCCACCTTCACCTCTTCCTTCTTCAACCCCGGAAGATCGGCCTTGAAGACGTGCGCCTCGGGCGTCTCCTTCCAGTCGATGCGGGTGTTCGCAAAGGCAGAGGCCTCGCTGAGAGCGCCGCTGGCGCCAGAGGTGTCGAAAGGCCAGCCCTGAAAGGGATCCCACACGTCGAGGGAGAAGGGGTCGCAAACATTGCTCCTCTGACCAAAGATTCGAGGGATCAAAGCCATCTCTCTGCAGAATGATCTCAAGATGAAAAATTCTTCTACTTCTTCTGACTTCGGTAATTAGAGCGCCGCTTGCTTACAGTGTGACCATGAGAAAGAGGGAGGGGCAACCTTATATAGATGTTGAGATGGAAGGATCTTGAAATGTCCATCCGCTTCCACCGGGACTGTTTCAGATGGTCGCATCCAGAAGCGATGAGAGAACTCGAGCAGCCAAAAGTAATTAGGACGCCAATTATTAGCAGATGGGCTAACTTAGTTCGCAGGCTAAGTGACTGGGCCAACTTAATTAGAAGGCTATTTGGACAGGGGACGGATGTGGAGTAATTTCATTTACACCAGACCTTGTTTGTTTTAGCAAAACTATTTTCGTAAAACCAAGTCAATGGATCAATGATTGTTGTCAACATGATAGCATGGTGCTGAATCGGGTCTCCATATCTTTTATCCGTGTGAACTCGTGTTGTTCTGATGACCCTTTGGTCTAAATCTAACTCAAGTTTAAGCTTCTTTACACTTCAATCCATTTCATAGTTTATAAGAATAGCTAAAATATTTTTCGATTATGTATAATAATCTATTCCAAGATCAATTGAAAGAACTTCCTCTCCAACTAAATTCCATTCCATCCATCGCTAAAGATGAGCAATACTGAGAGATAGATTCTTAATTTTCTATGTTTATCTTTCATATTTTTTTATCTTATCTTCAGAAGATTTTCTGTGTCTACATAAGGCCACATATGAGTCCTATTTATAGGAATAGACTAGCCTTCTAGCTAACAAGTTATAATGATTTAGAATCATATTCAAAAACTCAATCCATAACGGTTAAGGATAGAATAGAACTGTATTGCATTTATACCTCTTCTAATGATATAAATGAGACCAATTGGATATCGAGAAATAATTATTAATCAAATTAATAATATTAATTTGACAATCAAATCCCTATTCGGCCAAATATTCATAAAAACTTTTTCATAATATGAGATTAAATATTCATGAATAATGTTGTCTTATATTCAGTCCTCTCAAATATCATTTATTTTAGACAACTTTATCGAGTAGACCCGTTAACCTAATTTCTCATGCCTAAATTGCAATGAAGATGAAGATGAATAAAAAAATATTTCCAAACATCA
This sequence comes from Asparagus officinalis, assembly GCF_001876935.1. NCBI lineage: Eukaryota > Viridiplantae > Streptophyta > Magnoliopsida > Asparagales > Asparagaceae > Asparagus > Asparagus officinalis. Next base: position 120,432,521 of record NC_033794.1, on the reverse strand, counting down.
AAATATTTTATTTTTTTAGGAAAATAAATTTTAAAAAATATTTTCCTAAAAAATCAATTGATGGAAATTAAATAATTTTATGGGATATTTACAATAAATTAACTCATCATAATGAGCATATTGAATTTTATTTAGATATTTATCATTTACCTAAATAAAAATTAATAACATAACATTTCAGGTTGTGTAGCGTTTGCTAAACAAGATTAACCATCACATCAAAATATACTAATTGTCAAATTAGAAATGATATTGTTATCAGGTCAAAAGAAAATTGTAACAATTCGAATTCTCTATCTCTTAGATGACTCGTCCTAGAAAATCTAAATATGATCTAGTGCTACACGTATCACAATATGTGCTTATGACATGCACCCGAAGAATCACTATTCTCGATGATTGAGACCCACCACATCTCACGCATAATAACATGCTATAGCTAAGTTATCATTTAATTTTAAAAATCTTTAAGATAGATTATATCTCTAAGCAAGTGACCATCACGGTGTATGATCTCACAAAATTAATTTCTAAAGATACTATAAGAATTATAAAAATAATATCCAAATTATATGTGTAACAATTAAATCTATCAATATTTTAAAAATATTACATAATTTATGTTGGCTCTTCAAGGGTATATTTTTACTACTCCAACAGGAACTTCAGCTGATGTTAGCTTGCCTAGCTTACACACATACATTTTTATTTTCATATTACTAAGCTCTAGCTTTTACATGTTAATTTGGGACGCTCTAGGTTGCCCGCAGTTTCTTTTAAGAATATTTAAATCGTGATCCTTAGTTTTTGCATGTTAATTTGGATCTCTCAGTTGCCCATAGTTTCTTTTCAAGAGCAATAAAATCGCGATTTGCAACTCATTTCTAATCCGCCTCTAGATGTTCTTTAATTTCTCTTATGCCTATGCACCGTACCATCAGCTATCTTTGCGCACAAGTGTTCATTATGTCTTCCGACTGTTGTAACAAATTATTCATTCTCAATAAATATCAATTCACCTTTCCATCATTATTCTTGGTTCATTTTTCAAGTTAGATAAAGTTAAGGTCTATGACTATTGAGTAACTTCACAGGTTCCTCCTTTAAATGTTTAAAGTTATTAAATTCATAGTTTAAACTTTTAATGCCATGGTGCAATATAATAGGATATAAATAATAGGTTTCTTAACTTCATGTAATATATTATGTGAAATAAATAAAAAACGCTGCTATATGGACCCAAAATATAAGACTATTAGAGGAAATATATAAAGTATCCCCTTCTATTGCATAATGAGCTGACTATCATCTGTCCCCTCAAACGGTCCCACATTTTAGGTCCTTAAGGGATTTTACATAGATAAATGTTATATATAAATAAATGTTAAGAGAATCAATTTGAACTACGACAATAAGTTTCATAATCCTTGAAAATCCAGCGACCTGAATTATAGACAACATTTTAGGTACCAATTTTAAAATTGGCTGAAATAATCAGCACTATTGCACAACAAGCCACTAATTTATAATCCAATAAAATATAGTTAAACAATTTCACATTCAGGCGCAAGATTTTAGATACCTTACTTCAAACTTTCAAACACAGACATACATGACATAATAAACCTCATCAACCCACACATACAAACACTAGAGACACTCGCAGAAAGCTCAAGAGGAGGACTCGCAACACGACAACGAAAGCTCGGAATTAACACAACCAACCGATTTCTGATCTGTTCTTCTAACTAGAGATTTCAATGGCCTTCACCTCGGGCTTCTTGACTTCCTCCTTGGGCACGATCACAGTGAGCACGCCGTTCTCCATAGCCGCCTTTACCTGATCCATCTTTGCGTTCTCCGGCAGCCTGAACCTCCTCAGGAACTTGCCGCTGCTCCTCTCGACCCTATGCCACTTTTCATTCTTCTCCTCCTGCTCCTTGCTCCGCTCTCCGCTGATCTGCAGAACTCTTCCTTCCTCCACCTCAACCTTCACCTCTTCCTTCTTCATCCCCGGAAGATCGGCCTTGAAGACGTGAGCCTCGGGCGTCTCTTTCCAGTCGATGCGGGTGCTCGCAAAGGCAGAGGCCTCGCTGAGAGCGCCGCCGGCACCAGAACGATCAGCGAGAGAGCGAGATGAGTCGAAAGGCCAGCCCTGAAAGGGATCCCAGACATCGAGGGAGAACGGGTCGAAAACGTTGCTCCTCTGACCGAAGATTTGAGGAATTAGAGCCATCTCTCTACAGAAACTATCTAAAGCTAAAAGCTGAGGATGCCAACTTTTGCCGTGCCTTCGAATGTGATGAACAGAAAGAGGGAAGGACTAATTTATGTAGGTTGAGACGGAAGGATCTCGAAAATTCTGTCTGCTTCCACTACACAAAATGTTCCCTGGGGCACCTCAAAAGTTTTCCAGATGGTTATCTCTAGAAAGAACGGGAGAATTCCATAACTATCACGATTCTTGTCGACAACTCAAATAATTAAGCCCGCAATTATTAGCAAATGGACCAACTTAGTTAGCAGGCTAATAGAACAATAGGCCGACTGGAATTTATTTCATAGCATTCTTCTTTAAATCAATTTTATAGTTTTGTACTTATACAATATGAAGAGTTCTTGAATTGCCAATTGATTTAACTCTCTTCTTCTAGTGAATCGTTTGTTTTCGGTCCGAGCATCATTCGAACTAATTAAAATTTTGGAATTTCTATCTTGAGAGGGGTGTATTAGATTCATGTGAGCAGTTAGATTACTAGAAAACCAAATACGGAATCTCAATTGAATATTTGACCATGTCAAGAAGAAAATATCATATCTTCTAATCCCGGAAGTAATTGTGAGACGTTTAAAATATATTTTTGATAGCTCGATTAGATGGTCCTATGTCGGCTCATGACACACAATCTCGTAAGTCTAAGCTCTCTTAATGAACCATTTTACATTATCGATAAAATATGAGTTTTTTTTTAACTCACACCGAATGACTCAACTAGTTTATCCCTAAGTCACACATATCTGCACACATATTACATGAAACTCTCCTCTTATTCACACCTCAAATCAGGACTCTGATACCACTTATTAGGAATTTTATAAAGTTTAATATGCCAAATAAGATACATAAAATATATAACGACACCAACAAAAATATCACATGCAAGCAAATACCTTACGGGGACGTTGTCTTTGTAAGGTGGGTGATTGTGACATCCCCAAACTTTAGTCCCACATAGACTAGTGTGAAGAAATATTAGTGGTTCAAATAGAAAAAAAAACCCAAGGCTCAAGAGAACTAGTGCTAGCATTTTAGTAGTGGATTTTAGCCAACATTTAAGTTACTATAGGTGGGTCTCATGGCTTGCTCCTGTGACCCTGGGGCGTGACAGCCAGTGTATGGCCATTTCCCCCATGCCTCCATAAAACTATTCACTGGCTATAAGGTGATTATAACATTTGTTCACAATGAATAGCTTTACATATCACTCTTCTAGGCTCATTTTTGAAGTAGAGAAAGTTAAAGCCCAGCACAGTTGAGTAATTTTCATATTACAGTTGCACAATTCCTTAGACCCCCTCAAACCGTGGTACAATTTCTACGAACTGATTCCCAATAAATTAGTGAGTTGATTATCTTCAATGTACGAATTGGTTTGGTACAATTTCTACGAACTGATTCCCAATAAATTAGTGAGTTGATTATCTTCAATGTACGAATTGGTTCTCCAAATTAACATATTGCTTATAACTATGCGGCATAGGAACAAGACGCCATGCAAAAGGACGACACACTGTAGAATATATATATGAGCCAATAAATTTATTGTAACTAAATACATGTGACAATAAAACATGAACTGAATCCATAATCTTAACACAAACAATATGAAAAAGTAGATAAAAAACAAACTCCATAAAAAAATTTTAAGTGTTCTGTAGAAAAATATATTAAAATAAATAATTAACTTTGGATTCGGATCCTCTCCACTACAAAAAAAAACAGTAGAGGGACCACTACATAATCACGGCCATTGATTATCTAGTTAATGGTTGTGATTTTATCTTTTAGTGCAAATTAGGAATGAGTGCAATACACGGGGTATGGTAAGTGTTAGATTTAGATTGTATCATAACCGCCTACTAAATAATCAACGATTGAGATTAAAAGCAGTGGTCTCTCCACTACTTTTTTGTAGTGGAGAGGATCCAAATCCATTAACTTTTTAGGTTTTTAGAGTACACTTTAGAAAACTGGCCAAACTTGCATACTGTACCCCGTTGTATAACTATGCTTCCTATAATGCACCCCGTTGTACAACTATGCTTCCTATAATGTATTTTGTGAAATTGTTGAAGTCTACATGAAGGAAATATCTTTTTCAAAATTACCTGCTTTTGAAATAACAGTGCCTTTAGTAGAATCAATTTTAATGAAGGAAATATCTTTTTCAAAATTACCTGCTTTTGAAATAACAGTGCCTTTAGTAGAATCAATTTTAATGTTACTTCTAATCCTGATGAAAGAAAGAGTAAAAATAATCATAGAAAAGAAATGGAAATTTTTAATGATGTGATCAATGAATTGGATTGATTGATAGCCCTCTTCATGAGAGAAAATTCACTTGGTCAAATAAGAGAAAATCTCCTTCTATGGCTAGGCTTGACAGAGTTTTTTTCAACTCTGATTGGGAAGACAATTTTCCCTTTTCCAAACAATAGGATATTAGTAGTCAATTATCAGATCATGCTCCTATAAGTTTTGATTGTTGGGATAATCAACATCATATTAAAAATTTCAGATTTGAAATTTTTTGGTTGCAATCTGAAGAGTTTACAAAAAGTGTACCTTTGTGGTGAAGTTGTGCTCCTTCGAGTGATTTTGCTACTAAGAATATTGTTGGTAAGCTAAGATTTATGAGGAAATGTATAAAACATTAGGTTCATTCCAATTTTCATAGTGTCAAACAAAAAAAGAAAGATTTATTTGATGATCTTTTAAATTGGGAAGTTATAGAGGAGAGTAGAGATTTGGCAGATGATGAGTTGATTAAAAAAATGATATTGCTATCTAGTTGAATGAAATTTTATTTTAAGAAGAACAAATGTGGAAGCAAAGAGCTAAAGCACATTGGCTCAAAGAGGGAGACCACATGTTATGGTGTTCACTCACCCAAGATACAGATATTTGCAAAATGATACAATGAGAGCCCTAGTCAACTTTCAAAAGTTCTAGGCATTTGACTCCTTAGTCGAATTATAAGCCCAAGTCACGACAGATGGTCGAATCCTCTAATACAACTCGATCATCATGGCTAATTACAAGACTTTGGTAACTTATCAGGGACAAACCCAAGGCACGACCACAGAGGACTCGGCCCTCACCGACTTATCAAGTCGACTCTCTGGTGTCGTCACTAAAAGCAATATTGGTCGGCACAGGAGATCCTGGCCTCCCATACAAGTCAACATCTTTATATCGACTCAAGAGATGATTATTAGTTGAGATGATACAACATTCCAACCAGTCGGACATGCCGACATTCTTGAGTCGACGTGGAAGGCGGTGTCAATCGAGACGCGAAAGGTGGTGTCAATCGACCCTATCATAAAGGACGACCCTACTTAGGACACTCAACCACTCACTGGGCAATTCTCAAAAGCAACTGGAGGGACATCCCCTGCTACCAATTAAATTAAGAATTCGACCCCAGCTCCAAGCCTCTATCCCAGAGCACATGTCGACATCTTCGTCCACCTCGGACAAGCCTTATCTGGATTTTGGCCTGATAAGTCTCTATGACTTGTCAACTCAATCACTTCCTAGAGCATACGGAGACACACTCTCCCATGTCGAAGTGACTTCCCCTCCAGTCACCAGCCGGCACCTGAAAAGCGAGGAATAATTCAGTATGCCCACGTGACTTCTGTCACGCTATCAATCACTTCCCAGAGAATGCGGAGGCACCCTCTCCCGTGACGAAATTACTTCCCCTCCAGTCGCTAGTCGATACCTGTGAAACGAAGGATGACTCAAATTCCAGCTCACACTTTGTCACTGCCATTTGTATGGCCGAAGTGACCAGTCTGCAAAGGATCATCCTCTATATATACAAATGCTATTGGCCATCGCCAGAGAGAAGGAGGGAAGGTGAGCAATCTAAACCCCCCTAAAACATAGATGACACAAAAATAAGAACACATAATTTTTCGTCCATACAGAGGAGCTCACGTAGATCCTCTAGGCACGCACCTTGCCACCTTAAAAACCATATCAGTTCTTGACCTTCCCCTTCCCCACTCAAGTTTCACTAACTTGACAATCGGAGGAACCACGGGGGAACCGGTCCCCGTCCTCTCACGGGTTCTTGTGCAGCATGAATATCAAGCCATCGTTTGAGAATCAGGTATAAAGTCGAAGAAGGGAGCAGGCCCTCCATCATCATTCATCAACCTGCGACCATCCTCTTCTGGATTAATCGGCTGTTTGATATTGAGCATCAACACCACAACACTGTATATTTTCATAAAATTGCCAATGGGAGAAAGAGAAGTAATTTGATTTCTTCAATTACTTATAATGATGTTGAAATAAGCTCTTAGGATGATATAGCTCAGGTTTTTTTTAAACTGATATAACAAGATTTATGGGTACAATGTTCTTCACAGATGCCAGCTTGATTGGAATAGATTGTTCCCTTTGGCAGATTGGGGTTCCAGTGATATTGAACAATCATTTTCGGTGTAAGAAGTTCATAAAGCTATTTTTGATATGAATAGGGATAAATCCTCTGGCCCTAATGGCTTCTCTGCTTCATTCTTTCAAGTGTTTTGGGACACTATGAGAGGTGATGTTATGAAATTGTTTGAGGAGTTTTATGAGGGAAAATTAGAAATCAATAGACTTAATTATGCTCATATTGTTCTTATTCCAAAAAAATGAGTCTACTACTGTTAATGATTACAGGCCCATCAGTCTCCTTAATGTGATTTATAAGGTGATCACTAAAGTGCTTACTAATAGGCTGAATTCTATGCTTGAGTTGCTTATTGATCCTATGCTTGATGGTGTGATTGCAGCCCAAGAGAATATTAATGATTGTTTTTAAAACAATAAAAAGGGAGAGATTTTATTAAAGTTAGACTTTGTGAAAGCTTATGATATGCTTGACTGGAATTTTATTTTAGATGTTCTTAAAGCTAAAAGGTTTGGTGATAAATGGATAAATTAGGTGAAGTTATGTTTAAATGGAGGTATGTCTGCCATTAATATAAATGGTAAAGTAGGAAGTTGGATTATGTCTAAAATGGGTGTTCGTCAAGGAGATCCTTTATCACCCATTCTCTTTATTTTGGCAACAAATTCGGTTACTAGAATGTTAAATCTTGCAGTAGATTCTCATCTTATTGAAGGTTTAGGACCTGATAATATGAACCACAAAGTTCATTGTTTACAATATACAGATGATACTTTGATTTTTTGCAAAAATAATAGAGATCAGCTAACAGTTTTGAAACTGATTCTATATTGTTTTGAACTAGCCTTTGGTTTGAAGATTAGTTTTAATAAGAGTGTTCTTATTGCTCTTGAGAATAATAATTCTTTACAACAAGGCTTGGCTACTATGAATAATTGTAAAAGTGATAATTTTCACATTACCTATCTTGGGGTGCCTTTAAGGCCTGGAAGGTTAAAGAAAGATGATTGGTATCCTTTGATTGAAAAAATAAAGAAAATATTAGCCTTATGGAAAGGGAAATCTTTATCAAGAGGGGGTAGACTAGTGTTAGTCAACTCTGTCATATCCTCTATGCCAATTTTCTGGTTATCTTTCTTTTTATTTCTTTCATGTGTTATTGAAAAAAATGATAAGATGAGAAGAATATTTTTGTAGATTGTATCTTTGGATCACCAAGGAAATTTGGTTAAATGGGAAGAAGTTTGCAAACCAAAAAATTGTGGTGGTTTGGGAGTTAAAATTTTAAAGATTATAAATAAAGCTCTTTTGGGAAAATGGCTTTGAAAATGGTTTGATGAAAAACCTGGCCTTTGGAAACAAATTAGTTTTTATAAATATTATGAAAGAAAATCTTGGACAGAATATTTATATCCTGAAAGAGTGCATCTTTCTCATTTTTAGAGAAACCATTTAGCTAATACTGACAGTTTTTTTATGCGCTACTCAAGTGGAGGTGGGAAATGAAAATCATGCTTTATTCTGACTTGATAAATGGTTAGATTCATTTACTCTTGCATCTTTATTTTCATCTTTGCTCTCTCTCACATCATTCCCTTTTGCATCTATTAGTAGTCTGAGAAAGAATGAAAACAATTTGTGGAGATGAGAGGTGCATTTTAGAAGACAGTTGACTGGTAATTTGGTTTTACAATACTTTAATATGACGAGTCTTATCAATTCAGTTAATTTTGAGCAACAAAATGATAAAAGAAAATAAAAATGCGATACAGAAAATGCTTTTACTGTTAAATCTTATTATCAATTTCTCATTAATAGAGGTTTAAGATATGAATGTGCAGATTTATGGATTCTCCCTGTCCCTTTAAAAGTTAAATTCTTAGTCTGGTTGGCTCTAAGAAATGGCTTGAATACAAAAGATGTGCTGGAAAAAAAAAGATGTACATTTAGAAAAGGCCTGTTGTTTATGCTCAAAGATGGATGAAAATCATACACATTTGTTTCTTAAATGTGAGTTTGTATACTCAATCTGGAGATCAGTTCAATTCATGTTGAAAACTGATAATGAATTTAGATTGAATTTTTTGAACGATGTATGGTTGAATTGGAGCATTAGTAATGATGGGGATTCTAAACTGAAGAATAATGTTTTCATTTGCTTTCTTATTTGGTGTGTATGGTAGGAACGCAATGACATATTATTCTCTAATAAGCAAAAGAGATCTTTTTGAACAAAATAGTGACTTATTCAACCTTTTGCTTAGGTTCCAAAGTGATATATGCTCGAGCTGCTAGATTACAGTAAACAAGAAGAAAGAGAGCTACCGTAAGGAGTCAAATTGCTGAAGTTACTAAAGCCGAGAACATGACTTTTGTGGTCAATGTGATTCAATTAGAATGAAGATTTTACACAAAGTTTTATGTGCTTTGTGTTTGATTGGAGGAAAAACATCTTTAGTCTTAAAGTTTTTTTTATTTTATTTTGGGGTATATGTAGTATTAGCATATAACATTTTTACTATTTTTAAGAGTTTGTATCCGGTGGTAGATACAGGGGTGTTGTTACAATTGTTTTGTAGTCTTTTGTTCTGAACTTTAGTGCATACTCTTGGTTGGGTGCGTGTACTATATTTGTAACAACTAGTTTATTTTAATTTAACTGGCTGAAATATCTTTGTGATATTCCATCTTTTTTCTCAAAAAAAAAAAAACACGTTCTGCTGTCCTTCAAAACCAAAGGGAACTTGAATGAAGGCAACAAAGTACAAACTTTTTTTCTTCAAAGGCGATGATGTACCAACTGCAAACAAATATGATTTTATAGTAAAATACCCAAAATCGTATCTGGAATATCCATATTCGTCATATTGTTATAATAGTTTTAGCATTTAGATTATGGGTATAATGTTAATTTTAACGATCAAGATATCTAGTCTTATCTTTTTATATATAATGAATATATTAATGCACACTTTGATATCACATAAACTATATTTTTATCAACAGTATCTAATTTTCTTTTATCCGTTTTATATCAACATACATATTCACTTATATATCCTCATTTATATATCTTCATGTATAACCGTATCCGATTTTAACGAATATGGTTGAGTTTTGTTTTACTAAGTTATATTTGTATCCGAATCCATAATCAAAATGAGTAAACGAATATGAATATGACATATATCATATCCAAGCCGTATCCGTCCCAAATGCACCCCTATCCCTCACACACCAATTATCTAGCAAAAAACAGCAAAGTATTTAGCATTCAAGCTCCATACCTTTAGATACCTCAATTTAAACTCATAATCAACATACAATTATTACATGATATATGTAGACCTCAACTCACACAGACTCAAATAACTAGACACTCACACAAACCTTCGACCTGACTCACAACATTCCAACGGATCATGCTCAGAAATAAAACCGACTATACGAATCCTAGTATCATATTACCCAGAGACTTCAATGGCCTTCACCTCGGGCTTCTTGACTTCCTCCTTGGGCACGGTCACAGTGAGCACACCGTTCTCCATCGTCGCCTTCACCCGATCCATCTTCGCGCTCTCCGGCAGCCTGAACCTCCTCAGGAACTTGCCGCTGCTCCTCTCCACCCTGTGCCACTTGTCATTCTTCTCCTCGTGCTCCTTGCTCCGCTCTCCGCTGATCTGCAGAACTCTTCCTTCCTCGACCTCCACCTTCACCTCTTCCTTCTTCATCCCGGGGAGATCGGCCTTGAAGACGTGGGCCTCGGGCGTCTCTTTCCAGTCGATGCGGGTGTTGGCGAAGGCTGAGGTCTCGCTGAGAGCGCCGCTGGTACCGGAACGATCAGCAAGGGAGCGAGGAGAGTTGAAAGGCCAGCCCTGAAAAGGATCCCAGACGTCGAGGGAGAAGGGGTCGAAGACGTTGCTCCTCTGACCAAAGATTTGAGGAATTAGAGCCATCTCTCTTCGAATTGACAAAAAATTAGACAGACGACAGAAGTTTTCCTTTAGGTTTGGGAATTCGAATAGCTTGTTTCTTTGATTTGATAAAAAGGCCAGGGGCGGGAAAAATTATATAGGTGGGGATGGAAGGATCTCGAAGTGCCTGGGCCCATCCAGACTTTAGAGGATCACCTCTCCCAGGCAATGACGGAAAAGACTCGAAGATGTTCCCAGTGCATCTAGAAAGAACACGAGAACTCGCGAATCCTCTTATCCGCCTCATAGCCTTACAACTGTCACGGTCCGAGCAATTCTCTTGACCGAAAAAAGGAAAAATAAGCCCAATAAACTAACTTATGGTTAGCGGCCTATTTAATTAACAAAATCATTTCTTGTGCAAATATTTTTTCTCACCTTTCCATCTGTTATGGTCAGTCACCACATCAAAATAGAAGTATCGAAAGAATACCTGCATAAGCCCAAGCGAGCTACGGTCCGATTCAGCTTAAAGGCTCAAAAGCCCAGTCAGAGCCAAGTCTCTCGGCTAGACGAGCAGTCAAGCCTTATTCTGATCGACAGGTTATCATGGCCGACTCGAAGAACGGGATCAGTCGACCCCTCGCAATTAAGATGACTCCTTAAGCAAACGACTCGACTACCGAGTCGCCAAATCATAATGACGACTCACAGATCAACCCGCCTCGACCAAAGGGATAAGAGCCGACTAAGATCATTTCAGAGGTCAATCGACACAACAGTACTGATTAGTCCCATCAAGATCTCAATTCTGACAACCCTCGTGCACCAATCGCTTATTCGGCTTACAAGTCATTTCCCAAAGAATTATCATGATGCTTCTCTGTGCACGAATGACTTCTCCTCCAATTTCCAGCCGCCACCCGGAGAGAGAAGGACGGCCACGCAGCCGACCTACCCTACACCCTGCCTATTCTGACAAACCCAGAGCACTGGGAAGACATTTCTCCCCTGACACTGAATGACTTCCCTCCTAGTCGTCTGTCGACACCTGGAGGAAGAAAGATGACTCAGCAGCCTGCCTGTTCACCTTTCAAACCGCCTCCTGTGCGTAGTCAACAAAAACCGAAGGTCAAACTCCCAGAGGCAAGGGGGCTATAAAAAGAGATAAGGAAGGTAAAGAGCAGGAGAGTTTTTTTTTGGATCTCTGCTTCTTCTTACACCTTAGCTTTACTCCCCTTTGGGATCTTTTTCATCCAGAGCATTTTAATAATTCTAGAGGAAAAACCCCGTGCAAGGACCTCAATGGCTCAGGGGCCTCTCAACAAATGTTTCCCCAAGTTCATCAACTGACTTGACCGTCGGAGGTACCACGGGGGAAACTTGCCTCATTTTCCTGTGATTCTTGCATGTGCAGGCTATAAGTCCACCTCGCGCGCTCAAAATCAGACATAAATTTGGAAGAGGAGTCGGCCCCAACATTCATCCTCTCCCTTCTTCCCCACCGTCATCAGGATCGAAACTGCATCCGACAACGGGAAACCCCCATCGACTGTTTGTTTACGAGCATCAACACTATCCATTACTCTTATAAGGCCGATTTGTTTGCTTGCTTGCTTGTTTTAAATAATGATAGTATTTTAAAATAGACTGGACCCACTATCCCAGTCCATGTTTATTTTTTTATCCTGTAGAAACTAATTTTAAATAGAGTATCCAACAAGGGACTAAAATAATCTCTTTTTATCACCATCTTTACAATTCAAATACTAATCATCTAAGAAGATATTAAGATTTTGGAACAAATTTGCCTTTTTTCGTTTATTAATTATACTGAGAGTATAATTCTGGAAAAATATATCTTCCCCTTGCTTTTTTCTTGCCTCTTTCTTTTTTCCCTCACAAGAAGCTAAGAAATACAGCTAAACTATTTTTTTCACCTGAGCTTTTACTAATATTCTTTTCTCCTAAATAAGCAGAATAAAAGCTTAAAATAATTCTATATTTGACACTATGTTGAGATGTTCTAGACATTATTTTAAATAATATCTGATATGCTCAAGAATGATTATGTGCAAACACTTTACTTTTTCCTAAGTGCACAAAACTGTGAGGGAATCTTTGACTTAACTCAAGGTGCAGTACTTGAAGAGTCGTGATGCATGAATGGTATAGAATTGAAAATTTTACAATATAAATGTCTATTCTGCATTCAAAGAAGAAGTCGAAATGAAACCAAGGGGAGGCCTACTAGGGCAGTAGATAGGAGGGTAAATGGTCTAATCGAATACTAAGATGTTTGTATTTGTATTTGTTTAAAATTATTGAATTCGAATGTGAACTCTAATATTCATATCTATAGTTTTTTGAATTCGAACTCGAATACTTGGTATTTAATAAATATTAATGAATATATATGAATACTTATCGAATATCAAAGTATATTTATTCCGTTAAAGAATTTGATTTTATAATATTTTTATTCGTAAATAAAAATTGTTCTTTTATAATATATAATGTATATATATTTAAATAAAAATTTTAATTAGAAAACATATTTAAGCTTATTTAAGTCTTAAAATTAGCACATAAATTTTAAATAGAAATGGGAAGGGGGTTAAAATATGGTATCATATGTGCAATTATAAAATGATAACATTTGAAACAAATATTTGATAGACAAACAAATTAAATATACATTTAGTTAAAATTTATTCGTTAGTAAACTGGAACACTAAGAAATATTTGTTTAGTGATAAATAAATTATCAAACTATTTATTAACTATTTGGTTCATTTTCACCCCTAGCCGTAGAACCCCCATGCTTATTATCAAACTATTTATTAACTATTTGGTTCATTTTCACCCCTAGCCGTAGAACCCCCATGCTTTTTTTATTTGAAGTATCCTTGGTCAAAATAAGAGGTCCACAAACTAATTACTATTGATATATTAGTCTAGGGGGTTGTGCTCTGATACCACTTGTTGCGCGCCGTGCGGAAGTGTGCTCGACAACCAAACGAGTCGGTGAGCGATGAGAGAAGAAAACCAAAAACCAAATACGAGTGCAATTCACAAAATAATGACCAAAATCACACACAAACACAAGAATTTACGTGGTTCGGCAATTGCCTACGTCCATGGGGAGAGGATGAGGAGATTTCACTATATGGAGGAGAAATACAACGGGTTATAACTTACAAAATCACTCAAATATAACCCTAACCAAAGCTCTCAACTCCCTCACAATATCTCCCTCTCAAAGTGCTCAAAACAATACTAATTCTCTACTTTAAAAAGCCTAAAAAACGTGGTTCTATTTATAACAAAACACAATCACAAATAGATTAGGATTTTAAAAACGAGTCAGCCACACCCTAGTGTGGCACACACCACACCCATGACAAACAGAGCAGATTCTGCCACACTAGGGTGTGGCAGACACCACACCCATGGCAAACAGGGCAGATTCTACCACCGGTGTGACAGACACAATACCAGGGTATGGTGGAGTCTATTTTGCTTATTCTTCACGTTTTTCTCAATTCCTTCACCGTTTTCATAATTCTCCACCTCGGCGAAGTGCTCCCAACACTAAGCCAACACCAACATGAGCACCAATGTGTCGTCTCTCCAAACTCGGCTGCACTAATGTGGTTGCCTACGTACGCCCTCTCCCAAGGGATCAAGCTGCCGGTAGTTCATCCAAATGGCCATCAACGGCCTCAACAATCACGAATATGTAACAAATTTCGATAATGATCAAACTTGTTACTCAGAACCACCTTAGTGAGCATATCCGCTGGATTATCCTTCGTGTGGACCTTCATAATTTCCACATTGCCATCTTCAAGAACATCTCGAACGAAGTGATAACGAACATCAATGTGCTTCGTCCTCGAATGAAAAACCTAATTCTTCGCCAAATAGATAGCACTCATGCTATCACAATGAATAGTGATGGACCGTTGCGATATACCAAGTTCCTCTAAAAATCCTTGAAGCCAAATAGCCTCCTTCATAGCCTTTGTAATCGCCATATATTCTGCCTCCGTTGTAGACAAAGCCTCCGTCGACTGTAAGGTACATCTCCAACACACCGGCGTACGGGTCAAAGTGAACACATACCCCGTCTTAGACCGACGCTTATCCAAATCCCCGGCATAATCCGAATCAACATAGCCAATGCATAGCTGTCCACCTATAGTGTCCCGCTCATAAACCAAACCAACATTGAGCGTACCTCTAATGTACCTTAAAATCTATCTCACGGCGTCCTAATGACCCACTCTTAGATCATGCATGTATCTTGAAACCATGCTCACTGCCTGTGACAAATCCGGCCTCGTACATATCATCGCGTACATCAAGCTCCCAACCGCGCTCGTATATGGAGTCTTCGATATCAACTCTCGATCTTCAGCTGACTTTGGTGAAAGACCAGCTGAAAGCTTCAAATAGCCCCTGCTTGCACAAAGCCTGCTGTGACTTCTCTCATGTATGCCCTAATCTGTAGTGCCAAAGCCTGCTAATGTCCTCCTCTGAAATAGCTGAAGAAACCTGGCCAACCTCGGTGCTCCCCTTTAGATAATATAAGTTCCAACTGCGGACTCCCTTCATTATCACTAAAGATCCCTTAGTAACCTTTGCTACAGCGTCCTTAAAGGTCACCTTGAATCCCTTCGCCTCCAAAGCTCCAACTGAGATAAGATTCTTCTTCAGCTGAGGAACGAATCTCACCTCCTTCAATTCGATGACTACTCTATCGTGCATCCGAATCCACACGGTACCTATCCCACAAATACCACATGATTGATCATTTTTCATGACAACAACATCCCCATCGAGTCTCTCAAACGATGCAAACCAATCTCGCTTAGGGGTCACATGATAAGTAGCGTCAAAATCAAGCATATAATCCGATACATCCAAATGGTTCACCTCCGGAGTAATCAAAAGAGAAAAGCTCGAATCATCGGTTCTTTTTCTTGCCATTCTCCTTCTCTTTTCAAAAGAGAAAAGCTTGAATCACCTCCGGAGTAATCCAAATGGTTCATCTCATTGGCCTTCGGGACCTTTTTCTTGCCATTCTCCTTCTCTTTGACCTTTGGACAATCTCTTTTCCAATGCCATTGTTCCTTACAAAAAGTACATTGGTTCTTTCCTAGCTGGTGACAACCTCTTAACTTTGACCTTCCTCTATTTTTACCTTTCGGATATGGGCTTCTATCTCTCGTCGACAAGGCCTCTCCTAAAGTACTAGCGCGGGAAGTCTCCTTATCCTTCATCCTCAAATTATAGTTCGTCAATGCGTTAGTCACTTCACTATAAGTGATAGAAGATCTCCTGTTCAACAAAGTAAGCACGAAGGTATCATACTCCTCATCCGGTAAGGAGCCCAAAAGAATAATAGCCTTATACTCATCCGTGATCTTCTCATTCACGTTTGCTAAGTCCGACAATAACTTAGTGTAGTTGTTCACATGAGCCGCAAGCGAGGTGCCTCTGGACATCTGAAATCTGAATAATCTTCGTAGCAAGTGCAAACGGTTCTCAACACTCTTTGTAAGGTACTTATTGTTGAGAATTTCCCACATCTTCATTGCAGACGTCACCCCAATCATATTATATTTCAGCTCCTGTTCCAAACAAGACCTGATCACCCCATAAGCGTTCCTATTCATCTTTCCCCATATTGCCTCTTCATATTTAGGTGGCCTCTCATCGACCATGATGGTCTCCTCTAAATTTTGAGCATTGAGCGCATCCTGTACGTCGCTCATTCACAAACCAAAATTGATTTTGCCGTCATATTTCACTACATTAATCTTAGTGTTCTAAAAACCAACTTGAATTGTAGCCACCATCTTGCTGCTTTTACCAACTTCTTCACCCATAATCATAAACTCTAAATTGCAAAGAAAGATTCAAACTTTATAGAATTTAGAAGTTACCCAACTGAACCCTAAATTGGATTCCAAATAGAACTCCTAACCACACGAGAAAAGCGAGATCTTCAACGGCAACTTCAAACCCTAACTCCACCGAAGCCTAGAACTCCAAGAGCCAAGCTTCCAACTGAATCTTCCTCTACCTAATCCAAAATCCTAGATCTAAAATCTGAGATCTGATACAAATTGTTGAGCTCTGATACCACTTGTTGCGCGCCGTGCGGAAGCGTGCTCGACAACCAAACGAGTCGGTGAGCGATGAGAGAAGAAAACTAAAAACCAAAAACGCATGCAATTCACAAAATAACAACCAAAATCACGCACAAACACAGGAATTTACATGGTTCGGCAATTGTCTACATCCACAGGGAGAGGATGGGGAGATTTCACTATATGGAGGAGAAATACAATGGGTTATAACTCACAAAATCACTCAGATATAACCCTAACCAAAGCTCTCAACTCCCTCATAATATCTCCCTCTCAAAGTGCTCAAAACAATGCTAATTTTCTCCTTTAGAAACCCTAAAAACGTTGTTCTATTTATAACAAAACACAATCCTAAATAGATTAAGATTCTAAAAATAAGTCTGCCACACCCTGGTGTGGCACACACCACACCCATGGAAAACATGACAGATTCTGCCACATCGGGTATGACAGACACCACACCCATGGCAAACAGGACAGATTCTACCACCGGTGTGGCAGACACCACACCAGAGTGTGGTGAAGTCTGTTTTGCTTATTCTTTATGTTTTTTCTCAATTTCTTCGCCGTTCTCACATAGGGAATAGATAATCAAGTGAGGTCCCCATCTAATTCTCATCTCTCGTCGCTCGGAAATCTTTCTGGTCTTGTGGGGACGACAACCTAATATTAAATTATATTAATTACACTGATTATGCTGAGAATAGAAATCTCATTCACGGAAATTTTAATTTTTTATCCTCCTCCTTTACGATTAATTCTCCTTTGTGCTTACTTTAAAAAAAATGATCAACTCCTTTTGATTTTGAGATCCGAGAAAAAGAGGAGAGAGACAATAACGATCGATTTGTCAGTTCTTTGTCCCTGGTAAGTATTGTTCAATTATTATTAGTATTAGGGTTCCCTCTATTCTTCCTCAGCTTAATTATTATTCGGACCTAAAATTCCAAAAGATACGACCCCTATTTATAGGAATATGTAAGGGCTATTTGGTAACTTGAATAGATTGGTGCGAGCGGTTTGATCAAATGGCGCTTTACAAATGTCGATCACAAAATAGGCGAGTCATCCTTGCATTTAATGTAACAATGACAGAGAAGCTGAAGTGCTGACGTTATTCAAGGAGTCATTAGGACTCCGGTAAGGAAGTCATAATGACCCTAGCCACACATTAACTTCAATGGTGACTAAGTTACGTAGATAGGATTGATGAAGCTAATAGGTCAACTCGTCTTTTAAAACCTTCCACAATGAAATAAAGGGAGAGACGTCATTCATCTCGGAATATTTGACTCCTTTAGTAGATCCCTGCCCAGAAGCGCTACTCTTCTTAGGTTTGAGTCGAAAGACCAACCTTAAGATGTCATTTGTCTCAGTTCTTTCTTTGAAAACAGGTGGGCTATGTGCTTCTCCGTGTCAGGTTCCTTAATTAGAGGAAGGTAGACCAATTAAGCATGACACGTCTACCTTAAGGGGTTCATTATATATACTTAGTAATTTTCAGGGTACAACATGTTTGATACTAGTAATAAAATGTATGTTTTTGATATTTTGAATGATTCAAGTGTATTTGCCTTTTCGACAATGTCATTTCCTAATATAAAAAAAATTCCAAGCAGATGCCCTAATACAATATTAGGTGACTTGAAAGTAAAAATATCATTCTGATTCTGATACTAATCCTAATGGTCATTATTTCCCAAAAACAAAGACTAATACGGACTATTTTAAATTAGTCTCAATGTCATGAAAACAAATATTAAATTAGAATTAAATAGTACCAGGATACTATAGTCCCGATACTATAGTCCAGAGCATATGATACCCTCTAATTCGGGGATAAAAAACAAACGTGACCAAAATTTTATAGAATCATTATATTTTATACTTATTACGTATTTAATTAATAATTATGTTAAATAACATATAACTATGTTATTTTTACCTAGATTTCTTGCATTCATACTACAGTTATACTACAACCTTGCTATGATCTTGTTGCAATTATGTTTACAAATCATTATATATATTTTTATGTACAATTGGCTACAATATAACAATATAAACACACACACACACACACACACACACACACACACACACATTATACTGATATATATATATATATATATATATATATATATATAATATACATTAGGAATAACTATTATATAGGAAGGTTCAAAATACAAACATCCTACATCCTAAAAACTAAAAACCATCCTCTCCATTGGATCTGAGATTTCATGCAATGGCTAAGATTAAAGCCCCTGATCAAGGGTAATTACGGTAAAATAAACAGCCCACTAAAGAGCGGTAATTAATGCTTCTCTATTTGAGTCTCCATTTTCCCATGCAACCTCCTCTCACGTTTCTCCTCTCTCTCTCTCCTTTCATTTCTCCAAAGCTTGACACGCAGCCCCGTACTCCTCTTGGCTAGGTGTTATTTTCTGTTGGTAGGTGTTATATTTTCTTGTCTAGGTTTTATTTCTAAGTTTTGATTTGCATTCTTGTAAGCGTGTTTATTTTCTTCTTGGATCTGATCAATGGTTTTGTTACTCGTCAATGTATTGGGATGATAAAGGATGGGATCCATGGCCAAGAGTTCCTTCATGCTCGAGCACCCCTCAGTTCGTCACGTTTTCTTTAATTTTCAATTTGATTTTTTTTCTTTGTTAGAGGTAATTGTGAAGTTCGATCTGGTACAGGTTTGTTTTAGCTTGGTGTTTCTTCTCTATACTCGAATCTGTGGTTGTTTGTTTTTGTTGGATTATCTTTCAAAATTTGCAATCTTTTTTGAGGGTTCTATTAAAATATTTTAGAAATGCAATCTGTTAGGTTTTTTGTTAAAATTGCGTTTACAGTTCAGATATTTTAAGTTGTGGAGTTTTTTTAGTTGCCTGTCCTACATAATTGCAATCGACTGCAGTGTAAATCGAGATTCACTGCAGTGAAGTCCCCGATTTTGATGTCCTAAATTGAAATTCACTGCCAGTGAATCCAAGATTCATTATGTGAGCGTGTTTGTTTTATCCATAAAATTGTAACTATCTTTGCTTAAAATCATCAAAAACACGTTCTATAAGACGGATGACGTCATGCAGTGATCTCGCATTCACTGCAGTGAACTCGTTCGATTCACTGCCAGTGATCGATCATGCGTATAGTTTCTTTTACTTCAATAAACTGCATGAGTGACAATCTCGATTCACTTCAGCGAATCATCGATTCCTGTGCAGTGTAATCCAGATTCCAATTATGCGAGGTGTTTGTTTTACCATAAAAATCGATAACTTTTTGCGCCTTGTAAAAGCGTGAAATTCGTTCATGTTATACAAATTTATAGCTTGTTTATTTACCATAATTTTATGTCTGCTTTGGTGATTAGAAGTGATTCAACAAATCCAGTGGAACAGCAATCGATTTGGAAGTGAATCCGATATTCAATTTCGTTGGGAAGTGAATCTGGATTGAAGATACTTCAGTTGAATCGCAGATTACATGCGTTAGTTGTGTTCTTCTGTGAGAGTTTAAGAGATGCGGAAGTGAGTTAGAGAGAGAGTATTAAGAATGTTAGCACTATTTAATGTAAGAGAGAGTATTGAATAGACGTGTATTAAATTTGTATCATGTTCCAACATGTCAATCATGGTCACCATTTAATGCAATGAATTGTTCCATATCTTACCCTTTTCCACACTTAATGCGGTGTTTAAATTGTCTATATTTAGCAATTCTGCCATCGAAATCTAGGCCATTGGATGACCAATAGAATGTTTAGGGTTAGGATTGGTTTTTAGTATCTCTAGATTTTTATTAGAACCTCTCGCCTATACTAATATATTATATATTATCATAATATATATACTTATATATATTATATATATATATATATATATAAACTAAAATAACCTCCTCGTCTATAGAAAGAAAAACAAACATAAGGGTTTTTTTTATAATAGCCTCTTAAATCTTTTAAACCCGTATTGTTTGCCCCACCGACACAAGCACACAGCAACAAACACTCACGCATAAGGATTTCCTTTTTCACTTTTAGGATTGTCAATGTAGTCCCTTATATCTTCGATGTCTTAAAGTTAGCCCTTCACTCGCTAAGTGTGCTTTTCGATTCTATATCATGGTAAAATTTATATTTACTGTTAAGCATCAAATACAATTTTGTTCTTCTTAATTTTTGAGAGTACACTCCCTAATATATTTTTTTCTAAAATACAAGATTGATTTTCAAAAAATCTCATATGCTCCAAGATTTTGTCACATGCATTATGATAAAGTTCCTAACGATACCCACAACCTTTCGCCACCCTGTGGTTAAAAAAAAGTTCACTGTGCCTACAAGTCTGAGCTTTATTGCTTGGCAAATTACCTTTGTTTTTAAGTTTTGTCAGATAATTCTCCTAACGTCATTAGATCTAACTTCAGATGTAGAAGTCACATGTATTCAAACAATTAAAATGCCAAAATAGAAGGAAAAAAAAAATCCTTTCCCGTCTTTTTCTATAATCTTATAGAATGATTTTGATTAAAAACGGTTTAAATTGCGGTTAGAAACTTGACTAATTAAGTATTGAATAGTTTAATAATTTAATATCATAATTAGAATGTTAATTTAAAGAAAGAAAAATTTTCTTTCCGTATACCAGTTCATCTAACATCACTAAAGGGGGTTAGTCACCTAGAACTTAAAATTGAAACTAGGATAATAAGTAAAATAAATTTTTAAGGTGTTAGTCACATAGAACTAAAACTAGAACAAAATTTTACAGTGTTAGTCAAGTAGAACTCTATCAAAACTAGAATAGGGATAATAATACAAAATTATCATACAAAATTATCCTACTTTTTTTATTTTTCTATACAAAAATGAGAGTTCTAATCTCTCAAATTATTCCAAGTTTTAGCTTGGAACTTCTTTCAAAAGTAAAAGTTCCCCCAAGTGGTGCAATGACATTTCTAAAACTTAGTTAAGATTACTCCAAAATATGCCAGAGTTAAAGAAGGGATTTGTGACAATTTTTAAAGTTGAGAGTTTATCTCAAAAACGGCCGAGTCACAACCAAAACAAAAATTAAAGGACAATGAGCGCAAAGAGACGTGATCAACCAAAATCTTATAAGCGTGCATGCGGTCTCACGAACGATCATCTAAACGTTTGACGGAACTTAGGTACCTTAGTTCAAAACTAAGTCGGTTGCGTCCTCGCTAACAAAAGATATCTAAACGAGCTACCAAAGACCGACCATCTTACAAATTTAAATGGAACTAATTGACTTCGACTTTGTTATTATTAAAAAATATAAGATCTTTTAAAGAAACAAGGGAATCGCTCAAGTTTTCAACTTTGATTCCCGGACAAAAAAATAAGGGAAAAAAAAAGAAAAAAAGAAAAGAAAAAGCAAATCCTTAATCCCACGTGATCTTCAGAATTACCTGTACATCATATTATAATCCACATTATTTTGAAAATTAAAAGTAATCTTGTATAACACTTCATAGCTATGCTTGATTACAGATTTTAGCCTATTACATTTATGAATTGCTGGATAATTATTATGAATTGCTGGATAATTAGGGGAAAGACGCTAATAGTGGGAAAAGTTAGTTAAAGTTAGCAGTTGATTGACGGCATAAAGTAAAAGAATACAAAATAAATTTCCCAAAAATTGATTACAACAGAGAACAACTTCAGAATGTGAATCAAACAAATTACCGAGAGCTCAGGATGAAGATATAACAGCTAAAATCAGAGACTGAACCAACATCCAATAGACAACCTTGACAGCATTACAATATTCAAGCAGCGCAAAACTCAGACACCTTCTACTTCAAACTCTCAAAACACAACCAAACATGATACGTACCATACACCCTTCACTTAATACACGCACATAATAACCTCGGACTCAGATTCGCTCCTAACACTTCATATCCAGTTGATTCTACTTTTCCTTCAACCAGAGATTTCAATGGCCTTCACCTCGGGCTTCTTGACCTCCTCCTTAGGCACGGTCACGGTGAGCACACCGTCCTCCATGGTCGCCTTAACCTGATCCATCTTTGCATTCTCGGGCAGCCTGAACCTCCTCAAGAACTTGCCGCTGCTCCTCTCGACCCTGTGCCACCTGTCATTCTTCTCCTCCTGCTCCTTGCTCCGCTCTCCGCTGATCTGAAGCACTCTTCCTTCCTCCACCTCAACCTTCACCTCCTCCTTCTTAATCCCCGGGAGATCAGCCTTGAAGACGTGGGCCTCGGGGGTCTCTTTCCAGTCGATGCGGGTGTTGGCAAAGGCAGAGGTCTCGCTGAGATCACCGCTGGCACGAGATCGATCGGCTAGCGAGCGAGAAGAGTCGAAAGGCCAGCCCTGAAAAGGGTCCCAGACGTCAAGGGAGAAAGGGTCGAAGACATTGCTCCTCTGGCCGAAGATTTGCGGAATCAGAGCCATTTCTCAACTGAAGAATGCTAAATGTCAGACAATAACAAGATCGATCTTTCGCCTTTGGGAATTAGCTTGTTTCTGCTATGTGATGAAGGGGGGATGGGGTTGACAACTTATATATAGTTGGAGGTGGAAGGATCTCGAAGTATCTGGGTGCAATTCGAAATTAATGTAGAGGATCGCTTGCAGCGGGGAAAATGGAAGGGACAAGAAGGCGTTCCGGGTAAATGTATCGAGATTCTAGAAATAACACGAGCATTCTAGGAGCCACTCACCCACCGAAGCCTACAACCATCACGTGCCTTGCAGGTACTCTCTCGACGACAAAATAGGGAATAAATAAATAAATAAATAAAATAAAGCCCAACGGAATAGGCCAACTTCGTTGATTTGCAACAGTTACTTTACCCATCTATTGCGCTTCCTCTTGCGCAGCGGTGCGAGAAAATGTATGCATCTTAGAATACCTTTTGTGTTCGTATCGTTGTACATGGATTATCTAATACTATTATAAAAATAGATTGGGAGGTTAAAATATTTTTTTTTCCAAAATGCCTTTCAATATACGCTTACATACGCTGACATATTAGGTGGCCAAAAAGTCCGCCGTCTCGGGGCCTGGCCCAAAAACCCAGGTCAAAACCGGGTTACGTCGCCGAGCCCGGCCGCCTCGTAAAGTTCCCGCCGGCTCGAGCGAGCGAACCGGAATGAGTAAATTTTTGTTTATCTTATTAAGTATATATATATATAATATATATATATATATATATATATATATATATATATATATATATGATATATATTATATATATATATATATATGGAAAGCTGAATCATAGGTGTCACCTTAAAAAGAGCTCCCACCTTAAGGACGCGGCCTAAAATCACATCATTCCTAAAAAAATTTTTGCGATCCGCCTCCGTTAAACTTGATTGTACACGTTTCTTAAACCTTAAACACACTAATTTTGGGGTGACCGTCGTGTTTTGACCCTTCATCACTCGCCGCAATTTTAACGGTTTATCGAATGAAGTTCATGAAAAACTTTATTGGAAACGACTCAACAGTAATGGTCAAAACACGACGGGTTCACCCAAAATGGCTGGTGTTTGAGTTAGAACGTGTAGATAATGGTTTCAACGGATGCGGATCGTAAAAATATTATTAGGGAATTGATGTGATTTTAGCGCCCGGTCCTTAGGTGAGAGCTAGTGGTGCCACCTTAGATTCACTTTTCCACATATATATATATATAAATTATATATAATATATATATATATATATAGAAGGACGAGGATGAGCAGAGAAATAGGGTATAGTTTGGCTACAATACAAAATTTTGTTTTTAGTGAGTGACACAATCCCCTCACTATTCCAAAATGGGCGGATCACATTCACATGGGGTGAGAAGTGTCATGGGATAGCAAAACCATTTGAATGAGTGAGGGGATTATGTCATCCACTACCAAGCAAACTTTTTTATGCTTGTTACCAAGCATACCCCATTTCTCTCTCTCTCCTTCTCTCTTCTCTCTCTCTCTCTCTCTCTCTCGTATATATATATATATATATATTATATATATATATATATATATATATATATATATATTATATTTATATATATATATATATATATATGAGATTGAGATTAATGAGTATCCTTGTCATAGGAGGATATTTCCCTCATTGTCGCATATGTGGCACAATCCCATCATCCTCATAAAGTAGGCACAAATCTCCACCAACTCACACACTCTCTCTTACTTTATGAGGATGGTGGGATTGTGTCACATAGGCTCAAGAAGGAAATCCCCTCCTATGACAAGGATACCCATTAATCTCTTCTCTCTTCTCTCTATATATATATATATATATATATATATATATATATATATATTATATAGTATATGATTATATATATATTGAATGACATGAATACTTTGTGGTACTGTAGTCCTACTGGTAAATTTAGAACAGATTAGTAGTTCAAATCCTAGCCACAATATATATATTTGGAGGTCTTTGATTGGGCCTTGGGCCTCTTGAGCTCTTAAGCTCTTTGAATTCGACATTTTTTTTTAATTTTGTCAGTTTCTACAAATTCTATAATTATTTTATATCATTTTATCATTTTAATTTTTATAATTTTTTATATTTGTAAATTACATAATTATAATTGATTAATAATATAAATTTTAATCAAAATTGTGTTTATTTTTTGCTTTGTATTCTTGAAAAATTAAAAAATTTAAAAAACAAAGAAAATCCGAGCCAGCTCGAAGCCCGGCCCGCTCAAGCCCGGGCCCGGTGTTGGCCCTTTTGTTTTGATGATGTTTAACAAACAATTTACTACTAATATTGTTTGTCTAGTGTTTATATTTTCTTATCTATTGTAGACAAACAATGTATTGGAGGTTGGATGGAATTGCACTTTAACGATCATATCCAATGGAGGTTGGCGGAATAATAGAGTGAAGCCTTGCAATTCAAGTTCAAGATCCAAGTTTAAGCTTCATCCGTAAGTTTACCAAGTCGTGCTTGTAGGCATAAAAAAATACTTATAGACATCCAAATACAGCTCAAGACTAAGAAAAGAACAATGTGCATGCCCGTGACAAAATACATTGACGCGTGTTAACATAGCAACAAATACTGACGAGCTTAGGCGCGTCGGTATATGGTGACGCGCATAGGCACGGCAGCATGTGGTGACGCGCATAGGCACGGTAGCTGATGGTGACGCGCCATGGCGTGGCGGCGTATTGTGACGCGCGTATGCGCGGCAGGGTTTGGTGACGCGCAAACAGCAGGGTAATCTACTATAGGTTTGCTGACGGTTTTTTAGCATCTTTTGAGAGTCCACGTGGCGGCATACAAGAAGGAGAACGTGTGCTAACGTGGAGGGATGGTTATAAGCCGAGAACAGTGGCATTTTGTGGACCTAAAGTTGTGGGAGAACAGTTGTAAAAGTGGCTGAACGTGGCTGAAACTGACTCTTTAGCCGCGCCAGCTTGCACTGACGCGCTAATGACCGTGACAGTGAAGATTGACGCGCCCAAAGAGAGTATGACTGGTCAGTTATTTTGCTTCCATTTCCACAGTTATGGACCCCTATCCCTATAAATACCTACTTATACACGAGACCAAGAACAGAGAGCAGAATTAGAGCATAGAGGCTTGAGCTTTTGGCAATTTTGAGAAAGAGAGATAGTCTTCATCTTTCAAAAACACTTTTAAGAAGTTTTTGGTGATTCCTAGAGATCTAAGCTCAGACTTGATCTTTGGAAGAGTGAACATCTTACATCGATAAGCTCAGACTTGATCTTTGGAAGAGTGAACATCTTACATCGATAAGATATTCGCTTAAGGTTCTTATTTCGATAAACGAAAAAGAACATTCAATCGCTTAAGGTTCTTATTTCGATAAACGAAAAAGAACATTCAAAAGCCTTCACAGTTCAATCAGAATCTTATGAATCGGTGGTCCACGGGCTAACGCACCCCCGGCACAAGCAAAGTTCCCACAAAAACAGGAGTTGATAAACGATTTCTGTGTTATTTTCTAGGAAGTTGTAATTTTTTTCTTATTGTGTAAGAGAGGTCTTATAAAAAGGCTATCTTCTTTTGAATTCATTGTAAACAATCAAAAATATAATGAATTCCACAATGAGACCAACTTTCGACGAAAACATTGCTATATTGAAGACCTTCAAGCTTGGGTATATAGTTTATAGTATATTTAGTATAGGTTTATATTATGTGTGTTTAATACTTCAAACTCAATATCATATATACACACATTTTATTGGTTTATATGTATATATATATAGTTATATATATACACACATTTTAGTTTTTTGTTTCTATATATAGTTATATATATACATACATGTTTTGATTTTTAAGTTTATATAAATATGAAATTATATATTTCATATTTATTGTTTTGATTTGGTTTAGCTTTATAGATATGAAACAAATATACATTCATATACATATTTTATGTTTCATATATATCATTTTGTTAAATGCATATTGTGCAAAACTTCATTTTTTTCATAATATTGAGTTTTTAGTTTATAAACTTAACAACAATAGTTTATATATTTAATCAAGCCTATAAAATTATTTTACAAAGTTTTAAAACTTGGTTTATGTCAAAACATCAAAATTCAAGTATCTCATGTTTTCATGTTTTGGACATATTTGCAAAATGATGATATTTTACAAATGGGAGGTGCTTTTTGAAAACCAGTTTTTGTAACATGTTTACTAACATGTTTATAATTATTTCCTAAAGTTTTATATTTTTCAGATTTGATTTGCTATTTTTAAAAAAGGTTTAAAAATCAGATTTACTATTCAAAACAGGCTGATATCACGTTATCAGTCGACTGATCAGTAGACTGAAGAAAATACCTGAATAAGCAAAAGTTTTTGTTTTATTCTGGGCAACTGACCGGTCGACTGATGAGGACATCAGTCAACTGATCGTGTTCTTCAGTCCACCGATGAGCTGCCAGTTCCTTGTAACGGTCAGCTCATCAGTCGACTGATCAGTTGACCGATGACATAACGACTAGTTTTTCTAGATTTTCATGTTGCCATTATTTTGTCTTTTTGCTGGGATTTCTTTGGTTTTTGGGCTTTGTCTTATGATCCTATATATACCCCATACCCTCTAACTTCTGAAAGAAATTAAGAAAGTTTTTAAACAAGTTTAAAGGGTGTTTTAAAGTTTGTTTTAAAGTTTGTTTAGTGTATTTACAAGTTTTGTTTGTGAAGATATTTTTACAAGAGGAAGAAGAGATCATCCGTTGGTGTTTGAGCTTCAACTCATCTCTCTCTCTCTCTCTCTCTCTTGATCTATAGAGAAGTTTTCTAAACTTTATTTCTAGCTATTTTTTGTTTTGTTCATAATTTTCATAAGTTAGAATTTTATTTGAGTTTAGTTTGTTTTATTTAATCTCTTTGTTACACACACCCACATTGAACTTTAGTATTTTTATACATAGTATTATTAGGGTTGTGAGAGATTATAACATTGAGTTGGGCTTAATTGAGTTCTCACCTTGTTTAGAGAACAATCATTTGTTGTATTGAGAGCTTAATTGTGAGGTCACACTATATTGCACAAATAGACCAAGAGGAGTATAGAGATGAGAGACGTGGTCGGTCCCAAGAGGAGTGGGGTAGGTGGTAATACCTAGAGGTGGGTTGTAATTCCTAACACTTGAGGGAGACACGTGAGAGACCAACACTTGAGGTGGTAGTTTGTATAGTTACATTGTGAGATTGTAAACGTTGATCAGTGAGCGTTGAAAACTAATATTGTGTGGTGTAAACGTTATTCGGGTGAGCGTCGAAAACCCGGTTGTGATAGTGGATTTCTTTCTGGGAGTGGAGGGGCGGAGACATAGAACGGAAGGTCCGAACTTTGTGATCATTTGGTTGTGTTTGAGTTTGCTTTGGCTTTCATTTATATTTGTGCTCATTGCTTATATCGTCTATATCTCATTATTTAGTTTGTCCACTATATTGTTTATATTTGTTTATTTTACCCTTCGTTTATATTGATTATCATTACATATAATTGTTGCATATATTATTTGCTAGGATAATTTGTTAATTAGATTTAATTGGCATTAAGTCGGATTAGATTAGCATAAACCTTATTCACCCCCCTCTAGGGTTCCTTCCTAGTGGCATTAGGGTGTTTTCACCAGGGGCAAACAGGCTCGGGTCCGGGCTCCGGTTTTGTCTCGGTCCTAGCCCGGTTTTCTGGGCCGGGCCGGCCTGGATGGACAGGCCTACCTACATACGTGCATGAGTAAATAGATTCTCCACATAAAAGTGATAATTACACCCTTCAACACATGCATACATATATGAACACATTCATACGTCGATACATA
Source organism: Asparagus officinalis (assembly GCF_001876935.1). NCBI lineage: Eukaryota > Viridiplantae > Streptophyta > Magnoliopsida > Asparagales > Asparagaceae > Asparagus > Asparagus officinalis. The sequence goes on along the minus strand of NC_033794.1, from coordinate 120,403,378 downwards.
ATACAAATTCATTATGCTTTCATAACTCCCTTTTCATAACCCCCAGTTAAATTCACCATGAATTACATTAAATTAAATCAATTGTGTTTTTATAACTCTCTATTAATCCACAAGCCTTTTAAATCCCATCCCAAAATCATAACCCCCACCCCATTATTAGATGATCATTTCTCTCATCCCTTCGACATAAAACATGCAAAGCCATAGCAAGTCATGTTATGCTCTTGATATTTTCAACTTTGTGCGAGGTTATACTTGAGAAACCATGCAAATAAATTGTATGTGCTTATTTTTTTCAATTATATTATGTTGGTCCTGGGATTGCAAATGAAGAAGAGTTGGAAGCGCTCAAGACTTTCGATAGTATTTTTGTAAAATTATAATAGATTGGATGTTAATAGCAAATGATTGAGGTAAGCATTATATGCTTTAAACTTTTGTATAGCTTTTCAATTCTCGTTTCGTTTATTATGTCATTACGTAACCAATTGAGTTGGACATGTACAATTGATTTAGTGTCTATCCTCAAACAGTTTGATATTTGCATGCTTAGATTTGTAAAAAATAGCAAATCCCTAAGGGTTATTTATACTTAAGTAGGAATTTATAGTCAAGTTGGGCTTTGTGCAAATTCTTTGATATTTGCATGTGCACGTAGATATATTTGAAAAAACTCTTGAATATTTGCATGGAAATTATAATTCCTACTTAGCGCTTACATTTGCACAAATCCCCTCCTCATGCATAAATTGTAACAATTGTAGCGAAAGGAAATCTACACCTGAATAATTCAACACCATCATCAAACTTTTTGTTGAAAAAAAATCACTAAGTATGATATCACTCTGTTTATGTCCAACTTCTCAGTGTTCTAATTATGATTTTTTGAGACAAAGGATGAGGGGCTCAAGAGAACCCTCGAAGCATGCCTGCATTGCCCCTGCTCTCACTATGAATTAAATAAATTAATTTCATATTTGCATTCTTGGATTTATACTTACAATTTTTTAAATAAGGGTTTGTGCTTATAGGTGATGGCAGAAATTTGAGGAATTGATTGAGGTTTCAATGATTGAGACTGGTGGTCTAGGCT
>NC_033794.1:120378571-120402275 GCF_001876935.1 Asparagus officinalis | reverse complement strand
AAGACCATCAGGATATATATCTAACCTCAATAGAAAATTTCTCTTTTGGTCTCATATTTTTTATTCTACTTGGTATCATATGCAATAATATGGATAATTGAATGTCATTCAATAGCTTTCTCGATTTCTTTTTGTACTCGATAAAAACGTGAAATCATACTATACAAATTTCTTATACATGGTTTTGTACTCAATTTCTTTTTATCACTAAATAACTTGGGACCTCAACAATTTGCTTCTTTATGAAATTCAATTGTTTGACAAGTCATTTTATCCAGAATTCTAATTATAAGAAAACCTTTTTCTATATATGTAATTGAATTACTTCATTCAATATTCTAATTATAATAATACTTTTATCTATACATTTTAAATTTATGTTAACTAAAATATATTAACTATAAATTTTAAAATATATTTTAACTAAGTGTATTAAAATTTAATAATAAAATTGGACACATTTAATTTATTGTCACAAAGAAATGGAAAGTCTATCTCCCTCTAAGCATATTCTAATTATAATAATACTTCATTCAATACTCTTTATTCCTTGGTGATTTGTTCTACTTTATCGGGCTTTCTAAGTGACTATTTAACGAGCTGTGGGCCTATAAATCCTAACCCAATTGGGCTTAGGTTATTAAGCATGGAAATACTCATTTGGCTTAATTACTCAGTCAACTTAGGCTTAATTAGTAAGATAGAACCACCTTGAATTTTAAGAGAATTTTTATTGAAGCCCTCTTCTTTTAGCAAAGTTAGTTTTTTTCTATTATATGTATATGTACATATATCTTGGAAAAAATTTAGATTAAAGCATCTTGAAAAATTATTTTCTACTCTAAGTTAAGCTTGCAAAAATTTTATTATTTTAATTATAAGTCTAAGTTGGACTGTAATGAAGTATATCACTTTGAAAATTATTTCTTAATAAATTTATTTAGAGTTGTCATAAAAGGTAAACTTAAGTCTAAAACTAAGATTTAGAAAATTTAAAGTTTATCAAATAGATCAATTATGCATTAACTCGATCGAATTGGCAATTTAATTTTTTACTTTCTCTTTTTAAAATACTAACTAAAAACTAATAAAAACAAAAGGAAAAATGAAGAAATAAAGCAAAATAAAAGGAAAAAGCTACTAAAACTAAGAAAAATAAAAAGGGAAATTCTAACAAAAAAATAAAGGAATAAGGCAAAATAAAAGGAAAAAGCTAACTGGTTCCCACCTCCACACCTAAATTTTGCATTGTCCTCAATACAAACTCTATAATGTACAAAGTAAAACAGATAAGAAATAATACACTTACATTTATTCGGTCAACCTAGAATAATGATGAAATGATAAAAATTTGCAATTACCTTTAGTATGAGGAGGATGGAGTCAAAATTTTCTTCTCTTTTTTGCATCATTTTTTTCACATCATTTTTTTCTCTTTTTTTCATTTTGTTTTTCCTTTTTATCTTTTTTTAAAGAACAAGAAACTCTCAAATGAGAGTAGAATGCATTCTTTTTATTATTTATATTATTATGAGACAAAAAGTGAAGATGTAGAATGCCTAATTAAACATAAAAACTCATATTCTACATCAAACCCCACCTTATTGCTGAATATTCTTTCTTGGATTTTGAAAAAAAAATCTAGAATGATAAACTCAAAAATATGCTTAAACTCTATGTATTCCGAAGGTATTGATAATTTCTGTTGGAATTGAAGGTACGTCTTAATGGTGTTATGTATTTTGAAAGCCTCAAATTTGAGTTTAGATTCCATATTGATGAAAGTTTGTCCTAACACAACCAATTTTTCTTTAAAATTTTCCTCAAACCCAAGATTCATGGTTGAGGTATGAAAATTTAGTTGTTGTTTGTTTTTTAGGAGCTTAAGTTCATCAACAAATAGTTCTTCAAAACTAAGATTAGAGAAACGTACATCAAACACAGTTCCTTTGTTCTGAAAGACTTGATCTGATCCTAATTCTTTTAATATCTACAACTTCATACCAAAGATTTCCTCAAAACTTAGATCTGACTCATTTTCTTCTTCTATCTCCCCAAATGATTTTTTCTGGATATAATTTATATCTAGAGGTTCATTAGTTGGCTGATTCCCTGGATTAAAAATGTCGAGATCAACAGTTATATTTTTAAAGGACAACTTTATTTGACCAGTTCTACAATTGATTAGAGCATTAAAAGTGCCAATAATGGTCTTCCCAAAATGACCGGTAGCTGACCTTCAAGATTAGAAATAGGCTGCATTTCTAAGACTATGAAATTCACTAGAAAAATAAAATCCCCAATGTTAATCAGAACATCCTCTGTCTTACCCATGAGAATTTTGACAAATCTATCAGCTAACTATAAAGTGCATCTATTTGGTTTAAGTTCTCCTACACCTAGTTGCTAGTCGACCGAAAAAGAAAGCAAATCGACGCTAGCCCCCAAGTCTAAAAGTGCCTTATCAGTGAAGGTATTTCCAACGACACACGTGATGGTAGGACAACATGGATCTTTTTGTTTTAAAGGTATGTGCTTTGAGAGCATATCACTGATATTGACAGCAATAAAGACTTTCTTTAAAACATTTATTGTTCTCTTCTTAGTGCACAAATCTTTCAAAAAAAATTACATAATAAGGGATTTGTTCAATTATATCTAAGAGAGAAATATTGAATTAAATCTACTTAAAAGTTTTTAGGATTTTCTCCTCCTGATGGGAGTTTTTCCTAGGCTTGAGTCTATCTAGGAAGGGAGCAACTGGTTTAAACGTATCAAAATTAGGTTCATGTTCAGGTTCATGCTCTTGGTCCCTAGAAGGATTGCTGAATAGAGTTATTAGAAGGAGAGAAAATTTGTTTAGGTTCAAGAGTTTTTACTTGGAGGTATGCTAACTTGATTATCAACCTGCTTTCTTCACCATAGTAAATGGATTGCATTCACTTGAGCTTGGTATGTTGAACTTGATTCAGTGTCCTTAAGGTTAGGCACAGGTTGACTCGAAATTTTTTTTTCTCTCTCTCACTCATAGCACTAGCTAGTTAACTAAGTTAGGTTTCTACCCTAGCTATGGCTTGGGTGTTGGAGTTGAGCATTTGTCCGGTTGATTGCATAAATAAATTTAAAGTGTTGGATATTTAAGCCAACAAGTTAGTGGCATGTGTAGAGGCTTTAATCATGGTCTTCAAACCCTTTTCTAAAATATTAAGACGTTTATCATGATCAGAACTTGGAGGAATATGATTTACATATTGATGATGACGAGACTGATTTGAATACGACATATTTAGTTGTTGGAAATTATTTTGAGAACTAAAAGGAACTATGTTTCCTTTAAGAAATTGTTTGGTTGAAATAGGAGTGAAGTTTTGATGTCCGGAGTAGCTTCCGTGACTCCATATAAAATTTGAATGATTTCTCCAGCCTAGATTATAGGTTGAAGAAAATGGATCATTTACGGGACGCTGGAATACAACGTTTACCTGACCTAGTGATTGATTGTTTCCCAAGAGATGATATTGTTGGGTGTAAAAATTGACTTCCCATTTAAGGGGTCTTTTGTATTTATAAAAATGACTTATTACAAACTAATAATCAATGTTTAGAACATAGGAGAAGGGAATGGCCCATCTTGTTTAACGTGGGTTCTTCGACAGCGGTAGGACGCCTCCCTCAGTGATCGTGCCAAGTTTGCTTCCCTTGGACGATCCGATCAAAGTTGTAGTTGGAGTTCGAATGCCCGAGCTTGAAGAGTATCAAGGTTGAAGGCACCAAGAAGGCTACAATGCAAGATTTTGCAAAGCCAATGAGCCAAGAGTCTCCAAATCTAAGAGTTCAGATTGAGACTTTAAAAATACCAAGGGAGCTGTCCCAAAGAAGGTCCAGCCAACCACTTAAAAGGTCAAGTTTTAAAGAAGGCCAAAACCCTTTCTCATGTACTCATCAATGATTATTTATAGAGAAAAAGTGGTGAGCAACCACTTCCTCGGAACACGAGGGAATAGATGTGACCATCCCTTAAATTATGGGAAATAACCCTTCCCATGCTGGGTATGGTTAATCCCTTAAATCATGGGAATTGACCGCTCCCTTACTGGGTATGGTCAATCCCTTAAATAAAGGGAAGTGACTGCACCCATGCCTTAAGTGGGTGGTTGACAGGCTAGGCGAGCTGGCGACCCATGCGGGTCGACCGCCTACCAGTCGCGACTCTGGCAGGCGAGCTGCAGCGAGCGCCTGGCAGGGCAGGCTGGCGACGCTGGGCAGAGCGTGCGCGAGTTGATGACCCCTGCAGAGCCAGCTCGTGACGCGCTACATGGCGGGTTGCGACTCTGGGGCAGGTCACAAGGGTCTGCAAGGCGAGGGCTTAGAGCCTTCACCAAGGGTCTGCAGGAGAGCTTAGCCTGCAAGCGAGCTTCAAGCTGTCAGGAGAGCTCTACATGCGAGGCTGTGCTGGCAAGCTTACCTTCGGACGAGCCTGGATCATACATGCGAGCTCTGCAGGCGAGGCTGTACAGGCGAGCTCCAGAACATGCCACGAAGAACAAGTCATAACTTTCAAACCATAAGTCGGAATTTGACGAATTATATATGAAAATCTCCTATCTCGACGAGACGGAGCTGACCAAACTGATTTGAGAGATATCAACATTTCCCCTTTTTTGTTATTTCAGACGAGGTTTTAGCAGTCTTGTTGTGAACTTCTCTGATAGAAATTAAAGATAATTTTTATTGCCTACAAACATTCTTCTGAAACATGAGTTGGAGAAAGACAGTTGTGACAACCTGAGACTGAAACTTGATTGATTTGAGCTAGAGATCGTTTCTTGATTTCTAAGGCTTCTAACCTTCGTAAGATTGTAGCCATCTTTGCTTAAAAGGTTATGTTTGACTCTAAGGGGGGTTATTGGTTGGGACAAATTGGGACCAAGTGGGAAAATTATTCTAATAGAACAATTTTACCCCTTTGGGATATTTTGAGTGGGGTAAAGTGAGATAAAGTGGGATAATGGGATAATTTGAGCATTTGATTTGACAATTCATGTGGGATAATTGATGATGTGGCACCTTATTAAAATATAATTTTATCTATTAATTACTTCTAAATTAACTTATCCAATTGGTTTAGTATATTATAATATAAATATGTCATCACAGATTTGGGTTGGGAAACCAATGAAACTATGTCATCACAGTGATCCCATGACATAGTATTTTCAAATAAACTCTCTAAAAATTCCTAAGCTTCATTGGTATTTTTCTTCATGAAATACCCTTTACACATCGATTCTAAGAAAGATTTTGAAGAATAATCCAATCTTTCATAGATGATTTGACATAATCGACACTTTTCTAGACAGTGGTGAGGATATTGGATAAGAAGATTCTTAAACCTGTCAAAATACTTCCAGAATGGCTGTCCCAGGACTATCTTAAAGTTCTGACTATTGTTTCTTAGCTTAACAGTTTTGTAGACAAGGAAAAGGTTTTTTAGAAAAATGGTGACAAATTCATCCCAAGTTGAGTTAGAATTTGTGGCAAAGCTATATAGCCATTTCTTAGCTTAGTTCTTAAGAGCAACAAGAATAATTCTGAGATTAATTACATCATTAGATAGTTATCTAATTTTAATCATAAGATAAACTTCCTCAAACTCGGAGATAAATATGTAAGCGTCTTCTGTTTTATTTCCTAAGAATTTTGGAAGCATGTTTATATAATACGGTCTAAGCTCAAAATTAGTTCTATTGACATCGGGTAGCTTAATACAAGATAAGATTGTATTCCTAGTTGGGTGACACATAGCTTGAAGAATGGGTGGATTAGCCATTTGAAAAGATGGTTCAACACGAATTAAATGATTGGTATTATCCCTGACCCAAATTTACATATACCAAAATAAATTCTTTTTATAAATTTGTTTAACTAAAAAATTTCTAAGAAAAAGAAAAGTTAGGGTTTTTAAGGAAAAAGAAAAAAACTAAAAGATCTAAAAGATAATGAGAAGAAGGAGAAGGGAAACAACTAACTAAGACAAATCAAAAGCAATCACATTGTGTCAATCACTTTAAATTCTAGGGTTAAGCCTAAACTCAACTAGATGAGCTCTTAACCAAAAACTCCTTTAGTGAAAAGATTAAAGTTTACTCAGCTAGTTAGCCAGATAATGATAGTACTAAAGGAAGATTAAAGATCAATTAAATACATTGTTACTTGCGGAGCGCGTTACGTAACCCTTAAACCTTACCTTAGACACCAACGGATTCAAGTAAACTTAAACTTGTTTATTTAAGGATTTCTTGCTCCTTAATGAGCTTGAGTCCTTAGGTACCAACGTCTAATGAGTTTTAAAAGGCTTGAGTTTGTGTAGTGAGAAATTAACTATTTGTGAGCTAAGGAAAGGGTGATGAGATCCCTCACCTTATCTTGATTAGGGGTTTTTGCCCTTAAGAATATTTTCAAGTGCATGTCAAATCAAGATGCTCAAATCACTTGGATGAATTCCCACTAACTATATACAATGTAACCCTAAGAATTAAAAGCAACTACAAAAGAATGCTAAAAATAAAACCTTCTTGTTTTTTAATTAAGATTAACAATCAAACAAATGTGAGAATGAGAGTTCTTATTTGAGTTTATTATCTTATTAGTAAATGTCCAAGTGGAGGGTGAATTTTATTAGGATTGACAAAAGTAATTTTTTTAGATCCTAATTGTGAGAAACTAGCTAAAAATGATGGAATTAAAAATACTAGAAAGAAGAGTTACCAAAAGTAAATATTCAATCTTCAATCTTAAATCATTGATCTTCAAATCTTCAAAGTGGCTCCTTCACAAGAAAACACACAAATTAAAGGACCAAAATAGAGAAGTTCTAGTTATAAGCACATTCCCCGGAACGACGCCAAAAACTTAGATAGAATCCAAAGTTGCAAGCACACAACCATTAAGTTATAGTATAAAAGATTATCAAATCCCATGAGGAAGATTTTATAAGAAATATCAAAATTGGTCCTTAAGTTGTGTGTGATAATTTAGGAGTGATTAAAGTGGTTGTGGAGAGATAAATAGAGTGGATGTGATTACATATAAATAAAATAAAACTAGATTGAGAGGGGAGAAAGAATTTAGAGAAAAAGAAATAAATAAAGAAAAGTCAAAAATAAAAAGGAAAATCAAGAAAGTAAAAGATGGAGTATTCAATTAGAGATATAAGGAATCTAGAATTGAATCCACTAGCCAATTTTGCTTATAAATTATGAACTATTCTCTTTTTATCACATTCTACTTTAGATTTATTAATTGTAGACTATCAAACCACTTAAGGAAAATATAACCTATCAACTTATCATCCAAGTAAAATTAACATTCACGAAAAGAATAACAACTAGATAGTAATTCTAAATTAATAAGCATACCTATCAAACCACTCAAGATAAGTATAGATTATCAAATTCTTCTTCTACCAATTAGTTCTCTAGTTGATTATCCTAAGTATGATCATTTTAAGGACAAGAGAATAATTCATAAATTATAAAAGAAATTATACTAGTTTCATATAATTCTAGAATTCATACAAAAATTACTTTCAAATTTTAGAAAATAAAAAATATAAAAATAAAATCTATACTAGAGAGAATAAAATGAAGACAATAAAAATAATAACTAATCCCAAGAGGGTTCTAGCCTCTTGGAGAATGAAAGAAAAAGAATAAAAACTAACTCCTAAGACGGTTCTAGCCTCTTACAGAATGAGGAAAAAAAAAACAAAAACTAATTTCCAAGAGGGTTCTAGCATCTTGGAGAGTAATGCGAGAAAATAAAATCTAAACCATACAAGAAAATAAATCTATACTACAAAATACAAAAAAAAAAGGCATGAAAGTAAATCTGCTTTACAAAGTATTAAAATAAATCTGAAACAAGAGGGTTCTAGCCCCTTGAATATCTAAAACAATTACAAGAAAATAAAAGGTAAAAGAGAAAATTTACATTGCAAGAGAGTTCTATCCTCTTGAAAACAAATATTCATCTTCATCATCAAACAAAGAGAAGAAAAGAAAAATATGAAAAGATGAAAAAAATTATTAACTACAATAAAGTAATAATTTTAGAAGGTCTTCTCAATTAAGAGTAAGCTTCCTCTCCAAATGGAGTTATTACACAATTTTTCTCACTCAAACCCCTCACCCTCTACCCTATTTATAGCCTACAGCAAGAAACAAGAACAATTAGATTTTACTTGGGCTCCAAGGATTAAATCTCAGCCATAAAACAAGCTTGTTACGAACTAATTAGTCGGTCAACTGATTGGCCAATCGGTTGACCAACCGATTAGGCAATCAATTGACCAACTGATTGGAATTCTAAAGTTCTTAAAAATATAGTTAGCTCTGTCTCATCAAGATAGGAGATTTTCATATATTATATGTTAAATTTCGCCTTCTATATTGAGAGATATTGTTGTTTCTTTGTGGCTAATCATCTTGAAAATAATTTTAATTTGATTTTTATATTGAATCCTTGTTTCTTTGGCTTCTGTAGATTGCTTGGCTTGATCCTGTGCTTCAATAAAAGGTTAAAAAAAGTTAGAAATTTGAGTTCTTTTTGAGCTTTTATTTATTTATTCTTTATTAACCTGTAAATTAAGATAAAACATGTTTATTAGTGACATTTTTATTTAAACAAAATAGATAATAAGCGTATAAAAATGTAATAGAAATGTGATTATCAATTCTTCTACACACACAAGCATTATTGCACGTGCTAATGCACATGCCATAGATATTAAACATATTTATTCTAAATTTTTTATATAAAGAGTGATTATATTTTAATACCTCAAAGTTTCATTAATTTCTTAACTTTTATATCATATACCAAAGTAGTTAAGATATAATTTTATAAAAATATAATATTAAACTTATTCGAGCATGAGAGTAACTTTTCATTTACTGAAGTGTCAACTGAAACCAGTGTAGAAAATACTTTAATCCCAATGATATAAAAAATTATAAGTAGTTGTTCGGAAAGATCTACTATTTAAAATTAAAAGTATTCTTTTAAAGTGATCGTGTTTAATTTTTTTAATTGTTATATTTTGCATTGATATTTGTTTAATAATCAATTCAGAAAAGAAACTTATCATTTTATATTTTAATCTCTTATAACGTATAGCTTGATGAATACATGATTTAGAATGTTTTAGAAATAAGAAAATGATGAGTATTAATTATTGTGAATGAAATGCTATTCTCGTTTATAATTTAGAATCTTTTAGAAATAAGAGAAGAATCAAAAGAAGTGGAAAAGTTTTTCATATTCAAAATTACTAATATGTCCCTTAATCTTCTACTATGATGGGAAATGCCCTACAGTAGTTTTGGTGCCCCACTAAGATTTTAATGTAGTATAGCATAGATATACCCGCATAGCTCAGGAACAGACACTCCATACTTCATCACACAATGTTCACAGATCAGAGCCATTCTTCTGTCCGCTCAAGCAACTGGATATGTTGCGTACATTGCAATCCCACACAATCCCTCAGCATCTCCAACATCCCTCTGTATCTTACCAAACCCATTCTCACCCCAACTAGGTCCCCACGAGTTCTTCACCAACCAGTACTTAGTCCCATCTGACTCCACACCGTAGCCGACCACCGTCACAGCATGATGAACGTTATCTCCACACGGCCCATCAAACACACCCGAGCCTGCGAAAAACATAAACTCATTTCCACTCCCATCAATCCCAGCCGATACCGGTTGTCTGGAAACTGCTTTCAAAAGTGACGCTTCGTCATTCGGAGGCACGCTCTCGTAGCCTGTGATTGTTGCTGCCGGTGTTGCGGGGTTGCAGGTGTTAATGTCTGATTGGTCGTCGTAGGGGTAGTTTGATTCAGTGGTGAGGCCTCCGTTGGCGATGACAAACTCGAAGGCATTGGACATTAGGCCTCCGGAGCATCCATGATCGTTACCGTTGACATCGCAGTCGACTAGTTGTTGTTCTGACAGGGAAGTTAGCTCGCCGGTTTTGATTTGATGGATGCCTTCTATTGCTGCCACGGCGGAAAATGCCCAGCAACATCCTATTTTTTGAATCAGAGAGACATAAATTTTGGTTGATGATCTTGCTTGGATTAAGAATTTTGATTAATGGTTAATTGATGACAGATCTCGTGGATGTAGGCAAGATTGCCGAACCACGTAAAAATTGGTTGTTTGCGTTTGTGCCGTTATTGTGCTTGTGTTTGTCCTTCTCTTTCAGCGTTTGTATTTGGACCTCGGGGCAAAAATTCACAACATTTTAGTAGCACTTTTTATTTTCTGAACTCCTGAAAATATTGCTATCCAAGTGACAGATGATTATAAATTATCTATTGCTCTTGGTTTAACTGAAAGTGACTAAATTTTCCTTACATTTTGGAGCAGAAGGATAAGCCTGCAAGATTCGGAGGGCTAAAATTGCTAAAAACAAAGTTTCGAGACAAAAGTGACTGCCATAGTAAAAGATGTATCCATAATATATTTAACCCTTAATTTGATTCTTAGTATATATTTAATATAACTTAACTCATAACCGATGGTCTCATGAAGCGTTCAAGTATGCATCAAAATAGGTTAAACAAATCATTATGAATAAAAAATGAGAGAGTTGGCCAATCTTGGGGTTGATATAGTGCATATTTTTCTACGATCAATGCGTTAATTATTGTATTAGCTTTATACTACCTCTTTCTGCTAGGAGTCCAGCTATATGTCACGTGTTCTAGCCAACATCCTTCATTTTATTTTATTTTCCGACACTGTGACAACCCATGATGTAGAAGTTTTACTTGATCTTACCGCAGGTTTTTTGATCTTTGACATCAGTAACTGCTCCTTCCATTCTCCAGTCCATGCTATTAGGCACGTCTGATAAATTCGCGTACCTGAACTCACTGGTTATCATCTTGTGTTCAGGTTCGTTCTCACGCACAAAGCCAGTGTGGGAGGCCATGAACTCTTCGTTGGTTAGATCTGCAAATTTATTAACACCAAGTTTGTACTTACGGTCACCTTGTTTGTTGACGGATTCTATGTACTCGACATTCTGTTTGAAAATCTTGTATCGGATCTCCTTCTCAAAGTCGTCTTTGTATACACGTCTGTGCTCTGCCATCCACTTTTCATGCCGCACAGACATTTCTACATTGAATTTTTCTGCCAAGGCCGAAGATACCAATATCAGTAAGGCCAGAGAACGAAATTGAATGTTTGATGATGCCATGAGTGTGTTTTTTGAGTATATCTCAAAGTAGAGTTCTTGCACATTTATAGATCCCCGAGAAAATATCTGTTATCCACAGTGATCGATACATATGTGATGTAAAAAAATTCAGCATATGTTTATGAGCTACAGAGCAGCCTACGGAAAATGTGTTAATACAATATAATTGTGAGTGGAACGTTAAGGGCTGCTATTCCTTACTGAGAAGATCAAGGGAAGAGGGAAGGAGAATATTCAGTATCGAGACAAACAGAGAGAAGTATGAGTATGGGAGTTCTCTAAGGATACTCTTAGTTGAAAAGTTTGCCCAAGATTCTCATTTCGCTTTCTCATGACACTTAAGAGCTGTCCATGGGAGTACTTATACGTTTGCTAGCTTGGTGGCCACAAAAAAAGACGACTCTACTTCTGAATAATAGATGCATGATTCAGACATTCCATTTGTCAATACATACTATTTACTAAAAACTGTGTTGCATCCATGAAAAGAACCTGAATGTGGCAGGTAATCAAATGACATCCGCGAGTGTTTTCGTCGAAAGTTACCTTAGTCATTGATTTCATTAAACTTTAAGCGTTACAAATGAATTCAAACAACAAAAGAATAAAAGATTACAACTTTCTTGAAAATAAACACAAGATCCGTTCGTCGTCTCTTGCTTGCGTGGGTCTTTAGCCTGTGACGGGGATGTCGATATCCGTGGACTACCTGGCAATCAGATCAGGTCCAGAGCTTCGTCGATCCACGAGGAGATCTAGAAACAGAAGCGCTTATCTCGACAAAAGCGAGATAATTGCTCTTCTTAGAATTACCACAACGGGATAATACTAAGGATTGGATGCGGGTAATGTAGATCTGACGACTTTCGATCTTTTGTGTTGAAGAACTTGATCACTCTTCAGTTCGGCAGGGCTTCGCCAATTCTCCAAAATTCCAGATCTTGAAAAATGAGGGCCTGAGGCTTGTATTTATAGGCCCGGGGGAGTTTGGAGCGGTTAAAACCACCTAAAGGCCCAAATCTACGTTGGAGACACCCCAGGGTGTCTCCACTTGATCCGAGACACCCTAGGGTGTCTCGGTTTGGGCCGAGACACCCTTGGGTGTCTCGGCCTTGGCCGAGACACCCTAGGGGGTCTCGGCTTTGGCTGAGACACCTTAGGGTGTCTCGTTGGTCCGAGACACTCTGTTATGATGTATATGTCCGCTTCCGCTGTAAATTCTTCGTCCGAACTCGGATTTGAGTGATTCGAAGTGCGTTGGAAAGCCGACAAGGAGTTCTATCAGCTCCGATGGTTGGATCATCTGTAGAGCGAATGAGACACGAAGGGCAATGTTCCTTTTGTAAACATCGCGAGGCTCCCGATTAGCCCGTACCTTCGTTAGTTCACGTAGTTCGTCGATCTATTTCAAGCGTTCATCGACATCAATCGAACTCCTGTGAACCGGATAGTGACATTCATCGTCGTTCCCTAACACTGAGCTGTTCGTGGAGACCTATAGGTAATTTTCGATGCCTACAGCGAGCACTTCCTGCAATAGTTGAGATTGTAGTACTTGGGATCAATTTCACTAACTTCACCACGCTAACTTGTGTGATGAGCTTCCTCTGAAGCTAAACATAATCTTTAACATTTGCCAGCTGAAGAAGTGGCGAGAGAAGTTTAGGAAATCAGCAAGAATTAGCCAGGCAGACTGGCGGTCGACCGCGAGTCAACGGCGGTCGACCGCGAGTCGACCGCGAACATGCACAGGAGAGCAGGAGGCTCTGGAGCTAAAGGCGATCGACCGCGCGGACCCTGTAGGCGATTTAACTCTCAATAATTGGTTCGGTCAACCGCCGCGGTCGACTATGGGTTTCCTGTAATCGATTTATTCTTTGTCGGGGGTGTTCGGTCGATCACCGCGGTCGACCGCGATACCTACACGGTCGATCGTCACGGTCGACCACGTAGCGGGTTTGCAGTTGGGTTAGTTATTTAACCCGGTTCGTTTTAGAGCGGATATATAACTCTAATCCTGATTAGATAGGGATATAGAAAGGACATTTTTGAGCAGTCTTTGGGAAAGGATTGCTACATCTAATTGTGGGAGAGTTGTGAGAGATTTAGAGCTTTGTTTTAGGGTTTGATCGGTGAGATTTGTAACTCTATTTGTATTCTCTTGATCGGTGAGATTTGTAACTCTATTTGTTTTAGGAATTGTTTTAGGGTTTGATCGGTGAGATTTGTAACTCTATTTGTTTTAGGGTTTGATCGATGGCTGAAAGATTGAACCGTACCATGCTGAAGAAGGTGCGATGTATGATGACGCAGAGTAGATTGCCTAGATCCTTTTGGGCCGAGGCGTTGGTTTATGCGAGTCATCTCGTGAATAGGTTGTCGTGCACTACGATAGACGGGAAGACTCCTTTGGAGCGTTGATTTGGTTCGGTGGCTAGTGATTATGAGTCGCTTCAGATATTTAGGTGTCCAACTTATTACCATATCAGTGATGGTAAATTAAATCTGAGGGCGAGGAAAGCTATCTTTGTGGGATTTAGAGATGGAGTTAAAGACTTCAAGTTATGGGATCCACGGGATAAGAAAATAGTTATTAGCAGAGATATCATATTCGATGAGGCATACATGATGAGGCCTCGAGTCCCTCAGCATGTGGAGGGAGACTAGACAGTTGAGATATCGTAACAGGTGGAGGATGATGTGAATCCACCCACTCCAGATATCATTGTATCCATCGAGACTCCTACAGAAGTGACACTGGGAGGAGATGAGATGACAGCCGGGAAGATAGAGGATACAGTGGATGGTAAGACTCAGGAGTGGGGTCATGTTCAAGGGTCCATTGCAGCAGATAGACCAAGGAGGGTGATTCATCGGACAGTTAGGTATAATGATGTCATGGTCACATATGCATTATCAGTGGAGGTCGTTGATGATATGGTTCCATCCACATTCAGGGAGGCAGAGTCTAGCCCCGATTCGATCAGGTGGAGGGAAGCTATAGAGGAGGAGATGCGATCTCTTCAGAAGAATGACACTTGGAAACTTGCAAAGCTACCTAAGGGTAAGAAAGCTATTGGTTGTAAGTGGGTATATGCAAAGAAGGAGGGATCTTCTATTGGGGACATTCGGTTCAAAGACAGATTGGTTGTCAAGGGATATGCACAGCTTGAGGGCATTGATTACAACGAGGTATTTTCACCCGTTGTGAAGCATTCGTCGATTCGGATTTTTATTGGCATTAGTGGCACAGTTGGATTTGGATTTGGTCCAGATGGATGTAAAGACAGCCTTTCTACACGAAGATTTAGATGAGGTGATCAACATGACACAACCCTTAGGATTCAAAGCTGCAGGAAAAGAAGTATCGGTTTGCAAGCTGAAGAAGTCTCTTTATGGTTTGAAGCAATCACCGAGACAATGGTATAAGAGATTCAACAGCTTCATGATTGGCCATGGGTACACGAGGAGCCTATATGATCCATGTGTTTACATGCACAAGCTATAGGATGGTGAGCATATATATTTACTTTTATATGTTGATGATATGCTTATTGCTTCCAGGAATTCTTCGGCTATTCGAAAGTTAAAAAAGGAGCTGTCATCCGAGTTCGAGATGAAGGATCTTGGAGAAGCAAAGAAGATATTGGGTATGGAGATCGAGAGAAACAAGGTAAAGGGGAGATTGAAGCTTACACAGAAGAGCTATTTGCAGAAGATGTTGAAGAAATTCATCTTTGAGGGCAATGCAAAAGTAGTTAGTACACCATTAGCTCTCCACTTCAAGCTTTCAGCGTTGATGTCGCCTGTTTTAGTTGAGGACAGAGATTATATGTCGAAGGTACCATATGCCAGTGCAGTAGGTATCTTGATATATGCGATGGTATGTACGAGATCAGATTTGTCACAGGCCGTGAGCATGGTATCGAGATACATCCACGACCCCGGGAAGGGTCATTGGGAGGCCGTGAAGTGGATTCTATGGTATGTTAGAGGCACCATGGATGTTGGTTTGGTATTCCAGAAGGATGAGAAGAATGGGTAGGATTGTATTGGTTACATGGATTTAGATTATGCTGGAGATCTTGACAAGCACCGGTCTACTTCAGGTTATGTGTTTACATTGGCAGGTGCACCAATATATTGGCGACGTACGCTTCAGTCCATAGTAGCTCTCTCTACTACAGAGACGGAGTATATGGCGATGACTGAGGCTATTAAGGAGGCTTTGTGGCTACAGGGTTATCAGCATTGAGGTGCTCGTCCACATCTGAATCGCTACCTGCTTGGTCATCAATGTTGCGATGGCTGGATTCACCAAGTTGATTGGACAGAGCCCGAATCTGTTGGTCATGCTCTTCCCTCATCTGCTACATAGCCATTTCCATTTCAATTTTGAATGCTTCTTTTTGTTTGGCTAGAGTATACTCAACCATTTTATCTACTTCCTCAGTGTTAATCATAAACACCTCACGGGATTATCCTAAACTGGATATCGTTTTGTCAAAAGCGACTACAGAGTTGGTATCTGACGCTTCATCATCTGAGGATAATCCCCTATGCATTCTCTGATAATCTCTACGTCTAGTAGTCCCTACGCATAGCCGAGTTAGACGATGCGATACGAGCAGGTCAGAACTAGAAGGTCGAGCCGACTTTCCCTTATCAACCATGTTAATTGTGACTTCTGGAAGTTCGTCATCTTGAACAGCTGGTCGTTTATTACGGAGATGCTTTGGTTTGGACTTAGCCTTTCCGTTAGAGATTCTCTCAAATATCGAGACTCTCTGTAGAGCGGTCTTGGGGTAGCTACACACTGATAATACTGCCCTGAGAATTTTGGTATACGGACAGTGAGAGTCTGCTTCTCGGGTACTTCACTTTCAAGATTTGTTTATACCCCCAGCCTGATAGTACAACTCATCGGCATGATTGACGGAGCAGCCTATCATATGCTGGCACAACTTCCCAGGTATAACATTATCATCGTCAGACGAATACGTTTCCTTCTGGGGATATAATGCTTTGTTAGCATTTTCAAGTGTCACACGTTTAGAGTTACACCTTTGTGAACACGGGACCTTAACAGGCTCTTGGACTTTGACTCGTAGTCCAATGCGGTCGGTTAATAGAATTTTTCCTTTTTGAGAAGGCTCAGACTCATTGCAATGGCGAGTGCAACCCCCAGCTCAATGAGTTTCTCGGGGTTCATTCATCGTGCCCAAGTGTTCTTTGACTGGAGCTTTGCCTTGATCCTCGTGGAAAGGACCTAGGCATTCCTCTATTGCTTTCCTACCTCTGGATATGTCCATACTATCACGGAGCTTCACCGGAGGTGCAGGATTAGAAGAAGCGAGATCTAAACTTGACGAAAGCTGGGACCCAGCTTTGGATCTGGAATCGAGCGAGTGACACGACTGGTGTCTCTTGTCAGGTAGAAGCACTGACTTGGCCTTCGGCACCCAAACCTGCTTAGATCTTGGTGACCTTTTGAACACCTCTTCTTTTTATAATTCTTTTGCTTTATGGACAAGGATCCGGAAGTGTGCAAAAAGTGCATGATGCTTCTGAATGCGCTCCTCAAGAGTGGAACGGTTCCGTTTGACACGAATCCATTCGTTAGTAGGTGGTTGGGAGGAGGTTCCTGAAGCTCACTATGGTGATGGTTTAGACATTTGGCGTCTCCTGGACTTTAGATCCACTTGGTAGCGGAGCCCATCCACTTGCTCCAAAACCTTAGAGAATTGGCGAGCAAGACGTTGACGACGCCTTTGATGAGCCCTCTTCGACAAATTTGGCACGCCTTAAACAGTCAACTCCTTAATGGAGACGGTGTCCGGATCTGTGGCTTTGTCTTCATCGAACGTCGTCGGGTCATCGCGAGGTGCAACTGCAGCAGCGGCGACGGAAAGATCGTCTTATTGGGTATTCAGATCTGAAGACCAGCGGATTTTTCTAGAGGAGGAGGCCTTCCTGCGCTTGCAAGGAGAGGCAGATCTGGAGGAGGAGGAGGAGAATACGTACTCCCCGAACTTTTGCTGGTCGAATTCGTATTCGACCTCTTCGTTCATCGGGATCTTGATCGTTGGTGGCGTCGTGACAGCTTCGGCAGCAAAGCTGTTGGCTCCCACTGTGGTCGTCAGCTTGTTTGTGGAGAAAGTTGATGTATTCATTGCTATGTTCATTATAACTTCAAACGTTACAATGAAAACAAAAGTTAGTCTTTTTATAAGACCTTTACATAATGAAAACAAAAAAAGTACAACTCTCGTCAAACAGCGCAACGGATGTTTATCGCCCGCTGCTTGCGTGAGATCTTAGCCTATGACGGGGACATTGATATCCATAGACCACCAAACGACCAGATCAGATCCGGAGCTTTGTTGATTTCTGAAGGAATCATGAAACTGAAATAATTATCTTGGCAATAGCGAGATAATCACTCTTCTCGAGATTACCGTAATGAGGCAATCTCAAGGCAAAGGACCGGGAAGTGTAGAACTGACGGGCTCCTCTTCTTTATACTAACAAACTTTATCCAATATCCTCCTCTCTTCTAAAATTTGTGCTCCTTCAGTCTTCAGTTCAGCATTCATTGCTATGTTCATTATAACTTCAAACGTTACAATGAAAACAAAAGTTAGTCTTTTTATAAGACCTTTACATAATGAAAACAAAAAAAGTACAACTCTCGTCAAACAGCGCAACGGATGTTTATCGCCCGCTGCTTGCGTGAGATCTTAGCCTATGACGGGGACATTGATATCCATAGACCACCAAACGACCAGATCAGATCCGGAGCTTTGTTGATTTCTGAAGGAATCATGAAACTGAAATAATTATCTTGGCAATAGCGAGATAATCACTCTTCTCGAGATTACCGTAATGAGGCAATCTCAAGGCAAAGGACCGGGAAGTGTAGAACTGACGGGCTCCTCTTCTTTATACTAACAAACTTTATCCAATATCCTCCTCTCTTCTAAAATTTGTGCTCCTTCAGTCTTCAGTTCAGCAGGGCTTCGCCAACGCTCGAGAAATCCAGATCTGAAAAAATAAAGGCCCTGTGACTGTATTTATAGGCTTCAGGAGCCTTGTTTTCAGATAAGAACAATCGAATCACTCTTATCTCTAGTTGTAACCACTTAACTACGTTCTTGGATGATATTTTATCAGTTGGAACAAATCCAGACGGTTAACGGTCGAAAAACAGCTTAAATCTGCCAAAAACAGCATTTTTGTGCTGCTGACACCCGTGGGTGTCTCGGCCATGCTTTGGCCGAGACACCATTTGGTGTCTCAGGCAAGCATTGGCCGAGACACCACTTGGTGTCTTGGCCAAGGTTTGGCCGAGACACCCCTTGGTGTCTTGGCCAAACTTTGGCCTGAACTTGGTTTCACGCGTTCCGTCCGTTTCCGCCGTATCTTCATCATCCGAACTCAGAATTACGTGGTTCAAGATGCATCAGAAAGCTAATTAGGAGATTATATAAGTTCCTATGGTTGAATCACATGTGAAGTAGATGGGACATGAGGGGTGCTTCATCTTTCGTAAGTGACGCGGAGCTCCAGGTCCATTCGTGTTTTCGTTATTCCGAAGTTCCGTTGCTTCACATGGTTCGTCGACTCACTTCATGCGTTTGTCATCATCAAATGATCTTCTTTGACTCTAATAGTAATGTTCATCATCTTCTCTCTATCTCGAACCACGTACAATGACCTATAGGCAAGTTTTGACGCCTACAACTACTAGGAATGAAGTTTAATAGTTATGAAGAAGCTTATAACTATTATAACTCTTATGCATTATTGATGGGTTTTGGAATACGGAAGAGCATGATAAATTACTCTCACAAGACTAGAGAAGTGGTAGACAGAAAGTTTGTTTGTGATAAGGAGGGCTATAGATCTAATAGAGACAAGATAGAGATCTCTTTTCGGCGAGAGACCCGAGTTGGATGTAAGGCAATGATGCGAGTTAAATTATTAGAGGACAAATCATGGGAGGTCACGAGGTTTGTTGAAGAACATAGAAATTATGTGTTGAGTAGTCCAAACAAAGCAAAAATGCACAGATCACATCAACAATTCCATAAAACTCAAAGATGGCAAAAATGCACAGATCACATCAACAATTCCATAAAACTCAAAGATGTAAAAAACTTATTGATAGTCTGCGAGAAGAAGGTATTCCATAAAACTCAAAGATGTAAAAAACTTATTGATAGTCTGCGAGAAGAAGGTATGCCTCCTTCCACTATGTCTCGCGTCATCAATGCAAGCAATGGAAGAGAAGGTGAACTAGTGACATCACAACAGTGCATTGATCATATCAGAACCTAAAGAGTCAACAATATTGGTCATGAATGCATATCTATCATTCAACATTTTCAGAGTATGACAGCGAATGATCCATAATTTTATTTTGCAATAGAAGTAGAGAGTAGTGGAAAAATGAGGAGTGTTTTCTGGGCCGATGGAAGATCAAGAGCATCTTATTTGCAATTCAGTGATGTTATTTTATTTGATGTGACATACAGAACTAATAAATTCTGTCTTTCATTTGCTCCATTTACTGGTGTAAATCACCATAGGCAGTCCACTTTACTTGGTTGTGCATTATTAGCCGATGAACATGAAGGTACCTTTGTTCAAGAATGGCTAAAATGCATGCATGGGGTTGAACCAGGTGCTGTTATAATAGATCAGGATAGAGCAATGTGTAATGCTATTCACTCTGTGTTTCCAACGACAAGACACTGTTATTGCTATTAGCACATGCAAAAGCACATTACTGATCGTTTGGTACAGAGTCTTGTGAAGAAATGAGAAAAGATAGGGACATTGTTGAATACAAGATCTGTAAGTTTATAAATAGAGGAAAATGGGAGGTGGTTACTTATGAACAATCCAGTCACATGTAGTTCCGTTGCACTTGTGCTTTGTTTGAAACTAATGGTGTTGTATGTAGACATATATTGTCACTAATGATGGCTAGGCAATTGGATTCATTACCCGACCATTACATCCTCCATCGTTGGACTATACATGCTCGGCAAATTGGATGAGGAACATTAGCGGTGGGGAGAGCCCTCGACAAATTGGAACCCCCGACCCCTTGGTTCCGGAGGAACAACTGCATTGGTCTCTCTCTAGAGTCATGTTCCTACCATCCCAACTAACATCTATCAACTATGGGTCTGTATTAAAAGGTTGCGCCCGCTAGGTACCTAAGTCAATGCGAGTGGGTCCCTCAGTCCTCTCCAAATTCCCCCTGCCGAGTACCTACACCACGGTGTAACCTTCCCTTAGGATCCCGTCGACTGGAGAGATGTAATGAAAATCAATCCTCTTAGGGACATCAGATAAATCCCTAATTTTGAGAAGCACGTAGCAACTAGAACCAACACTTGTGATAGAAAAAAATATGGGCTAGAGGCAGAGCTAACACGGGATGGGTTAGAACTGGCTATATATAAGTTAGAACTAATATTTAATCAGTTAGAACTAACGTAGAAATTAGAACCAACACTTGTGATAGAAGAAAACACGGGATGGAGGTAGAGCTAATACGAGATGGGCTAGAACTTGCTATATATAAGCTAGAACTAACATTGAATAAGTTAGAACTAACGTAGCAAGTAGAACCAATACTTGTGATAGAAAAAACACGGGCTGGAGGTAGAGCTAACATGGGATGAGCTAGAACTGGCTGTATATAAGCTAGAACTAACATTGAATCAGTTAGAACTAACATAGCAACTAGAACCAATACTAGAGCTAACAAGAAAATCTCTACAATATATTAACAGCCTGTCCTGACTTAGGAATACGTGAATATATGATGTGAACACTATTAGGGTGATAGGACATGTCTTGGAAAGGAGCAAATATGTGGTGTGACTATTAGGGGTGAAGAGATATTTCTTTCTTGGGAACACGCGAACTTGAGCTAACAAGAAACGAGGTAGAACTAACGCGATCTCAACTAGAACTAACACTTACAAAATTAGAACTAGCACGAAGCTATAGCTAACAAGAATTGGGTTAGAGCTAATAGGGTATTTCTTAGAGCTAACACTTAATCCATGAGAACTAATGTGAACTAAGAGCTAACAAGAAACGTGATAGAACCAACAGAAACGAACATAGTACACTAAAACTAATGCTCAACTAGAGCTAATAAGAAAAGAGCTAGAACTAACACTGTAGGAACTAGAGCTAACAAGTGTTCTTTTAGAACCAACACGCAGTTAGATCTAACAATACCTCTGATAATATGCATTTTCAATTAAATATACATACATTATTTCTATTTGTATAAACATGTCATTGTATTTGTATAAACATATCATTCATCACTATACGATGAACTAACATTAGATCAATTAGAACTAACGTAGCAACTAGAACCAACACTTGTGATAGAATAAAATGCGAGCTGGAGGTAGAGCTAACACGGGATGTGCTAGAAATGGCTGTATATAAACTAGAACTAATATTGGATCAGTTAGAACTAATGTAGCAACTAGAACCAATACTTGTGATAGAAAAAAAACGTGGGCTGGAGGTAGAGCTAACATGGGTTGCACTAGAAATGATTGTATATAAGCTAGAACTAACATTGGATCAGTTAGAACTAACGTAGCAACTGATATCATGTTATTTCTCCCTCCAGCTAACGTAAGGTCTATTGTAAGTGTTGGTTCTATTACCTTTGTTAGTTCTAGCTGAGATAATATTAGTTCTAGCTGTTGTGGTGTCAGTTCTAACTGATATCGTGTTAGTTCTACCTCCAGCTACCTCCAACTAACAAGACATCGATTAGAACTAAGATATTTGACCACACATGGAACTGGAGCTAAAACTAATAATAAATCGAATAGAACTAACAAAATAGCGATTAGAACTAACAATAAAACCATTAGGATCAACAAGAAATCGATAGGAACTAACATATTTGACCTCACATGGAACAGGAGCTAGAACTAGCAATAAATTAAATAAAACTAACAAAATATCGATTAGAACTAACAAAAAAATCATTAGAACTAACAAGACATCGACTAGAACTAACACATTTGACCTCACATGGAATTGGCACTAGAAATACCAAGACATAGATTAGCAATCTTGGGAACTTTATTCAATTTTGGACATAAACAACATAATAGTGTCATAAATTCTAGTATGCTCGTACAAAATTATACACATAACTTCCATAAAGTTGCAAATTGCAAGCACAAAACTACCAAAACATTGAAGGACAATGGGAGGGAGAAAACATATATACATCATACACATAACTTACAAAACATATTACATACTTTTTACAATAGAGAAGCTAACAAATACTGCAATGAGACATACTACAAACACTAATATTATAAACACTGAACCTAATACAAAAGCATAGATGTGGGAAATAACAATTTCCCCAAGTTTTTCCTTGTCCTCATCCATATTATGCCCCTCTGGCAATATTTGTTCTTGAACATAAACAGGTGTCTGGACAGGCCTTGAGCTGGATGCTGAATCACAAGCGATTGTGTGCTTATCCCATTCAATCAAAGCTTCTTTGTACGTTGCATACCCTTTGTAGGCGGCATTTGGGAATTTATCAACTTGAGCCTTGCATTCCTCCCAATTATCAAAAATGCCACATCGTCAACCTCTCTTCACAACATAAAAACTCTTTCTTGCCATGGATAACCACTTGGCAAGCCAATTTCCTAAAACAGATCACAAATACAATACCCCCGAGTTCCGTTAGATTATGGAAGGATTATATGAACTAAAATTGTATATTAAAATAAGGATTTACACTATATTAAAATATATAAATAAATTGGATAGATTATACATCTCCTAATTTAGATATTCTTAAATAATTAATTATTTAGCTTGATTACAATAGCATAATAGTGTCCATAAATGCCTACATGATGTCAATATTTTGCTTGAGATAAATCATCCCCAACCCTACTTTGACCTTAAAATACATCAACCGACTCTGCCAAATTAGCATTTTAACAACAATTAACACTTGACCATGCTCAGCACCCTAGCAGGTTAAATCAACAAGTACCCGAAGTATTCATGAACACAGTGAATATTCATCTCTGCATCTTCATTTTTCTCACAATAAATATTTATGAATGAGGTAATAAGTTTAATTATTTTTAAACCCCATCTCCATAGCAACCAATTTCAGCACAACCAATTAAATAAAAAAAAACTCATTTCCTCGAAGCTAATCCAATCAAAGGGATCGAGAGAGAGATCGAGAAAGAGGTCGAGTTATTACCTGCAGCGCCGATTCAATCTCACGGAGGAGGGATCTGGAGTTGGTGGGTCGGCAGCGGGGTTGGCGCCACGAGCGAGAGAGAGAGGGAGTTGGGGTCAAGGCGCAGTTGGTGGGTTGAGTCCACGA
>NC_033794.1:120347396-120377900 GCF_001876935.1 Asparagus officinalis | reverse complement strand
ATGCTCAGTACCCCCGTCGTGATTTATATTTATAATGATCTACATGTAGAAAAAATTATCTCGTTTTAAAATTTTTAATCATTATTTTAGCTATGTGTAATAGGGACGACTTTTATGCTGCCTGAAAAATCAACATATCGAACTAGTTTTGATTCATATTCTAAAAAAACTCTAAATTATGTAAGAATTTTATCATATGCATTTGATGACGTGTTGAACAAGATGTACGGTGCCGATCATGAATTTGATGAGCCGATTAGTCTAGCTCATATTAAGATTTGAGTTCACCATCTCACAATATCATTACTATGGGTGAATAATCAAGTGGGGACCATTTTTAAGTGGACACCTTTAAATGAGTGGATAAAAAACATCCACGTCGCTAATAAACACCAATTTTATACTTGATACCAAACATACCCATTATTCCCACGTAGGGTATCAATGCATAGTCTTACACACACACATGGAATTTGGCAATAATCCTTTAGATTACGCTAGTAATACATATACGCGCGAATAAGTACTCAACAGTAAAGAAATTATCAAATTCTAGCTAAGGGCAGGAGACTTGGGAGCCATCAGAGAGGTGTAGGGTACACTTGCTCTTCTTAGGAGCCAAGCAGCAGTTGCACCTTGGAGAGAGCTTCTGGTCGCCAGAAGACTTGCAGGTCATGTACTCCACATCAAGGCAATATTCAGGGCAAGCCCTCACTCCTATGATGCTCTTCTCAAACCCCCCGTACAGAACCATTCCTTTATTAGAGGGGTTTTTTTAAATTAAAAAAAAAAGATATCACACAGCACATGAAATAAAAGTAGTTAATTTTTGAGTGGTTGTGTATATGCACAACTTAATTGTATAATAACAAGTGCAAAGAGTTGAAAGAAAGATTAGTACCAGAGAGCAGGAGGAGCAAAGTCATGGAGAATTTGGTGGCAGCCACGGCTTCTTATTGGTTTGAAGAAATTAAGAGATCAGGGGGGGGAGATGTTTATATAGAGGATCTCTGTGGGAGATGATTTGGTGGGTCGTCTCTCAGTAATGCTTGTATTTAGAAGCAGAATTCTCAATGACAGGGATGGCCAATTTTGACTTTAAAAGATTGAATAATGGGAGGCTATATAACAAATATCAAAGTGTAATCGTCTTTATAGCCTATTTTAAAGCAGTAATTGAGTGACTTCAGGTGATGGATAATGACTGCGCCACACTCTTATAACATTTCCCATATTTTGCAGCTCGAAGAAGTGAATTTCATTGCAACTCATGCAATGTGGGAAATGGAAATTGACTTGATTTTGTTGTTGCACCTCCATTTCATATAAAGGGAATAGCTTACGCATCTTGCTTTGTGAACGGAAACAACTGATTTCTATCAACCATAACAAGAGACAAAACAAAACAACAAATTAAAAGATGATCAAAAAGTGAAGCTCAAAAACAGAGAGTGCACTATAAAAAGATAAATTACTCCAGATAATCAATCCGCCATCATTCAGGATACAAATAGAGAAACAGAAAAGAAAACACTCATCAAGTCATCATTGTGGTTCCCTACTTTTTGTCGTTCCTTATTCCAATTGTCTTGCCCACAAGTAGAGTTATAATGAAGATCCAAATTCTGCCGAGCAAGCACATAATTTGAAAACTACTCATAGAACTTCATTAGGGGGTAAGATTCATCAAACTCACCGCTATCAATTTGAGACTAGGAAAGGAACTCAACGTGTTTTTACTGCCGAAAACTTCAAAGTTATAAATCTATCCTCTACATTGTACCTAAAACTCCAAGTTATGGTGACCAGTGTTGGGCATTATGTTTTAACACTCCAAATGCAAATTAGTGGCAAAGGTTTTCATGTTCTCACGCAATTTGTGGATATGCCAGCAATCATGACGTAAGACCCAAAAAAGAAGAAGAAGAAGAAGAAGGAAAAGAAGCTGAATTACATTGAGTGAGTGTCCACGTGTTTCTCTTTTGTATCCTACTTTCGGAAAGCAAAATGTATAGTATCATAACATGGAATCTAATTCCCGTGCATGTATGCCTAAGTATGGCTGCTTTTGTATCATGGAAGCATCTTTCACAGAACAGAGTAGGCTCCTAAGGTAAGTATCTTGTTCTGTGTGGTTGGATAAGGATTAGCTTCTTGTTTAAGAGCATACTACTGAGTCCAATCTCTTTGTTTTCCTACAAATAAATGTTCGACAAATGTAACAAACAAAAAGATACGGATTTTGTGTCACTTTTGCCAAGATTAGCAACCAAACTGACAGGACCTTCGAAGTTTCAGTCCACTTGAAGAAATTTTAAGATGTTATTAGACCAACGAAGGTTTAAATTCCACTAGGCATTTAGTTAAACTGTGTTTTGAGAAAATATGGTTGTAGTACCATATCACACTATAAAATTATATATTACTCTCAAACTCTCTTCGCGACTTTGAATTTTGGTATGGTGAAAAACAGACTCTAAGATTGATAAGCTTGTAGCCAAATGGAGTGGAGCAATGTCAAGTTTGACCTATTAAAATGCCTCTCCATTTCAAAATAGTGTAGATTTTTCTTCCTACTCGTAGTTTGTTACTCGTGTAATGTACGGGAATGTTAGATGGAGCTAGAGGGAGCTGCCCTCTTTGACCAAAAAGATTACGGCCCGCACCCAATTGCAGCACATTTTTTATAGGAAGGACCAAAATCCTTGACCTATCAGAGTTAGGCATCAAAGAGCTACCTATCAGTGTTAGGCACGGAAGAGTAAAAATTGTTGATAATATAGGATCAAGTTAGCCTATAAATAGGATCAGAGTTGATCAGAGTTTCACACAACAAAAATTCAATCCAATCTCCAAACTTCATATAGAAAAGTGAAAGAAAAATAGTGAGGGTTTCAGAGAGACATTGTAACTACTAAATTTTCCTTATAATGAATTCTTCTACTTTTTCCCTTGGTTTTTACCTTAATAATTTTAGGGGGTTTTCTACATAAAAATCCGTGTGTCCAATTTGTTATTTCTACACTAATATTAGCTTTGAATCTTACTCTATCTGGTCCCTATTTTCTTACAAGTGGTATCAGAGCTGGTTTAGGGTGCGTGTATCTGTTTATTGTATGCTCTGTGGTTACCACCGAAGGTGGATTCTCCATATCATAAAATAAGTTAGATTGTATTATTTACCCTTTGAAAGAACTTGGCACTATTCACAAGGATGATTACTGTTCACAAGTCTGTTTACTGTTCACGTGAAATAGTAGAAGTTGTAGTTCATGATGGAAGCAATGGCAGTAAGTTCGAGATTAAAAACTTCAATGGGAGTAATTTCTCAATGTGAAAGTTAAAGATAAAAGCTATCTTAAGAAAAGATAACTGTCTGGCGGCCATCGGTGAAAGGCCGAAAGAAATCACAGATGACAAGAAGTAGAACTGGTTGGACTAGAATACTATTACAAATCTCCGTCTAGCTTTAACAGATGTGGTGCTGTCAAGCATAGAGGAGAAGACAATAGTAAAGCAGATCATGGAAACTCTAACAAAGTTATATGATGCCAAATCCTTGCATAGCAAAATCTTCTTAAAAGAAGACTTTACACTCTAAGGATGACAGAATCTACATCAATAACCAACCATATCAACACCCTAAACATACTATTTTCTCAACATATAATGTTGTAGCATACAATCTATGTGAATGAACGTGTAGAACTTCTACTTCAAAGTCTACCTAACTTATATGATCAGCTCATCATCAATTTAACAAATAACGCTCTTACGGACTATCTAGTCTTTTATGACATTGCAGTTTCCATATTGGAGGAAGAAAATCGATGCAAGAATAAGGAATACATGCAAGCAAGTTCGCAATAAGTGGAGGCCTTATTGGTGACGAGAGGAAGATCAACAAAATGTGGCTCCAGTAGGAGTCATACTCATGGTAGATCAAAATTAAAAGTAAGAAGAATATCAAATGCTACAACTATGGTAAAAGAGGACACATGATATCAAATGCTACAACTATGGTAAAAGAGAGCACATGAAATCAGAATGTTGGCACAATAAGAAGAGTGGTGATAAAAAGTCTTAAGAGCCATCAATATCTTAAGGATACGTTATAAGCACATCAGACGATGGTAAAATTTTATATAGTGGAGCAACAACTATTGATAAAGGTAGAAAGAGGTTTATTGATGTCTGGCTTCTAGATTCAGCAACTATCTAGCACATCACCTCTCGGAGAGAATGGTTCTACAAATATGAACTTGTCTCAAGAGGATCTGTATTTATGGGTAATGATCACACTTTGAAAATTTTTGGTATTAGTACTATCAAAATTAAAATATTTGATGATACAATGCACACCATTCAAGATGTACGATATGTGAAAAGCTTGAAGAAGAATCTCTTGCCTTTAGGACAACTGGATGAGCTCGGATGCAAGACTCACATAAAAAATGAGATCATAAAAATTGTTAAAGGAGCACTTATTGTAATAAACGGAGAAAAGATTGTTGTAAATCTATACATGCTTAAGGGAAAACCCTACATGAAGTTGATTCATGTGTGTCATCAACTAGCCATGGAGAAGAACTAACCATGATGTAGCATCACAAACTAGGCCACATATCAGAACAAGGCTTGTAAATTCTTTCTGACCAGAAGTTGTTTCTTGGTTCAAATTGGTAGCTCTTCCCTTCTGTGAGTATTGTGTTACAAGTAAGCAACATCAGCCGAATCTTAAACACATCAAGCTCTAGAAGAAAGGCTATTTTAGAATTGGTTCATTCTGATGTATGACAAGTATCAGTTACATTCATGGGAGGAGTAAAGTACTTTGTATCATTTATTAATGATAACTCTAGAAGATGTTGGGTGTACCCTATCAAGAGGAAGGCAAATGTGTTCTTAGTCTTTCAAGCTTACAAAGTGCGAGTCGAGCTTGAATCTGGAAAGAAGATTAAGTGCTTGAGGACAAATAATAGAGAAGAATACACATACAATGAATTTCTTACATTCTGCAAGCAAGAATGTATCAAAAGATAATTCATCACTGCATAGACTCCTCAACAAAATGGAGTGATAGAGCGGATGAATAGAACTCTGTTGGAAAGAATAAGAGTAATGTTGACAATCGTAGATTTGGATAATTTTTTTTGGGCAGAAGCAGTTAAAGCTACCTGCTATGTGGTGGATCGAGCCTCATCAACTGCAATTGAGTTAAAAACACTGATGGACATGTAGACTAGCAAGTCAACTAATTATTCAAACCTTCATATATTTAGAAGTCCAATGTATATAATGTACAGTGCTCAAGAAATTATAAAGCTAGATTCAAAATCAAGAAAATTCATATTCTTTGGGTATGCTAACGAAGTAAAGGGGTATCGCTTGTGGGATCCCACTATCCGCAAGGTTAGAGTCACAAGAGATGTTATCTTTGTAGAGAACCAACTAAAAAAAGAAATCAGTTCAAGAAAGGACTCTGAGACTGTAGTTGTTTAGATAGAAAATGATCCAGATTCTTCAGAATTAACACTGGAGCATGATATACAAGAAGTAGTCGAGTCCGAAACTCCAAATATTTGAAGGTCAACTCGTGAAAAAATACCGCCGGCTTGGCATTCGGAGTATATTACGGAGAGTAATGTTGCATACAGTCTTCTAATAGAGAATGGAGAGCTATCAACTTTTCATGAAACTATAAATAGTACAAATACATCTTTGTGGATGGAAACAATGTAGGAAGAAATTGAATCTCTTTATAAGAATTAAACTTGGGTACTTGTATCACTACCACAAGGAAGAAAGACTATTGAAAATAAATGGGTCTATAAGATCAAGCGAAATGGCGATGATCAAGTGAAGCAATATCGTGCGAGACTAGTGGTAAAAGGATATGCTCAAAAAGAATGTATTGATTTTAATGAAATATTTTCTCCTATAGTTTGATTTACAACAGTCCGAGTAGTCCTTACTATGGGTGCTATATTTGACTTACATCTAGCGCGGCTAGATGTGAAAATAGCCTTTCTTCATGGAGATCTTAATAAAAAAATTTATATGCTCCAACTAGAAGGTTTTGAAGAAAAAGAAAAAGAGAACTTGGTTTGCAGTTTAAATAAATCTCTGTACGGTCTAAATAAGGTGCCGATGTGTTAGTACAATAGATTTGATTTATTCATCATGAGTCTCGGATACAACAGACTTAATTTAGACCCTTGTATATATTTCAAGAGGTTTGGTAAAAATAACTTTGTTATCTTATTATTGTATATTGATGACATGTTGGTTGCAGGCCCCAACCAAGATCATATCAAAGAATTGAAGGCACAAATGGCTAGAAAGATTAAAATGAAGGATTCAGAATCTACAAAAAAGATTCTAAGGATGCAAATTTACCGAGACAGAATTAATAAGAAGATTTGGCTTTCTCAGAAGAATTATTTGAAGAAAATTTTGCGGCACTTCAACATGCAAAGATTGTAAGTCAATTCCTATCTCACTTCCTATTAATTTCAAGTTATCCTCTAGTATGAGCCCTAGCAGTAAAGAAAAAAGCATAGAGATGTCTCAAGTATCGTATGATCAACAATGGAAAGTTTAATATTCGCTATGACTTGTACGAGATCCGATATTGCACAAACAATGGGAGTAGTTAGTTGATACATGGTGAATCCTGATAAAGAGTATTGGAATGCTGTAAAGAGGATCCTAAGATGCATTAAGGAGACCTCAGATTTTGCATTATGTTATGGGGAATCAGACTTTATTGTCAGTGAATATATTAATTCTGATTATGCAGGTGATCGTCATAAAATAAATCTACCACAGGCTATGTGTTTGTACTTGCTAGATGAGCTTTAAACTGGGTTTCAAGACTGTAGTCAGTTGTGACTGCATCAACTACAGAAGCAAAATATGTAGCAGCTACACAAACTAATAAAGAGGCAGTCAAGCTGAAAATGGTATTGGAGGAACTCGGGCATGAACGAAAGAAGATTTTTTTTTTGTGACAGTCACAGTGCTTTGCATTTTATTCAAACACAAAATATATTTGAGTCCAGTATCACTTCATCATGATAAAGTTGAAGAAGGAATAGTTGATATGCAGAAAATTTACACCAAAGACAACCTAGTAGATGTTTTAACAAAGACACTCAAGATTGACAAATTTGTTTGGTGTCAATCTTCTTGTGGTCTGATGAAGACATGAGCAACATGAAAAATGGCAAGATAGAAACAATGGTGTGAAAGATATGATTGACTCTCAATTATATCTTCAAATGGGAGATTGTTTAATGGAGACAGAGGGAGCCGCACTCTTTGACCAAAATAATTGCGGCCCGCATGGCAGCACATTTGTAATAGGAAGGAGTGAAATCCTTTGCCTATCATAGTTAGGCGCCGAAGAACCACCTATTAGTATTAGGCACCGAGGAGTCGAAATTGTTGATAAGGGATCGAGTTAGCCTATAAATAGGATCAAAGTTGACCAGAGTTTCACACAATAAAAATTCAATCCAATCTCCAAACTTCATATGGAAAAGTGAGAGAAAAATAGAGAAAGTTTCTCCTTGTATAAGAGAGATATTGTAACTCCTAAAATTTTCCTCATAATAAATTCTTCTACTCTTGGCCGTAGTTTCTGCCCCCAATAAATTTAGGGGGTTTTCCATGTAAAAATTTGTATGTCCAATTATTATTTCCACAGTAATATTAGCTGCGACCCTGCTCTATCTGGTCCCTACTTTCTTATAGGGAATTGCATGTTGGAATTTTTAATATCATTTGATCAATTAGTATGCATAGTTTCAGTTTTGAACACAGCAAAAACTGCTGTAGAAAACTGCATTTCTGCAGCTTGAAAATTTGCAATACTGCAGTGAATAAACTGCAGAAAAGTGCAAGTTGGAGCCTCTATAGAAGGATGGAAATGATTCATGTTGGAGGGAGAGAAAGGAGTAGAAGAAAAAGGAAAGAAAGCACTTTGATTTCTAGCTCCCTAAACCTATCCTTTATTATCTCTGTGTTGATGAAGTTTCGGATTGATCTTTTAGCCTGCAACTAGTGATCATTGCAGAAGAATCTGGACCTGAATTATCTTAGGAGGCAAATGTGCAGTAACCTTAATTTGTAGGTATTGGGGCAAATATTGTCTTAAAGAAAGAGGAAAATCAAATCCCTTAATTTAGGTGTTGAAACATTCCATCGAGGTCTATTAAACGAACACAAAATCTAACATTGGAGGAAATTGGAGGTAGATGGCTGGGTGTCTATGGGTTTGGGAAGGCAAGAAGAGAAGAGAGTAAAGGTGACGCTGCATATTGATGAGAATGCATGTTGATAGGATAATATAAAGATAGTGATACACAATATTAGAAAGATGATAAGATAGTTTTAATATTAGATAAGATAAATATTGTACCAAATTGATGATAATAATAATGAGTACAACAAGTATCAATTGTCAATTCTGCACCTAATGGCAGATGTTTCATTATAGTAAAAGATTCGCATATTTATAGCTAATTTCTGTTGTGCACATTTTTGTCAGTAACTAAGCAATATTCATCATGGCAACTTGATCTATGTTTCAAACTTTTGCAGATGCTGCACATAATATCTGATTTGAAGTTCTTGATACATATTTTACAATGTATAAGTATTAACAGGAAAGTGTCAGAACTAGAGGTAACAGTAAAGAGCATATTCAGATAGAGTCCACAAGGAATACAACATGCATATATGACTATTGTTTTCACTGTGGTAAAAAGGTTCTGTGGACTGATAGTATAAAAGATCAAAGGCAATCCTTAAAATACCCTAAATTTCAAGCAGAAGTAACCTGTACAAATTCTCATCAGTTCTATATAATTAACAACTCAAAATTTCAACCAAAAGATGCTGCATCAGTTTTCAGTTAAGCAACAAGAAATAGAAATAAAGCATCCACATCACTTCATCAAAGAAAGTCATAGTACATATCAGAAGTCTAAACAAACGGGCCAGACTCAATCATGTCTCATTTACAAAAGAAATCACAGCAGATTTCCTAACCATCATTTTGCAGTTTTAATTAGAATAGATAATTTACCTCATCCTTTGCCCCCGTAGTTTCATCGCCCACTCCATACATATTGGCGACGTTGGTTTGGTCTTTGGCTGTTAAACCTCTATTATTATCAGCAGCCTTGGTTCGAAACTGGACTTTTGGAGCACAACCATCAGTAACACAGTTATTTGTCTCCACTACGTTCCTTGAGGTAACTTCTTTCGAATTATTTGGTTGCGCCTGAGTACGTGAATCAACACCACTATTCTTAACCTTTGGTGACTCGTCTTCCTCAACTGCTTTTGGACTGCTCATTCCCTCTGTAGTAGGTACTTTTGGTGGTTCAGGTTTGCCTCCATAAAACTTCGGAGAGGTATGTGATGCGACTTTCCCATTAGTATCAGCAGGCTTACTAGATTTCTTGGGATCATCACTTGAGCTTTGTCGTTTTGGTGAAGAAACCTCATCGTTGCGGTGCTTCTCAGCCTCCGAGTGATGGCGATCAGGAGATCTTAGATCCATTTTCCGGCTACCAAAACATAGCTCCTTGAGACACATCTCTATTCTGGTACTTGCTTCACTTTCTCCCTCACAAAGTTTTGTTCAAGAAATAGGTAAAGTTCCCAGTTCTTCACTTGCTAAATGGTGACGTTTTTGAATTCTCTGGTGGGGTATTCGGCCAAATGATCAATTGCCTCTACCAGGTATTGTTCTGTTCACACCTGCACTACATTAGGCAAAATTTAGAATTGGCTTAGCTTCTCATAAAAGGAATGGTTCTACTTAATCCTATATTTAAAGCATCTACTTTTTTACTGTCACGAGCCCAATTTCCGGACCTAAAAGGAATATTGGAGCCGGACTAAACCTGTGAAAAATCCTCCAAAATATGCATTCATTAAAAGACCATCAAAATAAACTCTTCATCAAACTAAAACCAACAATAAATATTCTCTATAATCCCAAAAGTCAAACTACTCCAATTAACCTGATAAAAACAAATATTCCTCGACTTGAAATAAAACTCGACCTAAAGGAGAGAATCACATTATTACAAAACTCTCAGTTCATCAACTAAACATCAAGGACTTTATTTAACCTTCGGCTAGAAATTAATAACAATCTCGAATTGTATTTCTTGCTCCGTTCTAAGAATTTGACAAATCCTCAATCCCACCTAATCCCGAGTCTCTGAAAAGAATGAAAACAACGCAATGAGTTCACAACTCAATAAGTGGATAAATTCATACATAAGACACTGGTTTTGTAAAACTAAAATAAATTGACTTGATAAACAAAGTACTAAAATAGTAAAAATTATAATGCAATATTTTTAAAATATATACATGCAATGGAAATAAGCAAGTCACGTCTCAACGCGGTCAACACTTCGATACTCTGGTTGACTTGGCAAACCCCACTATTATATAACCCGTGGTCGGGACGTTGACACCCAAACTAGGGCTCTTAGCGCTAAAATAAAAACCTCATAGAGACACATTGAGCCACGTTTTAATAACTTGCTTATATCCAACATATACCAGTATATTGACTTGAGATGTATATGTTTTAAGAAAATTGATCAAAGTTCGCAAAACTAAATATGTTATATCAAAAATGCCAAAGGCCAACCAATAGTGAAATCAATCAACCACATATGCATCTCAACCTACTACTATATGAACCAATAGTGAAATCAATCAACCACATATGCATCTCAACCTACTACTATATGAAAAGACATAACAATTAACAAGAAAAATAAGCATAGGAACCACATATGCATCTCAACCTACTACTATATGAAAAGACATAACAATTAACAAGAAAAATAAGCATAGGATTATACCAAATATTCATGTGCATCACCTCCGGATCAACATTTAACATGTGAGTAAATCACACAAAAGGATATAATCCATCAGAATTAAATTTGCATATAATTAATATAATTTTATATGAAAAATACGCAGTGCACAATGCATGAATTCACCACTTACAAAATACCACAAGAAATTCAAACTCTGCTCATGATTGTACCCCCTGTCATTAGAAATTCCTACTGAAATAAATGCAAACAAATATATAAATATTAGGACTATACAATCAAATACTCATCACGGTATCAAACATAAAAGTTACTAAGCCGAACAACCATATCATTCCATTAACTAGAGATAATTGAATATAAAAGAGGCATATGCTATAGCTCCTGCCAAGAGCTTAAGTTTTAAAAAAAATTAACTCCCTCAAACAAATTAGATCAAAGCATATATTCTCAAATCCATGCATTTCTGATGATGGGATTATACCTCGTTCTAATCCATCTCGGTTCATACCTCCTGCCTAGATTTTTTTCTTTTGTTTTTATACGGTGTTTCACAAGTCCAAGGCTAGGGTTATATTCACTTTATTAAGATATTATTTCCTAGAAACCCTTTAACAAACTTTCAATTACAAAAAAAACCTCAAGCTACTTTATTAGATGTCTCGTTGCTACGTTCTCTTAGCATTTGAATAAATGTCCTTTGCAACTTAATATTTATAATATAGACTTATTATCAATAGAAAAATTAGGAATATTACATACTTTACCCCTCACAAGAAGTTTTGTCCTCAAAACTTGGACATACCTGAGTTCTCAAATAAATTAGGATATTTTCTTTTATTTCATCTTCATGTTCCCAAATAGCTTCTTCAGCTGAATGATTTTTCTATAAAACCTTCACTAGCTGAACACTTCTTGACATTTATGCTTGCTTTTTTTGGTCTAAAATTCTAACTGGATACTCTGAATATGTCAAATATTTCCTGATTTCAAGAGTCTCGTCATTCAATACGTAGCTCGGATCAAGTATACACTTCCTCAGCATTGATACATGGAAAACATTATGAATTTTTGCCAATTCTGAAGGCAATGCAACTTTGTATGCTACAACTATAACTTTCTTCAGAATCTCAAAAGGTCCAATATATCTCGGACTCAACTTGCCTTTTGTACAAAGCCTTAGTAAAAGGATTGATCAAATTCTCTAAAAAATTGGAACGGAACCTCAAATATTCATCAATCGCAATAGCCATATATATGTGAATTACAATTCTAGCTCTAGGAAGTCCATCTACAAAATTCGTGGTTATTTATTCATCCACCAAATAAAAATGAAAGAGACTGGATGGAACAAATTTCTAATGCTTAGAATTCTCATTTTGTTAGATCAAAACTAAGACATAAACTCTGCAAATATAAATTTATGTTATCATAAAGTTTCTTACAAGTCTATATACATCTTTGAAATTATATGATAGAATATATACAGAAAAATGCGTCAGTCCCCGTCCTTCTCTCTTCAAATTTAGATCATTAAGAAAGAATTCATCATAATCTCAAAATCCATTACTAACAACATAGTCATACTGTCACAATCCTTTCGATCAAGATAATTTGAATTCTAAAATAAGTAAACATTATTAAAGAGTCATAACTTTAAATATCAAATCTAGCATATTCAAGTCCTCCAATATGTCTTTCTATTTGGTGATTGAAATATAAATACTAGTACTTGCCTTTGCACTCAAGAAATCTACCTTTACATTCACCTGACTAAGGTGATAATCAAAACCGAAGTTATAAACTTTCATTAGTTTGGACCATTTTCTTCTCATACAATGTCTTTTTCATGATAAATATAATTCACAAGATATTATAGGATCTGAAATAGATATACTAGAACACTAGAGGGTGGGTGAATAGTATTCTTTTAAAATTTATGCAAAGTAGATTATAAATTGCAAAGAAAAATGGCAATCTCAGAAATTCACAATCACAAACACAAGATTTTATACTGGTTCCACCAATCCGGTGTACATCCAGTCCCCAAGCAAATCCCGCTTGAGAGTTTCCACTATGATTTTGAATAAACTTACAAAATCAAAAACAAACCTGACCAATTTGCAAGTCCCTGCAAATTGCAACACCAATTGACAAACACCTTGCCAATTTGCAGATCAATCTCTAAACTAAGAGATTAACATCTCTCACAACTTGAGAGAACTTTTGAAGCAACAATTTCAATTCCTATAAGCCTTGATTTGTAGTGTAGTGTAGTAGTGGCTTAGGAATGATTCTAACTTCTGTAAATTGCCTAAACAATAAGTATTTGAATGATGTTCAGAGGCAATTTCAGAAACTTTTCTTTTTCTCAAAATCTGAATATTTTTCACTTGAAAAAATGCACAAAGATCAAAGCTTATGGGTATGTAAGTCTCTGTATTTTTTCTGAACAGATAACCTATTTATAGCCCTTGAAAAGAAAATTTTTTGAACTTTAAAAACGTTTAAAAACGGCTATAAATAGTCATAAATTCAAACTTTAAAATCTGAAAAAACTGTATCTGTAGTCGACTATAATACAGATTAGTCGACTACACTGAGTTCAAACAGACTCTGTGTATTCAGAAAATTTCTCAGTAGTCGACTACAATGCTCATTAGTCGACTACACTGTATTTTGACAGAAACTTGTAAAATGAATTTTGCCTTTAGTAGTCGACTATAATGTAGATTAGTCGACTATACTGTAAAATAACAGAAACTTATGTTTCTGTCAAACACCTGAGTAGTCGACTATAATCTATATTAGTCGACTATACTGTAAAATAACAAAAACATATATTTGAGTTTTATACACGAGTAGTCGACTACTAAGAGTAAAAATTACAAAATAAAATATTTTTATACTCAAGTTTTAACTATAATTCTAATGGTTGACATAGGGGATTTCTATAGTTAACCAACACACTAAGCCTGTGTTAGTGTGTTCTAATATTGTGTGTGTGCGTGTGTGTGATCAAGGCTTGTACAATAATTTTAAGTAAAAAAAATATAAAATACATTATCTCATATGTTCTTCATTTTCTTCACTTTATAATGCCTTGAAATCAACTTGCACTTGTTCATATTCTGATATTGAAATCTGCATATAAAAGTTAGTGCACACATTGTATAAATTGTTATCATCAAAATACTATCATGGAGATATGATATTCAACATTCTCCCCCTTTTTGATGATAACAAATAATTTATACATAAGTATGTATTTTATAATCAGGTTTAAACATAATGAAATAACCATACTTACCCCCCTGCATATATGCAAATTTGAGTCTATAACAATACATAACAATACATATTTCTCCCCCTTTGTTATCAACAAAAAGAGGAAAACATTTATGCTAAACATGACATTATTTCTTCAACATGAGCTAAAACTTCAAACAAATCATCCAGGTTATGAACATAGTCCATAACTTCACTCATCCAAATTGGTAGGCAAAGACTTGCCATAAAGACCAAAGGTTCCACAATGTTCATCACCATGATCTGTTTAAAATATGTAGCACATATATTAACTAACCAAACATCATCATAGATAAGTAAACACACAATCAACATACTTGACATAGTAGCAACATAAATAACATATTACATAAGTCCTAACATCTCACAACTACATAGTTTTTTTATACTTAAACAAAATAACATAATTGTTTTGAAACTTAACATAAAAACATCCTAAGATGCTGGAGGAGGTTGCTGTCCTTGAAAATATGCATTAAGCTTTGTGTCCAAGTCTTCAAACTTCTTGATTAGCTCTTCTTGATTACTAATGATATATGAATTCTGAGAATATAGAGCTCTTTGACCAGTTTCAAGTTCAAGAATACGTGCACTTAAAGTGTTGTATTGCACGTCTGAAAAGCATGAGGGTTCTGTAGGAAATGGTGATGGTTGACTAGAAGAAGCTCCTGCTTGAGTTGAAGATTGTGGAATATCTTGTGGAATTTCTTCTTGATGAGGTTCATTTTGAGGATTTTGTTATTGAATTTCAAAATTTGTCAACTTCATCCTAGTTAGGGCATTGGAATCAAAGAATTCAATAGAACGGACAACAGAATTTTCAGATTGGATATCCACATGAAATTTGTCAAAGATTTTTGTTAAAAAGGCACCATAAGGAAAAAATCCTCTTGGTATTGTCAGAAGATTATCAAAGTAAACTTCAGCCCAATTAACTTGGATATTTCCCATTATAGCATATAGAGCTTTTGCTAAATCTAGGGAAATAAAATAAAAACTCTCAGTTTGCACAAGAAATGGATATGTGGGTTTTTTATTTTCAGCAGAGAATAATTCAAGTAAGCCCACATTTTCAAAATATGACCCAAAATTCCAGGGAATAAAATCATCAAATTTCACAAATCGTCCTGGAAGAACTTCAAAGGATGATATTTTGTTAAATTCTTCTAATAAAGCAGGACTTTTTAAATAAATGATGATTTCATCATTAACAAAAGTATGGGTTTGCTTAGCTTTCTTAGATCTAGACATGATGAAACAGTTAAATACCAAAAGATTCAGAGATCAAGTTTAGAAATATACCCCAAACAGTTGAAACCCTAGATTAGTCGACTAGAACTTGGAGTAGTCGACTACCGATCTTGACAGCTTGACAGATTTCAGAGAAAAATAAAGATCTTGATGAAAATTTGGGAAGAAAGAAAGTGCCCTAACCTGGAATCGTGACTTCTGAAGGGAAGAAGAAGAGGGGTCGGTTTTTAGATGGGTTAGTGGGTAGTTTTTAGGTTTTTACATTATCTTTTAAAAGAAATTACATTGAATGGTTCAGATTTGATAGTAAAATAAATGTAGGGTTAAGATTTGATCTTAGATATGTGGCTAGGATTGATAAAGTTAAAAATCTATGGTTGAGATGAGTTTTACTTAACTGAAATGGGTATTGGGTTTTTGGTTTGAATTTAAGTAAAAATCCAATAAGCTTTAAAACTGTAAAACTGTGAGTTCAGAATCAGTAGTCGACTAATAGTAAAAGTAGTCGACTACACTGTAATTGACAGAAAGATGATTTTTAGTTTATGACTCAGAGTAATCGACTATAACTGATATTAGTCGACTACACTGTAAACAACAGAAAGTTGATTTTAAGATTTTAACTTAGAGTAGTCGACTATAGAAGCAAGTAGTCGACTACACTGTAATTCACAAAAAAACTTATATGTAAGAATTATGCATGTAGTCGACTATAAGTCAAATTAGTCGACTATTAAGGTTATGAATGTATATGAGTTTGCGTTTAAAATTTTAATTTAAATCTTCAATTGAACATATACCTAATTCCCTTCTTAATTTAACATAAGTTTCTTCTTTTAAGGGTTTTGTTAATATATCTGCTATTTGTTTATCTGTAGGTATAAATTATAATGAAATGTCACCTTTAAGTACATGATCACGTAAAAAATGATGTCTAATATCAATGTGTTTTGTACGTGAATGTTGAATAGGATTTTTAGATAAATTAATTGCACTAGAATTGTCACACATAATGGATGATATGGGACAATTTATACTATAATCAGATAATGTTTGTTTCATCCATAAAATTTGAGCACATGCAAGACTTGCAGCAATATATTCAGCTTCAGTTGTTGATAATGATACTGAATTTTGTTTCTTACTAAACCAAGATACAAGTGAATGTCCTAAGAAATGACATGTTCCACTTGTACTTTTTCTATCGGATTTACATCTGGCAAAATCAGCATCACTATATGAAATTAAATCAAATGAACTATGTTTTGGATAAAACAAACCATAATTTGTAGTATCTTTAATATATCTAAAAATTATTTTCACTACTTTAAGATGTGATTCTTTAGGATTAGATTGAAATCTAGCACATAAACATACACTAAATATAATATCAGGTCTACTTGCAGTAATGTAAAGAAGTGATCCAATCATACCTCGATAGAGCTTTTGATCAACATTCTTACCATTTTCATCTTTGTCAAGTGATGTAGTAGTACTCATTGGTGTTGGTTTGCTAGTTGTATTTTCCATTCCGAAACGTTTGAGTAAATCTTTTGCATACTTGCTTTGATTGATGAATATTCCTTCTTTCAATTGTTTAATTTGAAGTCCAAGAAAGAAATTTAGTTCACCCATGTGACTCATTTCAAATTCATCCTGCATAGTCTTAGCAAATTCTTGACAAAGATTGTTGTTAGTAGAACCAAAAATAATATCATCTACATATATTTGAATTAGTAAAATATCTTTATTTATTTTCTTAATAAACAATGTTGAATCAACTTTTCCAATATCAAAACCTGAAGTTAAAAGAAATTTCTTTAATCTATCATACCATGCACGAGGTGCTTGTTTAAGACCATATAATGCTTTCTTAAGTTTAAAAACATGATTTGGAAAACTTTCATGTTCAAAACCTGGAGGTTGTTCTACAAAAACTTCTTCATTTATAAAACCATTTAAAAAAGCACTTTTAACATCCATTTGAAATAATTTAAAATTCATAAAACATGCAAATGCAAGTAAAATCCTAATTGATTCTAATCGTGCAACTGGTGCATAAGTTTCATCATAATCAATTCCTTCTTCTTGATTATAACCTTGAGCAACTAATCTAGCTTTGTTTCTAACAACTTGACCAAATTCATCTAATTTGTTTCTAAAAATCCATTTTGTTCCAATAATGGATTTATTTTGAGGTCTAGGTATAAGATCCCAAACATTATTTCTAGTAAATTGATTAAGTTCATCTTGCATAGCAATTATCCATGAATCATCAAGAAGTGCTTCTTTTATATTTTTAGGTTCAAAAACATTTACAACCAAAAACTTTAAAGTAAGATACTTTAGGAATCTTGTTATAAAATAATTCATAAGAGGTTTTCTTTAAAATAGGTCTTAATAAAACTCTATTTAATACATAACAAGCTGTTGATACAGCTTCTGCCCAAAAATATTTTGGTAAAATACTATCACACAACATGGTTCTAGCACATTCTTGTAAAGTTCTAATTTTCCTTTCTACAACTCCATTTTGTGGAGCAGCACGAGGAAAAAAAAAGTATGTGATATACCATGTTTGTCACAAAAATTTGCAAATAATTCATTTTCAAATTCACCTCCATGATCACTACGTATAGAAATAATAGAAGTAGATTTTTGATTTTGAATTCTTTTGCAAAATATAGAAAACTCATTAAAAGCATCTTTTTTATGTTTGAGAAAAATTACCCATGTGAATCTAGAATAATCATCAACAAGAACAAATGCATATCTACTTCCATTTAAAGATGCTACTCTAGATGGACCAAAAAGATCTATGTGAATTAATTCTAATAGTCTATTTGTAGATATTACATTTTTAGATTTGAAAGAAGATTTGTGCATTTTTCCTTGTTGACATGCATCACAAAAATTATTTTTAAAAGACATCTTAGGTAAACCATTTACTGAATCATTTTTAGAAATCTTAGACATGTGTTTAAAGTTAACATGTCCAAAACGTTTATGCCATAAAATAGAATCATTAGATGATGCAATAAGACAATGTTCATTTGAAATATTTTTCATAGATAAAACATATATGTTATTCTTTCTATGGCCTTTAAAAATAATAGTTATTAAATCAATATCATAAATTAAGCATGATTCTTTTTCAAAAATAATTTTAAAACCTTTATCACAAAGTTGACTAATACTAAGTAAATTATGTTTAAGATCATCAACTAATAAAACATTATCAATGATAGGTTTGTTTGGATTACCGACAGATCCAATACCGATGACTTTTCCTTTGTTGTTATCTCCAAAAGTAACGGTACCTCCATCCTTGTTTTGAAAAGATGACAACAATTGTATGTTTCCAGTCATATGTTTGGAGCAACCACTATCCAAAATCCACCTATCTTTCTTGGGTACCTGAAATAATAAACATTTACATTTTGGTACCCATACTATGTTGGGTCCTTTAAATTAGCCTTTAGGAAACCAAACCCATGAAGAGTTTGATTTGCCTAAATAGTTAGGTGATAAACAAATATTTTTAATAAAATCAGAAATATAAAAATTCTTATGTAAAGAAGATAATTCTTTTGGAACCCAAATAGAAAAGAATTTTGATTTCTTTTTACACAAATTTTCAGATTTATAATCATGCAAATCACAAGAAGGTTTTACAAAAATTGTATTCTTTGATTTATTTTTATTAATTTGAAAACCTAATCCTTTTGTCTTTTGTGATTCTCTTTGAAAAGAAAGAATATTATTAAGATTTTCTTTTCCTTTATTAAATTTGCTTACATTTAAACATATATCTTCATATCTTGATTTAAAAGAAGAAATATCTTTATCTAAACTATTAATTCGAATATTTAACTTATTACATTCTGATTTTAAATATTTATTTTCATTAGATAAATTATCATTTTCTTTTAGTAAAGAAAAATTTTCTTCTTTTAATTCAACTAATTGAGAATTAGTAAAAGTAGAGGAATTTAAATCGGAAATTTCTTCAAGTAACCTTTTATTCTCACCTTTAAGAAAATTATGTGAAATTTTTAATCTTATAAAAGTTTCATATAATTCATTAAAAGCATCTAAAAGCTCTTCATTTTCACTTACATCATCTTGTGCCATGAAACACATGTGAGCACTTTCCTTTTCTTCAATTTCTTCATCTGAGGATGATTCATCACTATCATCCCAAGTGACC
Organism: Asparagus officinalis; assembly: GCF_001876935.1. Classification (NCBI taxonomy): domain Eukaryota; kingdom Viridiplantae; phylum Streptophyta; class Magnoliopsida; order Asparagales; family Asparagaceae; genus Asparagus; species Asparagus officinalis. The sequence continues at coordinate 120,358,250 of NC_033794.1, read as the reverse complement.
GCCATTGCTTTCCTCTTCTTGTTATTTTGAATATTGTTGAAGTTGTTGAAATAACTTGATTTTTGTTTATTCTTCAACATTGGACAATCTTTCTTCATATGCCCTGGTTTATTACACTTAAAACAAAGAGAGTTATTTGAAAATGAACTCTTAGATTTAAAATTACCTCGTTTTATAAATTTCCGAAATTTTTGTGCAAACATGCCCATTTCTTCATCATCATCATCTGAATCTTCTTTATCAGAAATAGTATTGAATGCAAGAACTTTTTTATTCTTTGTTTCTTCATCATTCTTTCTATCTTTAATTTGAACTTCATATGCCATAAGATTACCAATAAGATTTTTAACCGTAAGAGTTGACAAATCATTGGCTTCTTCAATAGCGGTAACTTTCTTTTCCCATTGTGGAGTAAGTGAACGAAGTATCTTTCTTACCATAAGAATTTTTCTTATCATCTCCACTTGTGTATATGTTTTTCCAAGACCAATGAGAGAATTTGTGATATCGGTGAATCTTGTGAACATTTCTCCAATAGTCTCATTTTTCTTCATCTTGAACAATTCAAATCTGTGCACAAGAACAGAAATTTTAGATTCTTTAACTTTATTTGTACATTCATGAGTTACCTCGAGTGTGTGCCAAATATCATATGCGGATGTGGCCGTTGACACCCTATTGAACTCATTCTTGTCAAGTGCACAAAATAAGGCATTCATTGCTTTAGAATCCAAATTCGCATAAAAGGAGTTGTTGGCTTCTCATATTTTATTTCCACAACGTTCCAAAGTTCGTAGCCAATTGATTGAAGGTAAATCTTCATTCGGCACTTCCAATAGTTGTAGTTCAATCCATCGAACATAGGTGGACGATTTGTTGAGTGACCTTCTTTGAATTGTGAAGTATTTGACGATGCCATCTTTCACCTTGCTCTGATACCATATGTAGGATCTGAAATAGATACACTAGAACACTAGAGGGGGGGTGAATAGTATTCTTTTAAAATTTATGCAAAGTAGATTATAAATTGCAAAGAAAAATGGCAATCTCAGAAATTCACAATCACAAACACAAGATTTTATACTGGTTCCACCAATCCGGTGTACATCCAGTCCCCAAGCAAATCCCGCTTGAGAGTTTCTACTATGATTTTGAATAAACTTAGAAAATCAAAAACAAACCTGACCAATTTGCAAGTCCCTACAAATTACAACACCAATTGACAAACACCTTGTTAATTTGCACACCAATCTCTAAACTAAGAGATTAACACCTCTCACAACTTGAGAGAACTTTTGAAGCAACAATTTTAATTCCTATAAACCTTGATTTGTAGTGTAGTGTAGTAGTGGCTTAGGAATGATTCTAACTTCTGTAAATTGCCTAAACAATAAGTATTTGAATGATGTTCAGAGGCAATTTCAGAAACTTTTCCTTTTCTCAAAATCTGAATATTTTTCACTTGAAAAAATGCACAAAGATCAAAGCTTATGGGTATGTAAGTCTCTGTATTTTTTCTGAATAGATAACCTATTTATAGCCCTTGAAAAGAAAATTTTTTGAACTTTAAAAACGTTTAAAAACGGCTATAAACAGTCATAAATTCAAACTTTAAAATCTGGAAAAACTGTATCTGTAGTCGACTACAATATAGATTAGTCGACTACACTGAGTTCAAACAGACTCTGTGTATTCAGAAAATTTCTCAGTAGTCGACTACAATGCTCATTAGTCGACTACACTGTATTTTGACAGAAACTTGTAAAATGAATTTTGCCTTCAGTAGTCGACTATAATGTAGATTAGTCGACTATACTGTAAAATAACAGAAACTTATGTTTCTGTTAAACACCTGAGTAGTCGACTATAATCTATATTAGTCGACTATACTGTAAAATAACAAAAACATATATTTAAGTTTTATACACGAGTAGTCGGCTACTATTCTAATTAGTCGACTACTAAGAGTAAAAATTATAAAATAAAATGTTTTTATACTCAAGTTTTAACTATAATTCTAATGGTTCACATAGGGGATTTCTATAGTTAACCAACACACTAAGCCTGTGTTAGTGTGTTCTAATATTGTGTGTGTGCGTGTGTGTGATCAAGGCTTGTACAATAATTCTAAGTAAAGAAAATGTAAAATACATTATCTCATATGTTCTTCATTTTCTTCACTTCATAATGCCTTTAAATCAACTTGCACTTGTTCATATTCTGATATTGAAATCTGCATATAAAAGTTAGTGCACACATTGTATAAATTGTTATCATCAAAATAGTATCATGGAGATATGATATTCAACAGATATTAATAATCATTGTAAATACCGTCTACTCTGCGACTCATATGATTTAATGTTCCAAGATTCATATATATTCCCATTTTGTAAAGAATAATTCAAAGATAGTATATAAATTATTGTATACTAATAAAATCCACTGATCATGAAATAAGTGCATAAACAAATCAGTCCTTTCACAATAAACCATTATGCACTTCTCATTCAGGATAAATCGCCTATTCAATGTACGTTAAAAGCAATTGAGAGCTATTATCAAAGTCATAACTTCAAAAGTTTTCACTATGTGCTACATGATGACTGAGGGTAAATAATATGGTACATCTTAATACCTTTTCAGTATCTACACCATAACCCTAAATGGGCTAGCATCAAAACTCTTATACTAAAATAATGTATTAGGTACAAAAGCAAGTAATACTCTCCAACAACCTCACATTTGTTCAATTATGCGAATAATTCGTCATATATCAAACATTGAAAAAAAACATTTTTGAGTGTCCTTCAACTCATGGTATTCTATCTTGCACTTGTTAGAACACTAAAAATAAATCACACATTCAACATAGGTCTATAGACATTGAAAGCTATTAATATATTAACAAACTAAAAGAAACAATCTTTAATCAAAATTCAAAATGTAATAGCTTTATATAAAATTTTAGCTCTATCATAATATGGCAAAAATAATCCTCAGATATTGTTTAGCCCATGCCGACTCTTGCAAAATATTCATACATCATCAAAGAGACCACTACAAATTGATCCGGTTATGATTAGACTATCTCATTCACCAAACAAAATTTTTGAAGTCTACTAATGCATTTTATCTGGTTGGTGTCATCAAAGAATAGTGTCATAATTCATAATAACAATCATCAATATCATTAATCTATGAAATACTCGAGTTATGTACATAGGCAAATATTTAAGTAATAGCCACATATTTTTACCATGTATCATGCTACACAAGCTATATATGCAATTCCTTGAAAAATCAAAACTAATAGCATTCATAGTTTTCCACATTTATAAAGTCTATACTTCTACGTTTCTAACTAGAATTCATACATAGAATTTTTTGTAATCATTTAACCAACCGAGTTGGCATACTACCTACTATAACATCTCATAATAAACCATCAAATTTCTTATCTATAAATCTCAAATGATAATCTCTCACAACAAGTACCATCACAACCTAACATCACCAAAAATAAATACATTTATCATGAAAGTTTAATCATAATGATCATCAATAACTAATCCCTGGCATATTCCTTATCATGATAGCATATATTATCAAATAATATTTTCATGAGTCACATATGTCAAACATGCCTCCAACTAAGTCGAACCAATTCCTTTATCTCTAGGAAAACTAAACAAAAAGGAATTACGTAATCCATGAATCTAAAATTATATATCTGTATAACTAAATTTGATCCAATAATATTCATATTGTCCTCGACCAGACTTCAAAATAAAACATCAACTTTCATTTCCATGCATCAAAAGCTAATATATTTTTCTTTTATTACGTAACCATCTCCAAAATCAATTAGGATCTACAGCCTAAGCTCTAATACCATTTTGTCACGACTCCAATTTTCGGACCTAAAAGGAATATTGAAGTCGGACTAAACTTGTGAAAAATCCTCCAAAATATGCATTTATTAAAAGACCATAAAAATAAACACTTCATCAAACTAAAACCAAAAATAAATATTCTCTATAATCCCAAAGTCAAACTACTCCAATTAACCTGATAAAAATAAATATTCCTCAAGTTGAAATAAAACTCGACCTAAAGGATAGAATCACCTTATTACAAAACTCTCAATTCATCAACTAAACATCAAGGACTTTATTTAACCTTCACCTAGAAATTAATAACAATCTCAAATTATATTCCTTGTTCTGTTCTAAGAATTTGACAAATCCTCAAATTTTACCTAATCCCAAGTCTCTGAAAAGAATGAAAATAACACAATGAGTTCACAACTCAATAAGTCGATAAATTCATACATTAGACACTGGTTTTGTAAAACTAAAATAAATTGACTTGATAAGCAAAGTACTAAAATAGTAAAAATTATAATGCAACATTTTTAAAATATATACATGCAATGGAAATGAGCAAGTCACTTCTCAATGCAGTCAACACTTCGATACTCTGGTTGACTTGGCAAACCACACTATTATATAGCCCGTGGTTGGGACGGTGAGACCCAAACTTGGGCTCTTAGCGCTAAAATAAAAACCTCATAGAGGCACATTGAGCCATGTTTTAATAACTTACTTATATCCGACATATACTAGTATATTGACTTGAGATGTATATGTTTTAAGAAAATTGATCAAAGTTCGTAAAACTAAATATGTTATACCAAAAATACCAAAGGCCAACCAATAGTGAAATCAATCAACCACATATGCATCTCAACCTACTACTATATGAAAAAACATAACAAAAATAAGCATAAGCTTATACCAAATATTCATGTGCGTCACCTCCGAATCAACATTTAACATATGAGTAAATCACACAAAAGGATATAATCCATCAGAATAAAATTTGTATATAATTAATATTATCGCGCGCCTATGCGGAAGCGTTGCACGCACACACAACGAACTTGAGATCACGGAAGAAGAAAGCCACACACTTGCACAAATCAAGCCAATTACGACAAACCAAACACAGAGATATACGTGGTTCGGCAATTGCCTACGTCCACGGGGAGAGGATGGGGAGATTTCACTATATGGAGGAGAAATACAACGGGTTACAACTCACAAAATCACTCAAATATAACCCTAACCAAAGCTCTCAACTCCCTCACAATATCTCCCTCTCAAAGTGCTCAAAACAATGCTAATTCTCTCCTTTTCTCTCCTTAAGAAACCCTAAAAAACATGGTCCTATTTATAATAAAACACAATCCCAAACAAAGGAGGATTCTCATACAAAGGAGGATTCTAAAAACGAGTCTGCCACACCCTGCACCATGGGTGTGGCAGAGGGTGTGGTGCAGGACAGATTCTGCCACACCCTGCACCGTGGGTGTGGCAGAGGGTGTGGTGCAGGATAGATTCTACCACACCCATGGCAGACACCACACCAGGGTGTGGTGGAGTCTGTTTTTGGTTATTCTTCACATTTTTCACAATTCCTTCGCCGTTTTCACAATTCTCCACCTCGGCGAAGTGTTCCCAACACTAAGCTGACACCAACATGAGCACCAATGTGTCGTCTCTCTAAACTCGGCTGCACCAATGTGGTTGCCTACGTACCCACTCTCCTAAGGGATCAAGCCACCTGTAGTTCATCCAAATGGCCGTCAACGGCCTCAACAATCACGAATGTGCAACAAGTTTCGACAATGATCAAACTTGTTGCTCGGAACCACCTTAGTGAGCATATCCGTCGGATTATCCTTTGTGTGAACTTTCACAATCTCCACATCGCCATCTTCAAGAACATCCCGAACAAAGTGATAACGAACGTCAATGTGCTTCGTCCTCGCATGAAAAACCTGATTCTTCGCCAAATATATAGCACTCATGCTATCGCAATGAATAGTGACGGATCGCTGCGATATACCAAGTTCTTCCAAAAGTCCTCGAAGCCAAATAGCCTCCTTCACAGCCTCCGTAACTGCCATATACTCTGCCTCCGTCGTAGACAAAGCCACCGTAGACTGTAAGGTGCATCTCCAACACACCGACGCACGGGTCAAAGTAAACACATATCCCGTAGTAGACCGACGCTTATCCAAATCCCCGACATAATCCGAATCAACATATCCAATGCACAACTTCCCACCTGTAGTGTCCCGCTCATAAACCAAACCAACATTGAGCATACCTCGAATGTACCTCAAAATCCATCTCACGGCGTCTCAATGACCCACTCCTGGATCGTGCATGTATCTCGACACCATGCTCACCGCCTGTGACAAATCCGGCCTCGTACATACCATCGCGTACATCAAGCTCCCAACTGCGCTCGCATATGGAGTCTTCGTCATCAACTCACGGTCTTCAACTGACTTCGGTGAAAGGCCAGCTGAAAGCTTCAAATGGGCTCCCAAAGGTACACCAACTAGCTTCGTATCCATGCTAACATGGAATCGCTGTAGAACCTTCTTCAAATAAGCCACCTGTGTTAAATAAATCTTGCCCTTCTTCTTGTCTCTATCGATCTCCATCCCTAAAATGCGCTTCGCCTTGCCCAAGTCCTTCATCTCAAACTCATTTGAAAGCTGAACTTTCAACTCATCTATAGCTGACCTGGAACTAGAGGCAACCAACATGTCATCGACATAAAGCAACAAATAAATATACGCACCTCCTCTCAACTTGCGAAAATACACGCAAGGATCAAACTGGCTCCAAGTGTACGAATGACCAAGCATAAAACCATCGAATCGCCTATACCACTGTCGAGGAGACTGCTTCAAACAGTATAGCGATTTCTTTAACTTGAATCTCACTGGAGTGCCCTCAATGCCCTCCTTCTTCGTGTACACCCACTTGCACCCAATCGCCTTCAGCCCCTTTGGAAGCTCAACAAGCTCCCATGTATCGTTCTTATGAAGGGACTCCATATCCTCCTGCATAGCCACCTGCCACGAATCAGCCTCCGAACTCTGCTCGGCCTCTCTGAATGTAGTAGGCACCATCTCATCGATACTCTCTACCGGAAGTGCATATGCAACTGTGTCGGCATACCGTGCTGGCACCCGTATGTCTCTCCTATGTCTCCGTGCCGCAATAGAATCCTGAACCTGAGCCGTCGGTCCCCGATCCTACTCATGAGTACCCGTATCCTCCGCATCACTGTCGTGCTCGTTTAGCGTCACCTCAGTCGGCACTCAAATGGATACTGCACTATCTGGACTCTGTGGAGCTGCATCAATCTCCACCACCTACGAAATCTCCTCTGTCGGGTTGCTCTCCACCTGATGAGAGCTAGGAAGCTTCAAGATAGAAGCCTCATCGAATGTGACGTCCCTACTCAGCACAATCTTCTTATCAACCGGATCCCAAAGCTTGTATCCCTTGACACCATGCTTGAATCCTACAAATATGGCCTTCCTAGCTCGAGGTTCCAACTTATCAGTTCTAACATGATAATATGCAGGGCAACCAAATACCTTAAGCTGGTCATAGTCATGTGCTGTCTCTCCCGACCACATCTCCATAGGGGTCTTCCCCTCAATCGCAGATGAAGGCAGCCTGTTAATGAGGTGGCTCGCATAAGAAAGTGCCTCAGCCCAAAAGATCTTCTCCAAACCACTATGCGTCAATAAACATCGAATCTTCTCCAGCAAAGACCGATTTAACCTCTCTGCCACCCCCATTCTGCTACGGTGTATGACTAACTGTGAAGTGCCTCTCTATGCCCTCGTCTCGACATAGCTGCTGAAAGGGGTCTGAAGTATACTCACCGCCGTTGTCAGATCGCAACGTCTTGATCTTTCTCCCTGTCTGCAGTTCCAATCTTTTCTTCCACTCCACAAACAAATTTAGGACTTCACTCTTATACTTCATGGTGTACACCCAATAACGCCTAGAATAGTCATCAACAAATATGACGAACCAATGTCGACCACCAAGTGATGCCGTCTTGGTGGGACCCTAAACATCTGTGTGCACATAGTCCAAGATGCCCCTCGTCCTATGAATGGCCGTCCCGAACTTCACCTTCGTCTTCTTGCCAAGAACACAGTGCTCACAGAACTCAATCTTTCCACTCTTGGCTCCCTTCAATAGCCCCTGCTTGCAAAAGCCTGCAATGACTTCTCTCCTGTGTGCCCTAACCTGTAATACCAAAGTCTGCTCATGTCCGCCTCTGAAATAGCCGAAGCAACCTGGCCAATCTCGGTGCTCCCCTTCAGATAGTATAAATTATGACTGCGGAGTCCCTTCATCACCACCAAAGATCCCTTAGTAACCTTCGCTACAACATCCTCAAAGGTCACCCTGAATCCCTTCGCCTCCAAAGCCCCCACTGAGATAAGATTCTTCTTAAGTTGAGGAACGAATCTCACCTCCTTCAGCTCACGGACTACTCCATCGTGCATCCGAATCCTCACATCTCAAATGATGAAAACTAATCTCGCCTAGGAGTCACATGATAAGTAGTGCCAGAATCAAGCATCCACTCCGATGCATCCAAATGGTTCACCTCCGGAGTAATCAAAAGAGAAAAGCTCGAATCATCAGAATCATCGCATTTCGCAACATTCATCTCATTGGCCTTCGGGCCCTTATTCTTGCTATTCTCCTTTTCTTTGACTTTCGGGCAGTCTCTCTTCCAATGTCCCTGCTCTTTGCAGAATGCACATTGGTTCTTTCCAAGCTGGTGACGACCTCTTGACTTTGACCTCCCTCTATTTCCACCTTTCTGATATGAGCTTCTACCTCTCGCCGACAAGGCCTCTCCTGAAGTACTAGCGCGGGAAGTCTCCTTATCCTTCCTCCTCAAATCATAGTTCGTCAATGCGTTAGTCACTTCACTATAAGTGATAGAAGATCTCCCGTTCAGCTGAGCTTCTACCTCTCGTCGACAAGGCCTCTCCTGAAATACTAGCGCGGGAAGTCTCCTTATCCTTCCTCCTCAAATCATAGTTCGTCAATGTGTTAGTTACTTCACTATAAGTGATAGAAGATCTCCCGTTCAGCAACGTAAGCACGAAGGTATCATACTCTTCATCCGGTAAGGAGCCCAAAAGAATAATAGCCTTGTACTCATCTGTGATCTTCTCATCCACGTTCGCCAAGTCCGACAACAACTTAGTGTAGTTGTTCACATGAGCCGCAAGCGAGGTGCCTCTGGACATCTGAAATCTGAATAATCTTTGCAGCAAGTGCAACCTGTTCTCAACACTCTTCGTGAGATACTTGTTGTTGAGAATCTCCCACATCTTCATTGTAGACGTCACCCCAATTACATTGTATTTTAGTTCATGTTCCAAACAGGACCTGATCACCCCGCAAGCATTTCGATTCATCTTTTCCCATATCGCCTCTTCTATTTAGGTGGCCTCACATTGACCATGAGGGTCTCCTCCAGATTTTTAGCATTGAGCGCATCTTGTACGTCGCTCATCCATAAACCAAAATTTATCTTGCCGTCATATTTCACTAAACTAATCTTAGTGTTCTGAAAACCCACTTGAACTGTGCCTATCATCTTGCTGCTTTCACCAACTTCTTCACCCATAATCACAAATTCCAAATTGTAGAGAAAGATCCAAACTTTAAAAAGAATAAGAAATTACCCAACTGAACCCTAGATTGGATTCCAAATAGAACTCCTAACCACACGAGGAAAGCGAGATCTTCAACGGCAACTTCAAACCCTAACTCCACCAAAGCCTAGAACTCCAAGAACCAAGCTTCCAACTGAATCTTCCTCCACCTAATCCAAAACCCCAGATCTGAAATCTGAGCTCTGATACCACTTGTCGAGCGCCTATGCGGAAGCGTTGCACGCACACACAACGAACTTGAGATCAAGGAAGAAGAAAACCACACACTTGCACAAATCAAGCCAATTACGACAAACCAAACACAGAGATATACGTGGTTCGGCAATTGCCTACGTCCACGGGGAGAGGATGGGGAGATTTTACTATATGGAGGAGAAATACAATGGGTTACAACTCACAAAATCACTCAAATATAACTCTAACCAAAGCTCTCAACTCCCTCACAATATCTCCTTCTCAAAGTGCTCAAAACATTGCTAATTCTCTCCTTTTCTCTCCTTAAGAAACCCTAAAAAACGTGGTCCTATTTATAATAAAACACAATCCCAAACAAAGGAGGATTCCCATACAAAGGAGGATTCTAAAAACGAGTCTGCCACACCCTGCACCATGGGTGTGGCAGAGGGTGTGGTGCAGGAGTGGTGCAGGACAGATTCTGCCACACCCTGCACCGTGGGTGTGGCAGAGGATGTGGTGCAGGACAGATTCTACCACACCCATGGCAGACACCACACCAGGGTGTGGTGGAGTCTGTTTTGGGTTATTTTTCACATTTTTCACAATTCCTTCGCCGTTTTCACAAATATAATTTTATATGAAAAATACGCAATGCACAATGCATGAATTTACCACTTACAAAATACCACAAGAAATCCAAACTCTACTCACGATTGTACCCCCTGCCTTTAGAAATTCCTAATGAAATAAATGCAAACAAATATATAAATACTAGGACTATACAATCAAATCCTCATCACAGTATCAAACATAAAAGTTACTAAGCCGAACAACCATATCATTCCATTAACTAGAGATAATTGAATATAAAACAGGCATATGCTATAGCTCCATTAACTAGAGATAATTGAATATAAAAGAGGCATATGCTATAGCTCCTGCCAAGAGCTAAGGTTTTAAAAAAAAATAATTCCCTCAAACAAATTAGATCAAAGCGTATATTCTCAAACCTGATGATGGGATTGTACCTCGTTTTAATCCATCTCGGTCCACGCACCTGACCTATGGCTGTCGCCTAGATTTATTTT
>NC_033794.1:120285696-120347379 GCF_001876935.1 Asparagus officinalis | reverse complement strand
CGGGCCGGGCCGGGCCGGCCCGGCCCGGCCTGGTAACAACGGTCAGATTGGCCCTTTGACCGTTTTGCCCTCAAAAACGGTCAAAAAACGGCTATTTTGTGAGGTTGTTTTGGTCATTTGCCTAGGGGGCTGGTCCTATAAATAGAGGGGGGTTTTCATTTGTTTTCTTCACACCAAAAACTCATTTCTTCTCTCTTATACTCTTATACTCTCTTATTTATACTTTCTAATCCTTTCATCAAATGGCTTCCGGATCTGATTATGAAGAGCAAAACCTATCTCCCGATCCTGAAATGAGTCCTCCTACTATGAGTCGTCCTACTTGGTCTACTCCTACCGAAGTTAATCCCGAATCCGGTGGCGACGAATCTGCACCAAGAACTTCTAAAAGGCCAAGATCCGATGTGTGGAATTTTTACGAGAAGATCGACGTCACCAAGGATGAACACGGTAGGATCCTCACCCAGAAGGCTAAGTGTGCATTGTGCGGAAAGATTTTTCAAGCTCATCATAAGAGCGGAACCAACCACCTCAAACGTCATTTAGATAAACACAACAAAGGCCAGACTCCTCAAGGTGATATCCGACAATCTATGATTTCTCAATCCTCCTCTTCTGGTAGTCTCGGTAGTTGGAACTATGACGCTGCCAGAGCCAGGAAATGCGTAATCAGGTTTATCATTCTTAAAAACCTTCCTTTTAAATTAGTAGAAGATGATGAATTTGAAGATATGTTTAGAGATGGTTTTTATCCTGCATTTAAAAAAATTTCTCGTCAAACCTGTCAACGTGATATTTTAAAATATTATCAGGAGGAACAAGGAAAAATAATTTCTTATTTTAAAAATTTAAACTGTAAATTTTCTTTAACTTCTTATATTTGGACATCTAGAGCACAAACTGGATATTTATGTATCACAGCACACTGGATTGATGAAAATTGGCAAATGTTTAAAAGAGTTGTTTCTTTTATTGCAATAGAAGAGTCACATACTGGTGCTAATGTTGCAAATTTAATAATTGAAGAACTTATGAAATTAGAAATTTTAGAAAGAATATTTTCTCTTTCACTAGATAATGCAAGTAATAACAATGTAGCTGTTGATTTTATCAGATCATCTTTATCATTGCCATGTCATGGTGATCTTTTTCATTTTAGGTGTATCTGTCATATTTTAAATTTAATTGTTCAAAGTGCATTTAATGAAATTAAACCCATGATAGAAAATGTTAGAACAGTTGCTTACATGCATAGTGCTTCTGAACAAAGACTTAAAAGATGGCAACAATTTTGTAAAAAAAAATGTAAAGCCTAGACTAATTCCAAAAGATGTTGACCATAGTTGGAATTCCACATATGCAATGTTAAGTGTAGCAATAGAATATAAAGACATTATAACTGATTTTATAAACTATTATGCTTCTAGTTCTAGTTCTGGTAGCACTTATGGAATAACTGAAGATGAATGGGCAATTATATGTAATTTAAATGAAATGTTACAAGTTTTTTATGATGCTACAATGTTATTATCTGGCTGTTATTATCCAACCATTACTTTAGCTGCTTTACAAATTTTAAATATTCAAAAAATTTTTGATAAATATCGTTTGGATGCTACTTTTGGACCTATGGTTTTTGAAATGGAGAGCAAATTTAATAAGTATTTTAGGCCTATTCCTCATATTTTTGGTTTGGGGGTTCTTATTGATCCATGCTTGAAGGATATTGGCCTTCGAAGTTTGTTACAGTCATTGTATGGTGGACAGGTTATAGACTTAGATGATGGAACCACCCTGAATGCTACTACTCATCATTTACTTATTAGAAATTATTTTCAAACTTTATATGATGAGTATGCAGCTAGACATGGTGTAGCTGCACAACAGTCTGCAGCTTCGGTTTCTTCGAGCTCATCCCGAGCCCGAGGTAAAAGTGTAAGTTTTGATAGGTATGCAATGGTAGCCGAGCTAACTGGTGGATCTGGACTTGGATCGTCATCATCGGAGGTTTCTGAAATAGATGAATATTTTTCTGCTTCTTTAGTTAGATGTCAAGGAAATGCTTTAGATATTTTGCAATGGTGGAAAGTATATGGATCAGTTTCATATCCTATACTTTCCACCATGGTTCGTGACTTACTAACAGTGCAGGTTTCGACGGTAGCTTCGGAATCCGCCTTCAGCACAGCAGGTCGTTTGATCGACGATCACAGGACATGCTTGGATCCATATACTGTACAAGCGGTGATGTGCCTACAAGATTGGTGGAGGTACGAGAAGCGAACGCAAGGCATCGATCGGATGGCTGGAATTGAAGATAAATTTGAAGAATTGGGACTAGCAGATAGATATAAAGAATAGATTGTAGTTTTTATATCTTAGCTTACAATTTGTAAAGAATTATTTTGGAAATAATTGCAAATGATAGTGATATAGGTGAGTAGGTGCCAACCTAGTTGGGATTTACTTATCTATTGTGATGCGATTAATTCCAAAATAAATTTGTACTTGTAATTTGTACCGGCCCTGGCCCGGATTTTCGGGCCCGGGTGGGCCCGGGCCGGCCCGGATGGACAGGCCTAACCTGACCTGACCTCCCTCCAACGCCTAGATTTTTTTCTTTTGTTTTTATACGGTGTCTCATAAGTCCAAGGCTAGGGTTATATTCACTTTATTAAGATATCATTTCCTATAAACCCCCTAACAAACTTTCAATTACAAAAAAACCTCAAGCTACTTTATTAGATATCTCGCTGCTACGTTCTCTTAGCATTTGCATAAATGTCCTTTGCAACTTAATATTAATATAGACTTATTATCAATAGAAAAATTAGGAATATTACATTTACTACCTACCTTACTTATATGAGAATCCAGTCCATTGGCCTCAGTCCCAGGTTTTCAATCAGAACATGCATATATAAATACACAACATAAAGAGAGAGGACAAAATCCTTTATGTCAAAAAAAATGATCTAACAATAGATCATTATTTACACCTGAATATTAAGTATAATATACCTGGTTTCAGGGGGGAAAACCAATGCAATTAACATTGGTGATCGATGCCGAAATGTCACCCGGGTCTACCCAACTAGATCAACTCCATTGATGAGAGAAATTGATCTACTTGCAAGAGAGAAACACATGAGAAGAGCATTTTGAATAAACAGAAATCATAACAATCTCGCAGAAAAGTAAATCAGACAAATACGACAATTTACATGGTTCACCAGCTGTCTACATCCATGTGGAGAAACTTGAGTCCGCTTTATTAGGAAATAGGGAAAATTGATTCTAGCCCTCAAAATAACAACAAGCACCCCCCCGCCCCCCTACCCCACCCCCAGACTTTTTTCAAAAGATCTCAAAGCCATGAAAAGCAAACTCCTAATTCCTTTCACCCCAAAATTTGGAATTGAACGCCTCATGTGTATTTACAAACATATGAACCCAAAAGTCCCCACTCACCCTCTCCTAGCAGTGGCGTCACCGGAGAATAGGGATGTAGGCATTAATGGTGATTAGAAAGGGGTTTTGGAGGGGGAAAAACTAATTCCCTCCAATTCTAACCACCCCCCCGCCCCCCCACCAAAAAAAAAATTCCTCTTTGGCTTACGCTAATTACTCTCACCTAGTCAATTAATTCTCCTCCATAAATCCTCTTTCTTCAACTATTTTTCTTCAAAATAACGGATGGATCCCTCCTTTGCATGATTATAAACATAAAAAGCAACGAAGAGGGTGATGGTGTTTTCATAGTTATTAATGAGTCTACAGAAATCATTAGCTTGAAATATCAAGTGTCTCAAAAGCTTAAACTACTATTGCAATCTTTTTCACTAAAATTCATATTCGAAAAGAAAAAGAAGTTTAGTTTTGTGATTGAAAATAACGAGGACTTGAGATTGATGTTCAAGTATTGTCGTTGTAATGGATTTACAAAAATAAACTTAAATGCTACCTTCGCTAGCGAATCCTCAACTTCTTAGAACATCCAAATTTCTCCAGAAAATGTATAAGCATTTTAATTTTAATTTCCTTATGAGCTAGTTGTTAGGGTTATGAGGTTGTTATTAAGGTTATGAATCGGTTGTTTACCTTAGTAGATAGTTATGAGTTGGTTGGTTAATCTTATGCATTCGTTGTAGAGATTATGAGTTGGGTGTTAAGTTTTTGAGTTGGTTGTCAACCTTAATAGGTAGTTATGAGGTGGTTGTTGCTTGGGTCAGAAATTGTTTTCTTTATTATGATTGAATTTATTACAACTTCAGGTGTTACAATAAACTCAACAAAAGTTAGTCTTTTTATAAGACTTTTACACAATGGAAATAACTGATTACAATCTCTTTCAAACAACAAACAGATCCTATTTATTAGTCTCTGTTTGCGTGGGATCTTTGTCTGTGCCGGGGACGTTGATATTCGTGGACCGCCTACGGATTGGATTCGGTTAATAGAATGATTAATCAGAGCTCTTACTTCACCAAGGAAGTATTCGCTGAACTACTGCTATCGACCAAGCGAAATCAGTACTCTTCTCGAGATTAAGACCAAGCCTAATCTCAATGAAAGGGGTACGGGGCTTCAGATCTCTCGAACTCTCCCTCTTTATGCTAAAGAAATTTGCCGAGATCAGCTAGCCTCCTCTGAAATTCGTGCTCCCTTTCTCTCCAACTTTGCAGCACCTCCTCGTCTTGATAATAATTCGCCCCTGAGAAATGAGCCTCTAAGCTTGTATTTATAGGGCCTCGGATACAGTTATTTGGATGAGAATGAAGGATTTGGCCATATCTTCAGTTAATAACGGCATAACCACATTTGGATATGATATTAGGTCAGTTGGGATGTTTTGCAACGAACAAACCCTGAAAAATATCAACAAATCCGTCAAAAATGTGTTTCGGGAACTATCTGTGCGGGACGGATGTTGGTGTCTTGTGGCTGCGCGGGACACCATGTGGTGTCGGGTGCGTGAGACACCAATTGATATCTCGCGTTTGTGCAGGATAGTTCTAGACTTAATCATATCTTTGGCCTTCCAGACTTGTATTTTCCGCCGTTTTGCATGTTTCATCATTTTTTTGACTTGTACGCCTCGTCAAATTACTTCATGCGCTTGTTAGCTTCTATACGGTATTGAATGATCCCGTTTGACTCAAATGATGATATTCATTATCTTCTCTCTATCTCGAGCCATGTTCGGACACCTATAGGTATTTTTTTATTCCTACAGATATCCCCTCCAAAGTATTTCAGACTTATTTTTTTATAGGGGAGTCTAGAATGCTTTGTATAGATAGGACCTGTCTTCAGCCTCTTTAGTATTTTGTCGAGGAGATCGTGTAAAAGGACTTGTGAATTGCTTCAATTCTTAACTTCTTTAGCCTTCAGTCTATTCAGTATTTTGTCGAATAGATAAAGTTCTTCTGGTGCTGTGTTTATCGTCTGACCGTTGTTAAAGTCTTGAACTGAAGTTGGTGTATAAATTTCTAAACTTAGCTCGTGTTGTTTAGTTGACTTTGAAATGATCATCTTTATCGGGAGTTTGTATCTGAATGTGATTGAACTCCCCGGAATCATTCTCTACCTTGAAATTTTTTTCTTAGCCTTATTTTGGCGAAATTATCGATGCGTTGGCTAGCATCGATCTTTACTATAACGCGTTGACTAGTATTGACTTTCATTGTAACGCATTGACCGGCGTTGAACTTTGTTGTAACGCATTGTCTGGTGCTAACTTTTGCTGTAACGCGTTGACTGACGTTAACACAGTTTATACTTGTACTTTGCTGAAGTCTACACAATTTAAGCTCTTAAGGTATTAGAGCATGGCGGTCCTAAACATCGGGCTGCAGGACCAATAATTAAAGTTGTTTCATCTACAGATATAGATCTTATCCCAAAGTTGTTGGATGCTCAAGTCACGAGACCAACTAATAAAGCTGATATATTAGTCACTTTCACATATATAGAATTTTTGACAAACCCTCAGTCATCAACGGATTTGATGAGCCTTTACCGATTACTGTTTGAGTCAGGCTAGCATGCGAATTTTTTAAGTCTGTTCCGCATGTAACGTTGTGCTAAGAGAGTTAACTCTCTTAGTGCTATGATATTGAATACGTAGATTTCATCTTTCTTTCGGGAATAGACTATCCGACAACGTGTGTTAGACGCTGATTTCTTTGGGATAAAATTCCTTACGCGTGTAGGGCACGGATTATGGTGTTATTAATAACAACCTGCCATAATATCGAATATATAGGTTTTTGTCCTTTTTACGGTCAAAGATTAACCGGTAACACGTGTTAGGTGCTGACTTATCCCTACTTAGGGTTCAAAATAAACTTTCCCAGACTTGGATTCTGGTGTCTTTTTTAATCGGTGAAAGACTAAAGTGACAACGCGTGTTAGGCGTTAACTTATCCCTAATTAGACTTTGGGATAAAATTCCCCGCGCATGCAGGGTACGGATTATGGTTTTATTAGTAACAACCTATCACAATATCGAATGTGTGGGCTTTTGTTCTTTTTATGATCAAAGATTAACCGATAACGTGTGTTAGGCACTGACTTATACCTACTTAGGCTTCGGAATAAACTTCCTCAGAATTGGATTCTGGTGTTTTTTTTAATCGGTGAAAGACTAAACCGGCAACACGTGTTAGGCGTTGACTTATCCTTATTTAGGCTTTGGGATAAAATTCCTTAGACTTGGACTCTGGTGTTTTTTTTATTCGACGAAAGACTAAACCAACAACGCTTGTTAGGCGTTGACTTATCCCTACTTAGGATTCAGGATAAAATTCCTCACGTGTGTAGGGCACGGATAATGGTGTTATTAATAACAACCTGTCACAATATCGAATATATGAGCTTTTGTCCTTTTTACGGTCAAAGATTAACTGGCAACGCGTATTAGGCGCTGACTTATCCCTACTTAAGCTTTGGGATAAACTTCCCCAGAATTGAATTCTAGTGTCTTTTTTCAATCGGTAAAAGACTAAACCGGCAACGCGTATTAGGTGTTGACTTATCCCTACTTAGGATTTAGGATAAAATTCCCCAGACTTGAATTATGGTATCTTTTTTATTCGGAAAAAGACTAAACCGGCAACGCGTATTAGGTATTGACTTATCCCTACTTAGGATTCGGAATAAAATTCCCTATGCGTGTAAAATATAGATATTAAAGTTGAAAGATAGTATCTTCTCTTGGGGTAAAGACGAACTCGATGCGGGAGAGGAAGAATTTTATATTCTATCTCCCAAAACTAGAGAGGAAGAATTTTATATTCCATCTTCCAAAGCTGAAGATGAAAAGTTTTATATTCTATCTCCAGTTGTAAAAAAAAACTCAAAGTGGGATCACCACTTTAAGAATCCGGGAAGATGAAACTAAGAGTGGGATCTCCACTCTGAGAATCAAAAAGATTCAGATAATCCTAACTGTAGGAAGATTTGATCGCTCGATTTGGAAGTGAACCTCTCGTTCATGGAAGGAATTGAGAGGAGATTTTGGCTTTGGCCCTAACTGTAGTAAGGTTTGACCGAGTGGGAGGTTTGAGATGATTCTAACTGTAGGAAGGTTTGATCGCTCGATTCATGGACCTCTCATTCATTGGAGGAATCGAGAGGGGATTTTGGTTGTGGCCCTAACTGTAGGAAGGTTTGACTAGGTAGACAGTGAGAGTGGGAGTACAAATCACAGTGCGAGTGTTGATTTGTACCGATCATTCAGTAGGGGTTCTTGGTGTCAAGTTATAAGGTCTTAACACAAAGGGGATTGATAATTGTTAAAGATTAGTAGACTAAAATTCCAAGCATTATATCTGGACTCTAATAGTGGGAGTGTTGAGTGCACAGACACAATGGGATTTTGAGTGGATTAAACTAGAAAGAATTTTAGTGGACACACCGTTAATTAATTTGATCAGTGAGGGATTTTGTGGTGGAAGATTGTAAATCGTCAACACCAGTGGGAGTTGTTTTGTGAGGGAAGATTGATCCAACAAAGTGATCAAATCTCATCTTAGCAAAAGAGTGGTTAGAAGTTGGTGGAATTGATCCCGACAATGAGATGTGTTTCACCCTTGAACATTCAGAGTTCGAGTGGGAGTTTCTCATTTATCACTTCTTTGTAGGATGTGTTTCACCCTTGAACATTCAGAGTTCGAGTGGGAGTTTCTCATTTATCACTTCTTTGTAGTGACCGGGTTATCCCTAAGAATACATTCGAGTGGGAGTTTCTCATTTATCACTTCTTTGTAGTGACCGGGTTATCCCTAAGAATACACCATATAACATTCTTCCGGGAACTTCCTGTTACATAAATCATCCACTCCCAGCTTCCTTTGCGTAATCGGGTCTAACATTGTATTTAGTTGGATGACCAGGTTATCCTTAAGAATATTAGGCATGGAACTCTCTAGAAACTTCTCATGAAAGAAAAGAAATAGTTTAGACTCATATACATGTTGGAGTATGCATGGAGCAGTTTATCCTCATGCACCTGTTGGAGGATTGAGAAGCAGTTTATACTCGTATACTATTCGGAGTGTGCATTTGGCTTAATTTAGCATTATGACGCTAGCTTCAACCAAGGTTTGGATGTTATTTTTGAGAGCAAAGTAAGTCTTGGTAGGATGAAGGATCCTCCTATGGTATGCACGGTACTTTGGATCCATAGTATTGTCAGCTTCCTCCTGATTTACGATAGGTGGTAGCTTGATCTTGTTGTTCTCATGGAGGGATTCGAAAATGGTTGGAACGTCTTCATCCTTGAAGGAGTATTCTTTTTGGAGTCTCAGATTCAAAGTCGTTTGGTGTCTTCGGGGTTGTTGTTGTGACGTTTGATTAACGTCAATAACTGCTGTAGGTACCTTCCCCTTACCATGGGAGACGAAGCTTGAGTTCGAAGGGTTAGCCGTCGGTTGGCTTCTTTCGGCTTTCTTCCTTCTGAGGAAGCGTCTGACCTGCTCTCCGCGCACCTTCAACTCTTTTCAGGAGTTGGACGATGATACTCTCATAACTTCCAAAATATTAATGTATAAGTTGTTATGGCAGGTTTGGAGGATGAAGTCCTCTGTGACTGGATCTCGACAATTCATCGCCTTATTTCGGAAGCGCTTGATGAAGTCGTTGACCATCTCTTCGTCTTCCTATTTCTCCTCAAAAAATGTCCTGATGAATACCTCGGCGTTGTCATCAAAGAAATTACTGAGGAATAAGCTTTCCATGTCATCCTAGCCGTTGATGCTTTCAGGCTTAAGACAACGGTACCAATCAAAGATAGGACCGCAAAGGGTGCCAACGAATGATCGGACAATCAAAGGCTCGTTGCCAGAGATCACTTTCAAGTGGAGCTTGAAATAAATCAAGTGTTGAGTAGGGGAGCACTTCCCATCGAACGGCGTGAAGTTGATCAGGTTGAACTTTGCTGGATACGGGATCGACTCCCACTCTCTTGGATAGGGACACGGAATACTGGTCTTCTTCACCTCTCGAGCAGACATCAGAGCATTAATTTTGCTCTCGAGGTCTTTCATCTTCTCATCCTCATCTGTATCATGCTTTGGACTATTTTTAAGAGGACCAATGTGGCCACCCCCGGCATTGTCATCTTCGGTGGGACCACCCCTAACATTGTTGTCTTCAGTAGGGCCACCCCCAGCGTTTTGGTTTGCCAGAAGGTTGTCTTCATCGAGGTGTTCGTTCACATCTGAATCGCTACCTGCTTGGTTAGCAATGTTGCGACGGCTGGATTCACCAAGTTGATTGGACAGAGCCCGAATCTATTGGTCATGCTCTTCATTCATCCACATCATAGCCATTTCTAATTCGAATTTGAAGTTCTCTTTTTGCTTAGCCAAATCATCCTCGATGATTTTGGCCATTTGCTCGGTGTTGATCATAAGTGCATCGCGAGATTGTCTTGGGCTGGATATCGTATTGTCAGAAGTGATTATAGAGTTAGCATCTGATGTTTTATCATCCGAGGATAATCCCCTCTGCATTATCTGATAATCCCTTTGTCTAATGGTTCCCGATCGCAACCGGGTTAGACAATGTGATATGAGCGGGTCAGAACTAGAAGGTCAAGTTAACTTTCCTCTATCAGCCATGTTAAATATTACTTTTGGAAGTTCGTCATCTTGAATGGCTTATCGTTTCTTGCACAAACATCTTGGCTTAGTATTCAATACTTTAGAGGAAAGCCTTTGGAATATCGAGACCCACCGTGGAGCAGTCTTAGGGCATCTACACGCTGATAATACTGCTCTGATAAGCTTGGCGCACGGATAGTGAGAGTCTGTTTCTCGGGTATCTCTCTTTCGAGATCTATTCGTACCCCCAGCCTGATAGTATAACTCATCGGCATGATTACCGGAGCAACTCATCATCTGCTGGCATGATCTCCCTTGTTTAATATCATCATCTTTTGACGAATACGTCTCTTTCTGGAAATGTAACGCCTTACTGGTGTTCTCAAGAATCACTCGTTTGGACCCACGCCTTCGTGAGAGTGGAGCCTCTACGGGTTCTTGGATTTCAACTGGCAATCCGAGGTGAGCGGTTACAGGTACTTTCTCAATATAAAAACTCCTTGAACTGTTGGGAGGGCATGCACGACCTCTAGTCTGATGAGTCATTCGGAGTTCATTTATCAGACCCAATTGCTCTTTAATCTGGGCTTTACCTCGAACTTCTTGCCGAGGTCCGAGGCGATCTGTGACCTTCATCTTGAATCGAGACAAGTCCAGACTATTGTGGGGCTCCACCGGAGGTGCGGGATTCATTGGGATAGGAACAGGGGCTGTCTGAGACTCCAAGACAGTCGCGGAGCTAACTCTTTAGGTGAGACAGTCACTGATGTCCTGGCTGGATGCAAGACAGCTGTGACTATCTCGACCGGATGCGAGACATCTGTTGCTGTCTCAGCTTGGGGCGATAAAGTTGCGGCTGCTGTCTCGGGCTGGTGTGAGACAGATGTTACTGTCTCCGCCTGCTGTGAAACAGTTGTTGCTGTCTTGGCCAGAGAAATTTCATGTTGTCCGCCGACTTAACTTTTGTGTAGATTCGGACTTTGGAATCCAGATTTTGCGGGGTTTTGATAGTTTCTTGACCAAGTCTTCTTCCTGCAACTTACGTGCTTCTCGCACAAGGTTCCGTGCGTGTGCAAGCAGTGCGCAGCGTTTCTGGATTCGCTCTTCAAAAGTTGAACAAGTCTTTTTGATGCAGACCTGTTCATTAGTTGTCGGATTGAAGGAAGAGCTGCCTGCCCACTGTTGTGGCACTTGGCGCCTCTTAAATTTCAGATCTGCCTCATAGGGGACCCCATCAATTGGCTCTAAAGCCTTAGCGTGTGAGGTATTGGCGTCTCGTTTGACATACTCTCTTTGATAGAGCTAGCACACCTTCAATAGATAACTCCTTGATTGATGAGGAGTCCATATCTGCAGATCCAGCCTCGTTGAAGGCCGGACGGGCATTGCAAGGTGCAGCCATCGTAGCAACGGGGGCATTGATCTTTCTGCGCTTGCGAGAGGCGGAGGATCTGGAGGAGGAGAACGACAGATATTCCTCGTATTTTCATTAGTCAAACTCGTATTCGACCACTTCTTCAATTGGGATGAAGATCTGAGGTATCAACACATCAGCCTTCATAGAAAGGCTGTTGGCTCCCACTGTGGTCGACAGCGTGTTTGGGTCAGAAAATTGTTTTCTTCATTGTGATTGAATCTATTACAACTTCAGGCGTTACAATAAACTCAACAAAAAGTTATTTTCTTCATTGTGATTGAATCTATTACAACTTCAGGCGTTACAATAAACTCAACAAAAAGTTAGTCTTTTTATAAGACTTTTACACAATGGAAATAACTGATTACAATCTCTTTCGAACAACACACAGATCCTATTTATTAGTCTCTGTTTGCATGAGATCTTTGTTTATGCCGGGGACATTGATATCCGTGGACCGCCTACGGATCGGATCTGGTTGACAGAATGATTAATCAGAGCTCCTACTTCACCAAGAAAGTATTCGTTGAAGTACTGGTATCGATCAAGCGAAATCAGTACTCTTCTCGAGATTAAGACCAAGCCTAATCTCAAGGAAAGGGGGATGAGGCTTCAGATCTCTCGAACTCTCCCTCTTTATGCTAAAAAACTTCACCAAGATCAGTTAGCCTCCTCTGAAATTCGTGCTCCCTTATTCTCTAACTAGGCAGCACCTCCTCGTCTTGATAATAATTCGCCCCTGAGAAATGAGCCTCTAAGCTTGTATTTATAGGGCCTCGGATGAGTTATTTGGATGAGAATGAAGGATTTGGCCATATCTTTAGTTAATAACAGTCTAACCATATTTGGATATGATATCAAGTCAGTTGGGATGTTTTGGAATGAACAAACCCTGAAAAAAATCGAAAAATCCATCAAAAATGCGTTTCGGGAACTATCTGTGCGCGACGGATGTTGGTGTCTCGCGGCTGCGCGGGACATCATGTGGTGTCCCGTGGCTGCGCGAGACACCATGTGGTGTCCCACGGCTATGCGAGACACCAATTGGTGTCCCGCGACTGCGCAGGACAGTTCTGGACTTAATCATATCTTTAGCCTTCCAGACTTGTATTTTCCGCCGTTTTGCGTGTTTCATCATTTTGTTGACTTGTACGCCTCGCCAAATTACTTCATACGCTCGTTAGATTCGACCATCTTCTATCTCGTGGGACCAATGAACTTCTGTGGAAAGTTTAATGGGTAACTCTGAATGAGTTTAAGAACTCTGAACGAGTTAGAACTCTGTGAATAGAGTTGTTAGAACCGAAAATTCAGTTAATGACCAAGCAGGTTTTCTGTTGTTGAAGAATTCCTTCTGTTTTGATCTTCTGGATTTGATTCAAAAATCCTATCTCCAAGGATTTTACTGCTGCTGCTGTTGAATCACCGAACCTGAGTGGTTGAGATCCTCCCGAACTAACTTGCTGCTTCTTCGTACCAAAAAGCCAGCACTTAACTCAGTTGAGTTTGTTGAGATTTTATAGGTGGATAAGAGGTTGTAACTGCCCTCTAAATCCGCTCCTAAGTGGGCGTGATTTCCTCAGATCGTGGGGAAACAGTTCTGAAACCGTTCGACTCGTATTCGAACGAGTCAAACGCCCAATCTGGCGTTCAGAACCCAACGTCACCTCTTAGAATTGAGACGCGGGGTTGGGTGTTGGCTGAACACTAATGAACGCGAGGGTCGCTCGCGTTTGGTTCGTTATAGCTTCGAAACGCGGGGGTCGGTGTTAGTTGAACCCCTACGAACGCGAGGGTCGCTCACGTTTAGCTTGTGCTTGGAAACGCGGGGGTCGCCTGCACTTCCAGAATTGTAACACGGGGATGACATCCGCGTTTTAGAAGGAGCTAGTTGACTTGTAACTTCTTCTGTAAAGCATTGCAAGGACCGTTATTCAGTAATCCTAGCTTTAGCTGTTGTGGAGTGTGAAAGTCATCCGATTGTGACTTTCACTGTAGATTATGAAGACTGCTGAATAGAGTTTTCATCAGTTCTCGGAAGTATCATTGAATTGTAACTCTTCTCGATCTATGTGAAAAGTCCTCCATCTGCAGCTTTCGATTATCGACGCGAAAGCTATTTGATTGTAGCTTTCGTTGTTGGAACCTGACGGGAATCAACATCCATAGTATTTTTAGATGAATATTTACCCACAGCTCTCTACCAAGCAACTCACCAACTACGTCCAACCTTTTATTTCTGAAATCATTACACTGCTCATCAGCATCTCTAATAGTTGCTAATATAATATTAGTCATGTTGTTGTCGCAACCATCAAGATCAATCATCTCAGAAATGAGGCCGTGTTTGTAGCGATTGTAGAATTGCGAATACAGTGGTTAGAAAGTCGTCTGATTGTAACTTCCATTGTCGGAGCTTGATAGGGATCAGCTATCCATTGTGATTTTTAGACAGCCTACAGAACCCCCTTCAAAGTTTTCGAAAGTTCGCGGTTGACTAGGACGAATTTTTGGAATACTTTGGATCCCAAAATTTAGTGGATTGACTGTTCACTCCTTCTGATCAAGCCAGATGATTTCAATGTTGTTAATTGTAATCTATCTGTACTTTTCCAATAGACTCCCCAGTGGAGTCGTTTGTTTCTTCTCGGCTTTGGTCGCCTTGATGATTGTTGTTAGCTCTTCTTCTATTCATCTGGAGGCTGTGTCGTAGCCTTGGCAGTCGAGAAGCTGCTATCATAGCGGTCCAAATACAGAGATAATTTCTGCATTTGAGAGTTGGAACGCGTGGGTGAGCTCGGCGTTGGGAAATTCGGATGCGTGATTGAGCCTCGCGTTTGGAAGCTCAAACAACTCGAACACTAGGGTCAAGTTTGGGCGGGATTCTGGCCTCGAATCCCGTCCGTTACGATTTGACAGCTCACAGCTGTCTATAAATAGACCGCTGGAGGTCAAATCAAGAGTCATTCGACTCTTCTTGCAATTCCAACGAAAAAAATTTCGTTCTTATCTCCGGCGAAAACTGTTCTTCTTCTCCGATAAAACCCGATGGCACCCAAGAAATTGGTTTCTCGTCCTTCCAAGTCCGACGTCACTGCGACTCAAGGATCGGCACCGTCAGCGCCGGCCGGCGGCACTGCTGCTCAGGCGAACGTGCCGCCCCAACTTCCATTGATCGGCAGTGAGTACGACCTTCGTGGTCATGAAACTTGCTTCGGCGAGTTCTGGTCTTTAGATCAACGAGGAAACTCATTTCAATAACGCGGGGCTGGACTCCGTCGTTTGGCATTTTTGACGAGGGGTTTGACCTCCGCGTCTCAGATTTTTGACGCGAGGGTCGACCTACGCGTCTCAGATTTTTGACGCGAGGGTCGACCTACGCGTCTGAATTTTCTGACGCGAGGTTCGACCTTCGCGTCTAAGATTTTTGACGCTAGGTTCGACCTTCGCGTCCAAGCTTATCTGACGCGGGAGTCGACCTTCGCGTCTGAGTTTTGTTTTTGCCTTGTCTAAATTTTTCTTTATTTTGTAGTGCGCCACACCAGTGAACCCCTTTTTTTTCGCCACCATTTTGGGCATGAAGGTGGTGCGGACATGAACATGACCTTCAGCTCGCGTTTAGAACTCCCCGTTTTCCAAGTTAGGGAAAAGAGTCGTGTGGAACTGATCACCCAAGCTTCTCCTGAGACCCTTAGGACATTGGTTACGGATGCTCGACTTGAAAACCCAAGCCGTAAGCCGATAGTCAAACCTGGATACCTCTTCGGGGACTTTGTTGACTTCGAAGCGTGGAACTGATCACCCAAGCTTCTCCTGAGACCCTTAGGACATTGGTTACGGATGCTCGACTTGAAAACCCAAGCCGTAAGCTGATAGTCAAACCTGGATACCTCTTCGGGGACTTTGTTGACTTCGAAGCCAGCGCTGCTTATGATGGGGACTATAAGTGGCTGCGGAAAGTTGGGGACCGCAACCTTTTCTTGCCCAATATGGAGAGGATGTTCCCCATATCTTATTTCCAGTGTGCTTCCGTCCCAAGGCGTATGGATTGGCCTCTGTTTAAGGATCAGGACGGGGTCACTCTTGGCACTCTGACTTTTCACGGGGTCCGCATAGTTGGTTATAATCGGTAGGTGACAGCTTTACGGCCGGGTTTATTCGCTAAGGAGTATCCCCTTGGCGAAGTGGCCAGTCCGGCAAATACCTTTGTCAAGAGGTTTGTGGCGAAGAAAGGAGAATTTCCCGCGCAAGGATTTAGAACTCCTGGCTGGGTTCATTCTCCGGTGACAGGGTGGTGGACTCGGATGACCAAGTTCATTTTGGATGAATTGGAAGTGCCTCTTGCTCGAGCTAGATTGCTGGTTCCTGTGCGGGCTACTAAGTTCGGGATTATCCAGAGCCACTTTCACTTCTTTTCCATACTGGAGAAGTATAATCCCGAGACTTGCACTTTCTTCACCCCTGTGGGGGAATTAGGCTTCGCTCTTCACGAGATGCATGAAGTCTCGGGTCTCATCCTTGGGGATTTGCCGTACGAAGAATTTGTTCCGGGATCCGCGGAACTCAAAATTTTAAAGAAAACGAGCCCCGAAATTTATGCCACTCTCTAGGAAGTCATGTGTCACTTCCACATTTGTATGCAGCAGACGGGGGCCCGAGGAAGCGGCATTAAACAAGTGTCTTGGGCGGAATATTTATTCCAGAACATGACTAATAAGGGAGCCTCAGTGACCAGATTATCCGCAAGCACTTTGGAGGACCGATTGCCTGTAAGTACTTTGGAGGAGGTTCAGGCTCGAATTGACGATGCTACCTCCCACTACACCAATGAGGCCAAGGAAGATGTTTTCCCAGCTCACACGGAGTTTGAGAGTTTCCATTATCAAGCTCTGATTCCCATTTCCGACACGGCGCTGTTGGCTGGCTTCTTAATGCTGTGGCTCAAGCGTTGCGTCGTTCCTACTAGGCCGATTGATGCCCTCGCTGTTAAGGTGGTCTACTCGCCTGTCCTTTTAGCCCATAGGAGGCCTGTGAGCCTCCTCAATGCTATGGTGGGTTGTTTGCAGTATGGATTGCGGGAGTTGGCCTCGGACTTCGTTGATATTACAGAGGTAGAGTCTGAGGGTCACAAGACTTTCAAAACTCCCAATCCCAGGGTGCCAATGCCATATACCTATTTGATGGCTTGGTACGTGCTTCACTGTCCTCCTTTGATGAGTGCAGCCTCTCCCCCGGGAGACTCATTCATCCTATTTGTGCAGTGACTAGAATCTGCAAAATGGGAAGGGGGTACATGGTTAGGATTCGCCAAATTTTGGCGCGAGACACCCACTTCCATATCTTCCGCTGTTTCCCTGACTTTGAGGGTGGCGTTTACGGAGCCGAATATCAGGACGTAGCGGGTTCCAATGGATTCACTCAGCTGAGCGGGGGTGTTTTCCACTGGCTTCTCTCCATCAGGCCAGGCTACTTAATTTTCTGGCAAGGCGTCAACTGTTTCATTGAGCCCTACCAACCCTATAGGTTTGCTCGTCAATTTGGGTATGATCAGTTGTATGTCGGGAACCCTCGTTCTCTACTCTCAATTATAGGCAATTTATATGAAGGGTCCAGGGCTTGGTACTATTCTGTGGCAGGTTGTACCAAAGCTATCTTCAGGCTTCCTCATAAAACACCCAACTCCTACACTTCCATAAGCTTCTGTAACTGGTATTTCGCCGCTTCTCAGACTCCCAATTACAACCTGAATACGTCTTGCCTAAAAGACATCAGGCATATGTATGCTTCAAGAAAGGGGTCCAAGACATCCCGCTTGAGAGGGATTGACGAGTTCCTATCCATTGAAAACCAGCCTGGTGGGCAGGAAGAGGAACAGACAGCTGAGCCTGCTCCAGGGGAAGAGCAACGAGTGGTTGATCCTCCCATAACAAGAGCAGCGGGAAAAAGAAAACTTTCTGCAGATGAAGCCGGCAAGTATGATAAGCAAATCCATCGGAAACTGCTGGTTGATTCTCCCCCCAAAGGCCAACAAAAATCCAAGTTGATGGCGGATGCCATCAAAGCTGCTGAAGATGAAGAACAACAGGAATCTTCTGTTGCCGGCCTGCCACGTAAAACTGAGGTTCGTTCTCATGGCCCAGCCCTATCGAGTGACGCCGCTTCTTCTTATCATCCCCCCCAAGATGAAGAGGATGAGTTAATGGCTGCAGATGCAGAATCTGCTCCGATGATGGACCTTCCTAAATCTCCTGCATTAGAACCAGGGGGTCTTGAAGAGAATCCATCCCCTTCTCCTTCAACCTTAATGTCACAAGCTGGTGATTTAATTCCTAGTCCTACAACGGGACTTATGAATAAACCAGTTGCTGGAACAGATCTTCCGGGACCTTTAGCGGCTTAGGATGATGAGGAGCGAGTTGATTATAATGGCTGGTAGTGCAGCTGACGAAGACAGAGATGATGAGGATGCTGACGTTGGCAACATGCCGGATGATGGTGAAAATGATGAAGAGCATGATTCCATAGATGACATCACCACTTTTGATGATACTCCCAAGGTCCCATCCGATAAAGTATCTGGTTATACTCCTTTTCACATCTCCGGTAAGCCTAGTTTTCTTCGACTTCTTCCTCATGTTCTTTCCGTGTTCCGACCCTTTTTTCGTGCAGGTTCTCCTTCTCCAGGGACTACTGCTGCTACTACTTCAGAGCAAGAACCTGCGCAGATGTCAGCTCCTTTAGAAGAGCAACATTTACCTGGTTCTCCTACGGTAATCGTTCCTCCTGCAGCATTGCTTGAAGCTACTGCTGCAACTCCTCCTCTGGAACAGCAGCTCGTGCAGGTGTCAATTCCTATGCAGGAGCAGCCCCTGCCTGCCTCATCCACTGTAGCTGCTTCACCTACAGCACTGATGAAGATCTCGCTTGTGGCCTGCCTCATCCACTGTAGCTGCTTCACCTACAGCACTGATGAAGATCTCGCTTGTGCCCACAGAGGCTGAGCCAAGCGCGTCTCCGGCGAGGACAATGATAGCTTTGACTTCAAGTCCTTCGCAATTGAATGTTTCAGTTGCCTCCGCGACTTCTACACCCAAATCACTTGTTAATCCATACTTTGGCGCGTCCACTTCTGGGGTCGTCGAGTCGTCCTCCATTGCTTTTTCCAGTCCAACAGATGCTCCTGACTTCCTCCATATTTCCTTGAGCTACTTAAACAGTCTCGTGAGGAAGGTAATTGAGGTTGTCACAGCTGGTCGAGGCCGCTTTGACTCTTTTAAGTCTCTCTTAGAAGCAGGCTTAAATGGGGTCAAAAGTGTGGGCAATTCTTATTGCTTTGAATGTTGTTCAGAAGCTATTTCCCACTTGGAAGCCCGGCTCAAACATTTGGAAGCTCTCAGCCATGCAGACATTCAGACACAGATCGTGTCTACTTTTGCCGACCTCCAAGTTGAGGAAATAACTCGACGTGAGGCGATTGAACGAGGTCTGGCTGAAAAAGAGCTTCAAGTCACGCATTTGCGAGAACAGAGCGATCTGCGACAAAAAGAACTGGAGCTCTCTACTGCTTCTTTGGACCTTATCCTTACAAAACTTGTCGAAGCTGAGGCGGAGGTACTGAGATTGAAGGCCCAGCTTTCTCGCGAAGAAGATGTTGTTAACATACTTGGGGCCAAAAACGTAGACACTCTTTTGAATTATCATAAGGAAGCTCAGGCTCTTGAGAAAGCGAAGGAGGAGGCAGCCGCTGAAGTGGCACTTACTGAAGATGATCTGCGTAGGAAGGCTGAAGCCGTTGTACGAGCCAGTCATGAGGAAAAGCTCTCTGATGCCAAAGCTCAACTTGCTTCTTTTGACTTGACCTTGTACTATTCTTTTTCTTAAGAACAGCTTTGTATCACTTTCTTTTGGTTTCTGAATAAAAAGTGATATTGACTTCTCATTGTTTCTTGCATTTATCATGTTTTGATTTTAAGTAACAAATCACGAGAAATGCCTGAGATGTATTCCTGACTTAGAATAGATCTCCTCAATGGTTATAGCGCAGAAAACTCTTTTCATTATCGTTTAAGATAACTTCAGAAAGTTTCAAACTGCTAAGGATTGATATTTTATTACTTTCCCATAATGGGGTCGACTAGTAGAATTCTTCATGTGTTATTTTTGCTTTGATCACTGAAAGAAATTCATGAGTGCCAGAGGTATAGTTTTAACTTGGCAGGGGGATTATTGCGATCGGGGCAATTTTGACGACTTACCGTTTTATTGACGAGAATCGATAAATTGATTTTGTCAGAGGTGTGATTTTAACGTGACAGGAGAAATATTACGATCAGGGCAATTTTGAGGACATATCGTTCTATTGATGAGAATCGATAAGTTGATTTTGTCAGAGGTGTGATTTTAACGTGACAACTAAAATATTGCGATCAGGGCAATTTTGAGGACTTATCGTTCTATTGATAAGAATCGATAAGTTGATTTTGTCAGAGGTGTGATTTTAACGTGACAGGAGAAATATTACGATCAGGGCAATTTTGAGGACTTATCGTTCTATTGATGAGAATCGATAAGTGGGTTTTGGGGTGTAGTATTAGCCCGATGAGAATTTAGATTCTGCTGAAGAGATACAGAGGTTTTGATCAACACTCCGTTAAGCGGGTTCATAAGTGCAGGTTCTTCATTTAGAAGAATTGCAACGCTAAGGTGACCTTCGCGTTTGATGTTTGAAACGCGAGGTTCGGGCCTTCGTGACGCTGGCTCGAGCTTTGCATTTGGGAAACTGAACGCGATAGTGAGCTTCGCGTTTCAAAGATGGTTGGGATTCTCTCCTAGAATCCCGTGTCATCTTAACAGCTTGACGGCTGTTATAAATAGACCTGAGTGGTCACGTCAAGAGTCACTTGACTCTCAAAACTCTTCGGCTATTTCCGAGAACGAGAACTCTCGTTTGATTACGGCAAGATCTTCGATGAACTTCGTCTCTCTCATTCAAAAGAATTTCCTCTGATCAACTGCATCAATGGCGCCTCGGAGAATGAGCTCTAACTCCAAGAAAGTCGCCGGAGCGACCTCTGAGACGCCGTCGGCTGAGGACGCTGGCGGTGTCCTTGCCCATGCGAGAACTTTGCCGTCGACATTTCGCCGCCGCAGGGGCCTCCCTGTCGTGGTGAGTGCTGACCGAAATAACTTGCCTTGGCAAGTTCTTTGACAACCCTAGATGGGTTCTTGATAACGAGGAAGATGACTCGTTTTAACTCAATGAAAACGCGGGGTTGAATCCCATATGGGTCTCGACCCTCGCGTTCAAGTTTTTCAACACGAGGTTGGCTCTCGCGTTTGAGGCTTCTGACGCGAGGTTTGACCTTCGCGTTGAAGATTTTGATACAAGACTTTAACCCTTTGTGTTTCAGACTCTATCTTTATGTTGATAGTTCGCTTCTAGCCGCTAACCTCTGCTTTTGATTGTGCAGTGCTTCTCCCAAACGTGCCGCTTTCACAAGAGCATCATTTTGGATATATCGGTGGACCTGACACGAATGAACTATTCAGTCTTCAGAGCAGGATCCCATTATGTACCTTCCCTGATTCGAAAAGAGCGGAAATGATTAAATTCCCTCGATGCTCTACTCTCCGGATTCTGATAACTGACTTAGACTTAGAGACCCCTGTTGGTCATGTCCAGTTTCCTAAACCAGCATTCATATTTAGGAATCGCATACGAGTTGATGATCATCTCACGTATGTGGAAGATTCAAAGCTGCTGCGGAGAGTTAATAGTCGCTTCTTATTCCTCCCAAACATGAAGAGGATGCACCCACTCTCTTATTTCTTAAATGTGAGCTGTCGTCGGGGTTTGACCTTCGACATAGTCAGAGAGAACGAGAACGTGTCACTTGGATTTGGTCGGCGGGCTCGTACACAAATCGGGGGACAACTCAAGGGGTTAAGACCCGGTTTATTTGAGAAGAAGGAGCTGGTTCAGGAGATGCCACATCCAGCGAACATCTTTATTCGCCAATTCCTTGTAACTCAGGGTGAATTCTCTACCCAGACATTTAGATCCCCTGGATGGGTCTGTTCTGGAGAAGGAGGTTGGTGGACCCGTATGGTTGACTTTGTTCTTGAGGAGCTTAAAGAATCGCTCGCTCAATCGGGTCTCACAATTCCTGTATTAGCTATTCGACGGGGAGTTGTGCAAAGTTTCCACAATTTCTTCGCTATGTTGGAGAAATATAACCCGGACAGCTGCACATTTTTCACACCTGTAGGAGAGTTCGGTTTTGCTCTTCATGAGATGCAGGCAGTGTCGGGGCTGCCGCTTGGAAAAACGTCCTACGAGGAGTTTATCCCCACCACCGAGGAGCTTTCCTTAATGAAGGTGACGCACCCGGAAATTTATGCTACTTTCTGGGAATTGATGTGCCACTTCCACATATGTGCCCAAGTCTTTGGGATGCGTGGAGGGGGCATTATGCATACCACATGGGCAGACTACCTCTTTCAAAACTTAAATGCTGTGATCTCTCGTAAGGATGCCAAAGCTCGAATTACAGCTTCCAGTGCTACCTATAAGACAGAGCATGCAGAGGATGATTTTGAAGCTGGTGCCGAGTTTGAAAGTTTTCACTACCAAGCCACAGTTCCTATCTCTGACACGGCTCTACTTGCAGGCTTCTTCATGATTTGGTTGAAGCGGTGTGTGGTACCGTCAAGACCCATAGAGGCAATATTAGCTGAGGTTATGTACCCAGCTGTTTTACTAGCGCACGGGAGACCTGTGAGTCTCCTTACTGCTATGGTTGGTTGTATTCAGAACGGCCTGAGGGTGTTGACTTCATGTGAGTCTCCTTACTGCTATGGTTGGTTGTATTCAGAACGGCCTGAGGGTGTTGACTTCAGAACTTCTTAGTGCTTCGGGGATCAAAACTACTAAGAAGAAAGCTGGGAAATCTCCTCAACCACGAGTACCAGTGCCGTATACATATTTAGTGTCCTGGTTCGTGTTGCATTGCCCTTCGTTGATGACGGGAGTATACGAGGGTGATGATGCTTATACTCCCTTCGTACAGAGATTGGAGTCGGCCACGTGGACTAGTTCTTATATAGTCAGGGCTCGACAACTTCTATCCCGGGAAGACAATTACCGGGTTTTCTGCTATGCTCCTAATTTTGACGGAGCTGACGTGGAGGATGCCCGCTTCATGGACTTGCTTTTTGAGGGCTCGTCTTCTCTGGAAGAGGGCACATTTAGCTGGCATCTTATGATCAGGTTGGGCTACCTGGTCTACCGCTTGCGGGAGAAGTGCATAATCGAGCCTTACATGCCTTCTCGGTTTGCCCGACAGTTTGGATATGACCAACTCTATGTTGGCAATCCTAACCCGGCGCTAGCTCAGATTGGGAATTTGTACGAAGGAGCTCGTGCATGGTACTTCTTCTCCGCCGGGGGAACCCATGCGCAATTCACCTTACCCAACTCACCACCTGGTTGCTCTACTGTTATGGATTTCCGCCAGTGGTTTGTTGAAGTTTCTCAGATCCCGGGATATGATATTTATACTTCATGTATAAATGAGATTCGGGAATTGTATCGTTCAAGGAGTGGTTCTACGAGTACTCGTCTGTCAGGGATGGAAGAGTACCTATCTTGCGAACAGGAAGCGACCAGAGCCGTTAAAGCTCCTATGGACTTGTCCACCATAAAACCTTCTGAGGAAGAGGTTCCTATGGGGATCGAAGAGGGAAGACCAATTGCTGATTCTCACGAAGAAAAGACAACTGAGGAGATTCCTGCAGAAAAGCCTGTTCCTAAACCTCGTTCTTTAAGATCGGGTAAGAAGGCTCTTTCTGCTGCTGAGCAAGGCGAATACGACAGGAGAATTCGTAAGCAAAAACCTGTCATGGCCAAAAATTTCAAAAAGGCCAAGTTAATGGGGGATGCAATGAAATCTGTGCCTGTTGAGCGTTTCACTGATGGAGAGGACGACGTGCCCCAATCAACCCCTTCTATTCCTGAGGACGCTAGAGCTGGAGAGGTATCGCCCATTGAGGGCTCTGAATCCGCTCCTCTTTCTCTTTCGCGAGACGAAAGTACATGTAAGGGCCCTTCTTCCGAAGTTGCTCTATCATCTGTTCAGGATGAACACACAGGTCCGATCTATCCAACCACTCCTCCTCCACGCTCGAGGGCTCTGAAGAAATCAATTGAAGAACTGGAACGTTGGATGCAGACAATTGTTAATATTGTCAGTGTTGAAGGAGCTTCTTTTGAAGATTGTGAACCCATCCTGACCCAATGCTTGGACGATATCAAGAATAAAGGGGATGCATTATGGACTGAGCACTGTCAGGGAGGAATCGTTTTCTTGAAGGCAGAATTAGCAACTTTCAAGGAGCTGCAGCGCACCAATTTAGATGCTGAAGTGGAGCCGGCTCTTTCCTTGGCGATAATCTCCAGAGCACATCACCCAGGGACCCTTCGCAAGGACTTGTCTGACAAAAAGGCCCGCATATCAGCTTTAAGGAAGCAACACTCTGCAGCATATGCTAAAATCAAAAGTGTTGCTTCTGAGATCCGTGATATCGAAGAAACCATCGCTCGATTGGAGGCTGAATTAGACCAGAAGAAAGCCAAATTGGCCCATTATGAAGATGTCAGAAAAGGGCTTGAGCTTCAAAGCGGCCAAATTTATACGAATTTTTGTCGTACACTCCACGCGGCTGAGCGGATTCGCAGAGATATTGTTGCTACCGCTCTAATTGAAGCAGAACTCAGAAAAGAGATCGAGGAACAAGTCCGAGCGACTCACCGGGAGAAACTTTCTGCCTTCAAGTCTAGGCTAAAAACCCTCAAGTTAATGAGGCCTGATGTTTAGCTCTTGTCCTATTTTTGGCTAAGGAATTTTGTATCTTTTTCATTTTGTTTGTCATCATTTTGTGTTTGGGTTAACGACATTGAATGAAAATGATATTATTTTGCCTTTTACCATCTCTTTTGCTGAAATCTGGTTCAAAACAATGGAAAATAATGCAAATGCTATCGAAATTCCCTTTATTACTTATTTAGAATAATTCCAGAAAATTTCAATCGTCAGAGGTGTAGTGTTAACATGACAAAATACAAGATAGAATTACACTATAAATAGGCAACCCCCAGCCAGATTTAGCTGGGGTTTAGGGGGCCACATGATTTACGGGAAGTATCTCTTAAGGAACTTCCCATTAATTGGCATCATGAGCTTATCTCCTTCTTGGTTGATGAGGCGATATGCCCCATTCGAATAGACTGATTCTATTACGAAGGGCCCTTCCCATTTAGGATTGAACTTCCCTTTGGTTTTGTGTGTCATCACCATGGGTCGTCTGTTGGCCAACACTAAATCGCCCTTCTTGAAAACTCGCTCCTTAACTTTTTTGTTGTAGGCTTTGGAGATACGGGCTTGATATAACTCGGTCTGTTGCTGAGCTTGAAGTCGTTTGTCGTCTAAGGCTTCAAGTTCTTGCAGACGTCGTTGATGTTTTCTTCTTCTGTTAGCCCGGTTGTAATAGCAACTCTCAGAGAAGGGATCTGGATTTCCAATGGCAATACAGCCTCGCAGCCGTATACCAAAGAGAAAGGTGTGGCTCTTGTAGAAGTCCTTACTGTTGTGCGGTAAGCCCACAGACATTCACCAAGTCTTTCATCCCAATCGCGCTAGCTTTTGGAAACAAACTTTTTGAGAAGCTTCACTATGGTTTTGTTAAAAGCTTCTGCAAGACCATTTTCTGGTGGATAATATGCCGTAGATGCAACACTTTGGATTCTAAATTTGTCACAAAATCTTTGAAACCCAAACACAAAATCTTTGAAACCCAAAGCTGATGAATTGTGTCCCGTTGTCGTGAACTATTCGTCTCGGGACTCCAAAATGGTAGACGACGTGATGCTTGATGGTCTCGGGACTCCAAAATGGTAGACGACGTGATGCTTGATGAACTTGATTACATTTGAAGTCTTGACTTTTTTCAACGGGATTGCCTCCGCCCATTTGAAGAAATAGTCGGTTACGGCTAGAATGAACCGGTGTCCTTTGGACGTCGGAGGGGAAATCGGTCCGACGATATCCATACCCCACATTTCGAATGGCCAAGTCGCCAATGTGGGGTGTAAGTTCTCTGGTGCTTGGTGGATGAAATCTCCATGAATTTGGCATGCGTGACAACGTTTAGCGTAGTCAACCGCGTCTGAAAACATCTTCGGCCAATAATAGCCGATTTGTCGGAGGCGATCTCCTAATTTAGCTCCGTGCTGATGAGCTCCGCACATTCCGTCGTGAGCTTCCTTGAGGGCCTCTTTTGCTTCCTTCCGGGAGAGGCATCGAAGCAAAACTCCATCATGTGACTTACGATACAGGACTTGAGAGACTGCGTCGTAATAGAATCGGAGGGCCTTTCGTTTGATAGAGGCCGCTTCCTTAGGGTCATCTGGCAGAATTCCATATACAGCATAGTCGATGTACGGGAACCGCCAATCCCTAGATTCGAACTCCATAAATGTCGTACAGACTTCTCCTGACGTCATCTCGTCTGGGTTTTCCTCCATGGGGATCTTGGAAGAGCATAGTTTCTGTCCCGTGACTGGAATCGTTGTTTCAGCTCCCGGTGGCAATGCTAATGAAGTTGCCAAGGAGGCTAGAGCATCTGCATACGCATTCTGAGCTCGTGGTACATATTCGATAAAGAAACCTTCGAACTTTTGAGCTTGCTCTAGCACTGTGAAGTAATACGGGATCAAATCCTCATGACGTACTTCGTATTCTCCTCGGACTTGATTAACGATGAGCTGAGAGTCACCGTAAGCCTCAAGGTGCCGAACATTAAGTTCTTTAGCAAATTGCATTCCTAATAGCAGAGCATTATACTTGGCTACATTGTTGGTGCAAGGTTCGATTAAGGAGAATCCCCTTGGGATTACATGGCCGTTCGGAGAGATTAGCACTACTCCTACTCCCGCGGTAATTGCTCTATGAGGATTTGCTCTGGATGCACCGTCGAAGAATAACTTCCACACTTGCGTAGCTTCTTGGTCTGGATGCACCGTCGAAGAATAACTTCCACACTTGCGTAGCTTCTTGGGTAGCGCAAGCTTCAGTGACCTCGTCAGGTAATTCTTCATACAACTTAGATGTTCCTGACACTGGATGATCGGCTAAGAAGTCTGCCAGTGCTTGACCCTTGACCGCCTTTTGCGGCATGAATTGCATGTCATATTGTGACAAGAGAATGGCCCACTTGGTGAGTCGACAGTTTAGAGATGACGGTTTTGTCATCAGAACTCTCAAGGGATTCATCTTAGAGATGACGTGAATTGTTTGTCCAACTAGGTAATGTCGCATCTTTTGAATTGCGAATACCAAGGTGATACATTCTTTTTCGACCGGATTGTACCGGTGTTCGGCTCCCATCATAGTCCTGCTCAGGTAGTAGATGGCTTGCTCTTGACCCTGATCGTTGTTCTGGGCCAACAAAGCTCCAAGGGAATGGTCCATGGCTCTCACATACAACAGGAATGGTTTTCCTGATATCGGGGCTACGAGAACTGGCAGTTGAGTGAGATATCTCTTAATCTCCTCAAATGCTTTTTGACACTCTCCATCCCAGACAAAGGATACTCCTTTCTTCATGAGCTTAGAGAAAGGTTGGCAACGCCCTGAAAGATTAGATATAAATCTTCGGATGTAGGCTAGTCTGCCTTGCAAACCTCTAAGCTCTTTGAGATTTTTCGGAGGTGGCATGTCTTGGATGGCACGCACTTTCTCTGGATCAAGGGAGATTCCCTTGGAAGTAACGATAAATCCCAGGAATTTTCCGCTTGAAACTCCGAGAAATGATTTTGTCGGATTCATCTTCAGCTGATGTGCTCGCATGATTTCGAACATTGTCTTCAGATCTGCAAGATGATCATCTTTACATTGGCTCTTTACTGCTATATCATCAACATAGCACTCGATCTTCTTTCGTAGATGTTCATGAAAGATCGTGTTCATTGCACGCTGGCTACCCAATCTGGGTGTTGTTCTTCCCTCACAAAACCTGAGTCTATAAGCTTTTTAACTTCTGACTCGATTGATTCCATGATCTCTGGGCGAAACCTGCGTTGTTGCTGTTTAACAGGTTTTGCATCTGGATCGATGTTGAGACGGTGCATGGCAACCTTCGGGTCAAGGCCAGGCATATCTTTATAGTTCCAAGCGAAGACATCTATATATTCTCGGATGAGAGATATAAGGTCCTCTTTTTCGGATGATGACAAGTCTTCAGCTATGAATATGGGCTTAGGATCATGTTCATCTCCCATGTTGACCTGGATCACTTTATCTTCAGTGGGTGGTTCGCGTTGTTCGAATCGCATATCCCACAAGATATTGAGATGTTTGATCCAATGATCATTGGTTGATTCGATTAACCCTTCATCACCCCCTGCGTCTTCATCTGGATGACTAGTTGAAACCATGTTCACAGTCAGGCTTTTAAAGAAAGGTCCAACACTGACGTCGGATTCCCAAGAAGATGCTCCGGATGAATAGTCCTGACGTAGGTAATTACTGATTTCATTTTCTGAGGCAGGGGGAGGCGTAACGTAACCCACGCCTCTTCCGGTTTTTTGATAATAGTCCGGAGGTTTTCCTTCAGGAGTGAGAGACATTCGGATCGGGGTTCGTCGTCCTTTCCCGAAGTTTAAGCCCTGTTTCTCATTAAAGTTATACCCCATTCGTTTCATTAGGTATATAGAATTGGGTTCATGGTAATGGAATTGGGGAACTCCGTCGTCTTCCTCTGAACTTGCTCGTTTGAGTTGTTCGGGTTTGACTTTACCAAAACAGATCGGCTTCTGCCCTTTCCTTTTGGATGGGACTTTGAAGAAAGCCTTCTGTGCGTCCTCCACTTCTTCATCTGAAGCGAAGGATGACTGAATTGGCAAGGTGAGCGACGCCTCTGTGCACAGTATGTGCCATGGGTTGGTACCTGCACTAGAATCATTCTCTATTTGTTTATTTTTAGGAGAGACATCAGACAAGTACGCTAAAATAAAATCTTCATTAATGCACCACTCGCCCTCACTCGGTACATTATTATTACTCTCACCCTGACCCATTACATCAAAGTTTAATTCCCAAGGACAATCTTCATCAGGATCTGGCTCGATGTCAGCTTCGTTACCGCTGTCCACATCTTCTTTCTCCTGAGATTCCAGATAGAAGACGGAGTCGGTATGGAAGTTTTCCACCCCTCAGAAGGGGTATTTTTCTGCGATTAAGGTTCGAACTTCACCCTCATTATTGGCGTACTTCATGACTTGATGCAGAGTAGATGGGATAATACGGTTTGCATGTATCCATGGTCGTCCTAGCAAAAGATTGTAGGACGTGTCCGCATCTATGATGTAGCATGCTACTTCAGACTTAAGATCTCCGATCTGGCATCTGAGCTTGATCTTTCCCAGAGGTCGGGTGCTATTTGCATTGAACCCAAAGATAGTAGTCTGGGTGGTGTGCAATCGGTGCATAGGAATCCCTAAGACCTACATGACCCTGTAAGGCATGATGCTGAGTGCTGAGCCTGGGTCAACTTGAACACGACTGATTTCGGAGGATCCAATATACCCTGTGTAGTACAGTGGTCGGTCATGCTCGTGCTTGACTTGCATATCTTCCTGAGTGAATGATATGCATGGTAGACTTCTCGCTGCTTGTAAGCACTGCAGACAAGGTTGATCTTCAGAAGCTTCGGAAATCGGAGTGACTTGAGTGATAAAGCTCTCCGTGTTCTTTAAAGCTTCGATCAGAGCTTCCTTGGTAGTTTTGGACAACCTCAGGAGCTCATATAGAGTAATCCTGGCCGGTATATTGGCCAACTGAGCCATGACATTGAATTGGAAGGGAGCGCTCGACTCCCCGGATTCTTG
The DNA here is from genome assembly GCF_001876935.1 of Asparagus officinalis. NCBI lineage: Eukaryota > Viridiplantae > Streptophyta > Magnoliopsida > Asparagales > Asparagaceae > Asparagus > Asparagus officinalis. The sequence continues at coordinate 120,317,909 of NC_033794.1, read as the reverse complement.
GTGGAGATTTTTGTTGAACCGAAGTTCCTTTTGTTTTCCCTTATCAACTGGCTTTTTCGGGACAGAACCCCCAGCGTCTTGGTGCTGTTCCTCAATTTCTTGAGCATTCTGGCCGTAGTCTCTCAGGTAAGCTTTTCCTGACCGAGTGCCAGGGTTGTCTCCTGGGTATGCTGCCAGGGCAATCCTCTCCTCTTCTGAATCAGTAAGCGGTTTGAGGTGGTCATCATTTTCAGTAATGGAGGGGCTAATCATGTTGGAAGACTTAGCCTTGCCTCCCTTCTTTCTGGACGAGGTGTTCGTCCATTCTTGATCCCTTAGCAGATCAGGGTGGACCCACATGATTTCCCCTTTTGGGGTAGTGAGGGGTACCAACCCCCTGTCTTTTTGACTATGTAAGTCGACATTCTTCAAGTGCATTTCTCCCTTGCGAATGGGGACAACGCCGTTCGCAGTTATCACCGGGGGGAAGTCACCAAATTGGACCGCTATCATATTGGTGGATACGGTCTTCTGCTCAGGTTTCAAGGTGAGCACATTAGCATTTACCAAATTCTGCAAGATATCTTTGAAGACATAGCATTTTTTGGTAGGATGTCTAAGGAATCTGTGGTAACGACAATAATTAGGGTCATCCACTTTCCCTGTTTCATCCGGCTCCCTAATCTCAGGCAATTGTAGCTTGTTGTTCTTTCGGAGCAACTGGAATAAGGTATCCACATGTTCCTCTTTAAACGAATATTGCTTAGGCGCTCTTTGTTGATTGGGCGCCTTGCCTTGCTTATTAGGCGGTGGTACTCGCGTGTAGTCAGCTGCTAAAGTCTCCTTTCCCTTAGACCGCTGAGCGTTGTTCTGGTTACGTTGCTGCTGCGGCTTGGGTTGCGGCTCTTCTTCAGCTTTGACTCGCGCCACTATCTCTTCAGCTTGCTCTCCTTGTGAAACTAGTTGTCTCCAGGAGCGACACTCCGCTACCCCCATCTGAGCGAGGAGCTGGATCTGTAGGTTGTGCCTGCAAGTTTCAACCAAAGTTGATTGGGTCATACCTGAGGGGCATCGCAATGCCATGCTGCGGAATCTCTCCACATAGGTTTTGATGGACTCTCCCTTCCTTTGCTTAGTGGCGAGAAGAGTTGGGACTGAGACCTCTGTATCGTCCTCAAAGAACCTGGCCAAGAATAGCCTTTCCAGATCTACCCACTTCTGGATGGATCCGGCAGGCAGTTTCATGAACCATTCGAAAGCGACACCATTAAGGATACCGATGAATAGCCTGGTCAGGATGGCGTCATTCGCTACCACATCTCCAGTTTGGGATTTAAAGTAGTAGATGTGCTGATTCGGCGATCCTGTGCCATCGAACGGTTGTAAGGTAGGGGCCTTAAATTTTGGTGGGTAGGGAGCTGTATCCCACTCGGCAGGGTAAGTCCGCACTACTCCCTCTTCGCGGAGCTCACTTCGGTTGGCGATTGCTGAGGATACAACTCCTTTTCCATCTCCTTCTCATTGTCAGAAGAAGAATCCAAGTTATGAGTCTCACGATCTGAGTGTTCGTGCGCCTTTTGCTTTCCCTTTGACATAGTTCTCCGGGAAGACTCGGGTTTTTGCCCTTTTTCAGCGAGAAGCTGGGCCAGCATATCCTTTAGTTGGAGAAGTGTCTCTTGTTGCGCCTGGAGCATGACATGATGTTCGTCCACTCTTTTGGCCATGTCTTCATGGTTCCCTGTCGTGTAAGCGGAGACCTCGCGTGCGACAACAGAACTTGAAGATTGAGATTCGGCGACTGCCGAATGTTCATCGTCGGAAAGATCCCCTTGACCAATCTTTGATAATCAACCGGACGGATAGCTCCTGTCCGAGTCTGAGTATTCCGATATACTCCTTCGAACTGGTCACAAATTTCCCTAACAGTGGGGGAATGACTTTTTTGTGACTCATCGGAATCAGTATGTGAGGTTTTTCCTCTGCCGATCATATTGATGGTGACTTCAGAGTATTCCGCTTCGGCTGTCTTCTTTTTATATCGGCGTTGTCGTTTGGCAGGTCTAACAACGTTCGTCAACCTGTCGAATACAGACTGCCGAGGTGTGGATGCGCAACAATGGCATTCTGACAAGACTGCAGATATAAGCCTCTCACATTGACATGAGTGAGCTGCTTGTTCTGTTGGTTTTCCTCTCGACAATAATTCCCGTAGATCAGGAAATTGGGAGGAGACTTTCCCCGGGCACGGAGGCGGAGATGGAACCCCCTGCCCTTGGGTGCGTGAGATTGGTTCTTGTCGAACGTGGATTTTAAAACCACGCTGACTTTTCTGAACTTGGCGGACCTCTTGAAGATCGCGTTCTTGAGAAATAACGCGAGGGTCGCGTTGAGATTTGTAAACATTAGGCCGAGGCCTACGTTTAAATGATGAAACAGACCTCTGAGGGTCATGTTTTGTTTGAACGCGCCCCTGAGGGTCGCGTTTGGTTTGTGAAACAGACTCTTGAGAGTTATGTTTCGTTTGAACGCGCACCTGAGGGTCGCGTTTAGTTGGTGAAACAGACTCTTGAGAGTCACGTTTTGTTTGAACGCGCACCTGAGGGTCGCATTTAGTTTTGACAGCTCCCTTCTGAGGGCTGCGTTTTGAAGGAACAACGCGCCACTCAGGGTTGCGTTTCAGCTGTATAAGCCGAGGCTCATAGTCAGGCTCGTTGCCGCGAAGTGAGCGTTCTTCCTTGGGAATGCTAGGTTCGGGAAAATTTTCAGAAATGCGGTTCTCGCGTTGGGCCATCATTCGGCTTTCACGCAAGTGTGCTCGACGTATGGATCTTCTTCGTCTGCGAGCGGCGTTCTTCTTGGCTTGTTTCAAAGCCTTAGCAGCAGAGTCGTTGACGCTCATGGAACTCGTCTCCTCCAGAGGCCGTTTGTGGCCCGAAGCATGTCTGGGTGACGCGGAGGTGGGATCTTCAACTAGCAGAGCTAGTTTAAGTTACTGGCCGAAGGAGAGGGCTTTCTTCGGCACTTCAACAACAGAATTAATCTCCTTGGAGATCTTGCGGGCACCATGCTTAGCTTTGGGGCTAAGCGATCCAGAGGATAAGGCTTCCTCATATTTAGCTTGATCAAACTCCACGACGAGAGTTTCTACAGTGGTTCCCATGAGGTGGACGTCAGACTGCGCCACCACTTCTTCGTCGGAAAAGCTAGTCCCCAGCGGAGTCGCCATCTTTTGTATATAGGGAAAATTGCAAAGAAAAGAACAAAGAAAATTGACTTGTATTCCTTTGATTCTGATTACAATTTGATTACAAAAGAGAAGAGAACGAATTTGATTCTCTCCTTTGTTTAAAACTGGGTTCTTCTCGGTAGCGATGGAATGCCTCCTTCGATTGCTCGCGTCGAATTTGCTCTCCGTTGACGATCCGACCGTCTTCTATCTCGTGGGAACAATGAACTTCTGTGGAAAGTTTAATGGGTAACTCTGAATGAGTTTAAGAACTCTGAACGAGTTAGAACTCTGTGAATAGAGTTGTTAGAACCGAAAATTCGGTTAATGACCAAGCAGGTTTTCTGTTGTTGAAGAATTCCTTCTGTTTTGATCTTCTGGATTTGATTCAAAAATCCTATCTCCAAGGATTTTACTGCTGCTGCTGTTGAATCACCGAACCTGAGTGATTGAGATCCTCCCAAACTAACTTGCTGCTTCTTCATACCAAAAAGCCAGCACTTAACTCAGTTGAGTTTGTTGAGATTTTATAGGTGGATAAGAGGTTGTAACTGCCCTCTAAATCCGCTCCTAAGTGGGCGTGATTTCCTCAGATCGTGGGAAAACAGTTCTGAAACCGTTCGGCTCGTATTCGAACGAGTCAAACGCCCAATCTGAGTTTTTATAGGTGGATAAGAGGTTGTAACTGCCCTCTAAATCCGCTCCTAAGTGGGCGTGATTTCCTCAGATCGTGGGAAAACAGTTCTGAAACCGTTCGACTCGTATTCGAACGAGTCAAACGCCCAATCTGGCATTCAGAACCCAACGTCGCCTCTTAGAATTGAGACGCGGGGTTGGGTGTTGGCTGAACACCAATGAACGCGAGGGTCGCTCGCGTTTGGTTCGTTATAGCTTCGAAACGCGGGGGTCGGTGTTGGTTGAACCCCTACGAACGCGAGGGTCGCTCACGTTTAGCTTGTGCTTGGAAACGCGAGGGTCGCTCACGTTTAGCTTGTGCTTGGAAACGCGTGGGTCGCCTGCACTTCCAGAATTGTAACGCGGGGATGACATCTGCGTTTTAGAAGGAGCTAGTTGACTTGTAACTTCTTCTGTAAAGCGTTGCAAGGACCGTTGTTAAGTAATCCTAGCTTTAGCTGTTGTGGAGTGTGAAAGTTGTCCGATTGTGACTTTAACTGTAGATTATGAAGACTGCTGAATAGAGTTTTCATCAGTTGTCGGAAGTGTCGTTGAATTGTAACTCTTCTCGATCTATGTGAAAAGTCCTCCATCTGCAGCTTTCGATTGTCGGCACGAAAGCTATTTGATTGTAGCTTTCGTTGTTGGAACCTGACGGGAATCAACATCCATAGTGTTTTTAGATGAATATTTGCCCACAGCTCTCTACCAAGCAACTCACCAACTACGTCCAACCTTTTATTTCTGAAATCATTACACTGCTTATCAGCATCTCTAATAGTTGCTAATATAATATTAGTCATGTTGTTGTCGCAACCATCAAGATCAATCATCTCAGAAATGAGGCCGTGTTTGTAGCGATTGTAGAATTGCGAATACAGTGGTTAGAAAGTCGTCTGATTGTAACTTCCATTGTCGGAGCTTGATAGGGATCAGCTATCCATTGTGATTTTTAGACAGCCTACAACGGTATTGAATGATCTCGTTTGACTCAAATGATGACATTCATTATCTTCTCTCTGTCTCGAGCCGTGTTCGGACACCTATATGTATTTTTTGATGCCTATAGTTGTTAAGGCTATGAGTTGGCTATTAAGTTTATGAGTGTGTTGTTAAAGTTACAAGTTTGTTGTTATCTTAGCTTTATGAGTTTTTGTTAGCCTTATGAGTTGGTTGTTAAGATTATGGTTGGTTGTTAACTTTGCGAGTTTTTTGTTAACCTTCTTCAGGACTATTCCAACAAAAAAGTCACAATGCAAAGTTGCTACGCTCATCCAACCATATAATGATGAGCGTATTCTTAATGACAATCCCACTGGCGACTTGATCATAGTGATAGAAGACATAGTTAACAACCAAACCAACATCCTAGCTAAGTGTCACACAACTATATGTGCAAATGGAAAGAAATTTAATAGTGCTGCTAAAGTTAGATTAGCACTTCGGTAATACTCAATTGTGGGTAACCTTAGAATTATGGAAGCTTTATAGTAACTTGCTGAGCTTTAGCTACAATTGTGGGTAACCTTAGGAATCCCCCAACTTCTCCCAGTCGCACCCAATTTGTGAGGGGGTGTCTTGATGTATTTTCAAATACTAGCTTCTTGATGCCAATAAGTTTATAGTACCACAACTGCACATGAGAGAAATAGAAGATTAACAACCAGTCTATAACTTTAACAACAAAAACTTAACTATAACAATAAATCCGTAATCTTAACAACCAAATTGTAACATTAACAACAAAGCTATAACCATAACGACCAATCTGTAAGCTTAACAACCCAACTATCTTTAACATTAACAACTAATTTGTAATGTTAACAACCAATCAACAATCATAATAACCAATTTATAACCTTAATAACAAACCCGTAACCTTAACAGTCATTCTGTAACCTTAGTAACTAATCTGTAAGCTTAATAACCAACCTATCTGTAACCTTAACAACCATCTTGTAACCTTAACAATCAATCTGTAACGTTAACAACCAATATTTATACATAATAAATAATCTCTAACCCTAACAACTAATAACTATACTTAAAAAACAAATTCCTAACCTTCACAATCAAGTTTGTGAAAATTCTAGTCATTTCTCTAAACAATAAAATGTATGAATACTTACAAACAAAAGTTGGGTACACCCTTGCAAATATATAATCTTCTTTCCTGCTCTACGACCAATCAGTGTCTTTTCAATTGCATCATTTATCTCACTAAAAATATAGCTCCCCCAAGCAGTGTTCTTTGCTTGTTCGATGCTGTCAACATACTTGAACAAATGCCTTGGTATGCGAAAAATACTATTTGGACACCAGATCATGCTCAGCCGATAGAGGATCTGTAGTAGCACAAAGTCCTTTATATCTTCATGGTTAGTTGATCGTACAAGCTTTGTGAGTAGATCCTCGACATGGCGTCTGGTTGGTGTTGGAGAAGTCTTACTGCTATCACCCGTATTTTTGGGGAAAAAATGTCAACCAAATTCAATTTTTTCGATCTCGGTTGAGGCTGACAAATTCTACCTCATTGGAGAACCATGTATAGCTCATAATCCATTCAATATTGAATGAGCACTCGATATCTTCTTTAGTTTTGATATCAGTGAAGATAAATTTCATCTTATTCTCACCTCTCCCCACTATCTCAGTACGTGCTCGAAAATGGGAAGATCAAGACCACAAGGGCCAAAATGAATGTAGTGTCTGAATACACTATCTTCGTAGGCATCCCAATGCCTTTGCCCCATATGTTGCCTAAAGAATGCATAAAATCATAGTAAGTAGTAAAGCTAGAAGCAAGCCATAACTTGATACAGCCTTTTGTCTACAAAGCAAAACAACAATACATAATTAGTTTGAAAATAATATGTAACCATAACAAGTATGTTGTAAACTTAACAAAGAAACTGTAACATTAACAATAAATCCATAAACTTAACAACCATTCAATAACCTCAACAACCAATTAATAACCTTAACAATTAATAGGTCACAAGTTAACAGTGACATTAATAACTAAAAGTTACACACTAGCAGTAACATTAACAATTAACACGATAAGTCAATAGTAACCTTCATAGCAGACTCATAACCTTAACAACTAATGCTTAACCTTAATAACTAATAGGTCCCAAGTTAACAGTAACCTTAACAACTAACATGCCATACATTAACAGTAACCATAACAACTAACAATCCAAAGTTAAGAGTAACCTTCACAATAGGTTCTTAACATTAACAACTAACGCTGAACATTAACAACTAGTGAATGTCCTTGATAACTAAAAGCAAACCTTCACAAATTAACTATAACGTTCACAATTAACACAACATGCAACATCATAAATAACTAAATTATGTAGTAAATTCACCTTTTTGATTGTCAAATGGATCTCTTGCGTATCGTTCCTATTTGTTTCTCTCTTTAGATCGAGGAGTGCTCTCAAGACATCGTTGGTGATGTCCTCTACATCAGTGTGTTGGACTGGGTTTGTGGGTTGAATTGGACTTGTGGGAGGAGAATGACTAGTTATTATGTCCTCTAGAACATCAGCAATTGATGTATCAGCTTCAATCCACTCTGTGCTTGGAGACCTTCTTTCAACAATGTACTATGACAAGTCGTCGTCTTCATTAAGATCTACTAGGGCGACCACTTTGGGAGCTAACTTGTCAGTCATGATTCCGATTAGGGTGTACGATGGCAAGATTACAAGAGAATAGGTTAGATTCCGCTCCGAAGTGGGTTAATATAGGGTTAGAGTTTAGAAATTGGGGATAGTCCGTTCGCTTGGATAGAAGAGGTTGGCACGCTGGACAAGGAGTGGTTTTGAGAAGTAGGAGGCGGTTAAATAAAATGGCATTTTGGGGATTTTTTTTAAAACACTGGGTCACGTGGGAATGGGGTTTGGGAGTGAAAGGAATTATGAATTTGCTTTTGTGGGCTTTGGGAGCTTTGAAAAAGTCTTGGAAGGGAGAAAACTTGTTTTTGTTTTAGGGGCTAGAAGCACTTTTCCCAAAGAAAGGGAAATATTATAAAGGTTGCATTCTTCAAGATCATCGCAAGAAAACCTTCCCTCGATCTCACAAGAGTTTCTCACCCTAAGATTTTCTCCCTTTTTAAGGAATCGGGAATGTAATTGATTCAATTAGACAACATCAGAGATAATTTAATTATAGGTAAAATCTAGACCTTTAATGGAATCCACGAAAAAGGTATATTTGTAGTAACAAGCATAATTAGCTAAGTCATGAACACAAATATTGCTCGTGCATTGAACATGGAGAACAAAGGATGATCTAAAATCTTTGAGATACCTACATAGACCCAAAGTGTGAGACATATGAGGAGGGTAGGCTATGGCTTCTTGAATCGTATGCACAAGAGCAAGACAATTTGTTTCTAAAATTATATCATTTCAACCCATTCAAAGAGCCAACGATTTTCTCCCTTTTGTTAGTATCTACAAATCTGTTCAACACTTTTCAAGTTGCAACTTTTCAAATGGATATCATCAAACCGTAGGAGTATATCATCAAACCGTAGACACCTATGTATAGTATTCTACTAGTATTACAAAAGAAAAAGGAATCCTAATCCGGCCTGAAATCGGCCTAATTGGTCAATTGGTTGGTTGTTTTGTCGATTGACAGAACTGTGGTCGACCACCAGACTTCGCTATTGCTTCTCTGCTTCTTTTGCTTTCTGTTGTCTTCTAGGGTGAAACACAAAGCTAGATCCCTACAATCTTCATCTTAGACTTGTATGAAGTGACCTTCGAAAACTAAAGATTCCCTCCTTGCAAAATTCTATATTATAAACTGAACTATGCATGGGTATAAAACAAAACGTCTTTCACTTTATGCCCCGTCTCAAAGGGCTCAATGGAGACTACTGGTGCTTCCTAATTGATGTCAAGCGGTTTGTTCTCTTGACACTCTAAGCTCGGCTCTTTATTTGTTGAGGCTTCAACATGACCTGGAGTCAAACTCCCAAGTAGGCTTCCTTAAGGAACCGAAGCTTAGTGCAAATCTCTCTTCCTCGTTGCTTCATGGTTGAATACCCACGTTTGAATTCGAAGCTCCATCCGGACAACTGTTCCCTTCAAACAACCTCCATACACCTTTCCATCTACGATGTGTGGCATATGGTGAAGACTTTTTTTGTGCATTTGGGTTTGGTACCCTTTTGAATTAAGCACCCCTAATGGTATAAAATTTCATCTCATTTTTGTCAGTGCTCTGTCGTAATTTTTGAATGGAGTAGGCCCCACCGTTTGCTAATATCAAAGAATGCAGAATTCGGTGCCGAAAGAAGCTGGGAATTTTGAAAAAAATTAAAGATACATAGTGAAGTTGCACAGTATAATATTAATATTTTATTATGCATAGTGTTCTTCTAAACACTATAAATAGGCTCCAAATCCTTAAGAAAAAAATCATCCCAGAAACATCTCCTATATAGAAGAGTAAGGGAGAAAAAATAGATAGAGTATCTCCTTGTAAAGAGAGGTTGTAACTCCAGAGTTTTCTCTTCATAGTGGATTCTTCTATCCTTACTCGTGGACATAGGCAATTTTGTATCGAACCACGTAAATCTATGCGTCCACCTTTTTTATCTCTATTTTTCACTACTACTGCTGCGATCCTGCTCTATTGGACCCCATGTTTGTCCCAACAAGTGGTATCAAAGCCAACTTAGGGTGTTTGTATATATCTACTTATCGTATGTACTGTGGTTGCCACCAAAGGTGGATCCTCCACATCAGAAAATAAGTTAGGTTATTATTTACCCTTTAAAGGTGACGAGCACTATTCACGAGTACGGTATTGTTCATAAATATGATACTATTTACAAGTACGGTACTATTCACGGATAAGGTTATTGTTCATAAATATAGTTACTATTTACGTGAAATAGTAAGAAGTCATTATTCATAGTAGAAGCAATGGCGACGAAGTTCAAGATCGAGAAATTCGACGGGAGTAATTTCTCTCTGTGGAAGTTAAAGATAAAGGCTATCTTGAGAAAAGATAATTATCTAGCGGCCATCGGTGCAAGGCCGGCTGACATCATCGGTGCAAGGCCGGCTGACATCACAGATGATAAGAAGTAGAATGAGATAGATGAAAATGCTATTATAAATCTCCATCTGGCATTAACAGATGAAGTGCTGTCAAGCATAGAGGATAAGAAGACAGCAAAGGAGATCTATTATACTCTAACAAAGCTATATGAGGCGAAATTCTAGCACAATAAAATCTTCTTAATAAGGAGACTTTACACTCTGAGGATGGTGAAATATACATCAATGACCGACCACATCAACACCCTAAACACACTATTCTCCCAACTCATAATGTTGGGGTATACATTTGGTGTGAATGAACGTGCAAAATTTTTACTTCAGAGTCTACCTGACTCGTATGATCAACTCATCATCAACCTGACAAACAACGTTCTCATAGACAATCTAGTCTTCGACGATGTTGTAGCCACTGTTCAGGATGAAGAAAATCAACGCAAGAACTAGGAAGACAAGCAGGCAAGTTTGCAACAAGTGGAGGCCTTATCGGTGACGAGAGGAAGATCAACGGAACGTGGCTCCAGTAGGAATCATACCTATGGTAGATCCAAATCAAGAAGTAAGAAGAATATCAAATGCTACAACTATGGTAAAAGAGGGCACATCAAATCAAAGGGTTGGCACAATAAGAAGAGTGAAGTTAAAAAGGCTTCAGAGCCATCAACATCTCAATGATGTGTTGTCAGCACATCAGACGATGGTGAAATTCTATTCAGTGGAGCAACCACTGTTGATGAAGGCAGAAAGATATTTGCTAATGTTTGGATTCTAGATTCAGTAGCCTCCTAGCACATGACCTCCCGGAGAGAATGGTTTCACAAATATGAACCTATCTCAGGAGGATCTATATTCATGAAAAATGATCATGCCTTGGAAATTTCTAATATTTACACTATCAAAATCAAAATATTTAATGGTACAATACGCACTGTTCAAGATGTGCAACATGTGAAGTGCCTGAAGAAGAATCTATTGTCTTTAGGACAATTAAATGAGATCGGGTGCAAGACTCATATAGAAAATGGGATCATGAAGATTGTTAAAGGGACGCTTGTTATCATAATATGAGAAAAGATAGTTGCAAATCTGTACATGCTCAAGGGAGAAACTCTGCAGGAAGCTAATTCATGTGTAGCATCAACCAGTCATGGAGAAGAACAAACCATGATGTGGTATTATAAACTAGGCCACATGTCAAAACGAGGCTTGAAGATTCTCTCCTATCAGAAGCTGCTTCATGGACTTAATTCGGTGGCTCTTCCATTCTGCGAGCATTATGTTATAAGTAAGCAACATCGGCTGAAGTTCAAAACATCGAGTTCTAGAAGCAAGGCTATTCTGGAACTGGTTCATTCTGATGTATGGCAAGCATCGATTACATTCTTGGGAGGAGCAAAGTATTTTGTGTATTTTATTAATGACTACTCTAGGAGATATTGGGTGTATCCTATCAAGAAGAAGGCGGGTGTGTTCTCAGTCTTTAAAGCCTACAAAGCGCGGGTCGAGCTTGAATCTGAGAAGAAGATCAAGTACTTGAGGTCAGATAATGGAGGAGAATACACGGACGGTGAATTCCTAGCATTCTGCAAGCAAGAAGGCATCAAAAGATAATTCAGCACTACTTATACTCCTCAACAAAATGGAGTGACGGAGCAGATGAATAGAACTCTGTTGGAAAGAACAAGAGCTATGTTGGCAACTGCAAATCTGAATAAAGTCTTTTGGGTGGAAGCAGTAAAAATCACATGTTATGTGGTAAATCAATCTTCATCAACTACAATACAATTAAAGACGCCAATGGAGACGTGGACTGGCAAGCTAGCTGATTATTCTAACATCCATATATTTGGAAGTCCAGTGTACGTAATGTACAATGCCCAAGAAATTACAAAGTTAGATTCAAAATCCAGAAAATGCATATTCTTAGGGTATGCTGATGGAGTAAAGGGGTATCACCAGTGGGATCCTACTGCCCGCAAGGTTATCATCAGCAGAGATGTTATCTTTGTATAAAATCAACTACAAAGTAGTGAAAAAGAAAGCAGTTCAAAGAAGGACTCAGAGACTGTAGCTGTTCAGGTAGAAGATGATCCGAATTCTTCTGAAGCAACACCGAAGCGTGATGTACAATAACTAGTCAAGTCTGAGGCTCCAGAAGCTCGAAGGTTAACTCGTGAGAGAAGGCCACCAACTTGGAACTCGGAGTATATTACAGAGAGTAATGTCATATATTATCTTTTAACAGAAGATGGAGATCCATCAACTTTTAATGAAGCTATAAATAGTACAGATGCATCTTTGTGGATAGCAGCAATGCAGGAATAAATTGAAGCTCTCCATAAGAACAAGACTTGGGAACTTGTATCATTGCGACAAGGAAAAAAGACCATTGGAAACAAATGGGTCTACAAGATCAAGCGAAATGACGATGAGCAAGTGGAGTGATATCGTGCTAGATTGATGGTAAATAGATATGCTCAGAAAGAATATATTGATTTTAATGAAATATTTTCTCCTGTGGTTCGAGTGATATCGTGCTAGATTGATGGTAAATAGATATGCTCAGAAAGAATGTATTGATTTTAATAAAATATTTTCTCCTGTAGTTCGACTTACAACAGTCCGAATAGTCCTGGCTATGAGCGCTATATTTGACTTACATCTACAGCAGCTAGATATGAAAACAACATTTCTTCATGGAGATCTTGAAGAAGAAATTTACATGCTCCAACCAGAAGGTTTTGAAGAAAAAGAAAGAGAGAACTTGGTTTGCAGATTGAACAAATCTCTGTACTGTCTAAAGCAGGCACCGAGGTGTTGGTACAAGAGATTTGATTCATTCATCATGAGCCTTGGATACAACAGACTTAATTCAGACCATTGTGCATATTTCAAGAGGTTTGGTGAAAATAACTTTGTTATCTTATTGTTGTATATTGACGACATGTTGGTTGCAGGCCACAAGAAAGATCGCACCAAAGAATTAAAGGCTCAGTTGGCTAGAGAATTTGAAATGAATGATTTAGTATCTATAAATAGGATTTTAGGGATGCAAATTTACCGAGACAGAGTTAATAGGAAGATTTGGCTTTTCCAGAAGAACTATTTGAAGAAAATCTTACGGCGTTTTAACATGCAAGATTGTAAGTCAATTTCTACCTCACTTCCTGTTAATTTCAAGTTATCCTCCAGTATGAGTCCTAGCAGTGAAGAAGAGATGATGGATATGTCTCGAGTACTGTATGCATCAGCAGTGGGAAGCTTAATATTCGCTATGATTTGTACAAGACTAGACATTACACAAGAAGTGGGAGTAATTAGTCGATACATGGCAAATCCTGGTAAAGAGCATTAGAATACTGTAAAGAGGGTTCTAAGATACATTCAAGAAACCTCAAATGTTGTATTATATTATTGGGGATCTGATTTTATTGTCAGTGGATATGTTGATTCTGATTATACAGGTGATCGTGATAATAGCAAATCCACCACAGGCTATGTGTTTGTACTTGCTGGCGAAGCTGTAAGCTGGGTTTTAAAACTGTAGTCAGTTCTGACTACTTCAACAACAGAAGCAGAATATGTAGCAGCTACACAAGCCAGTAAAAAAGCGATGTGATTGAAGATGGTGCTGAAGGAACTCGGCTATGAACAAAAGAAGATATCTTTATATTGTGACAGTCAGAGTGCTTTGCATTTGACAAGAAATCCAGCTTTTCATTCAAAGACCAAACACATTCGAGTTCAGTACCACTTTGTTCATGAGAAAGAGGAAGAAGGAATAGTGGATATGCAGAAAATTCACACCGAAGACAACCTAGCAGATTTTTGACAAAAGCAGTCAGTACTGACAAATTTATTTGGTGTTGATCCTCTTGTGGTCTGACGGAGACGTAAAGCAACATGAAGATGGTAAGATAGAAATAATGGTGTGAAGATATGATTGATACTCAATTAAATCTTCAAATGGGAGATTGTCAGAGCTCTGCCGTAATTTTTGAATGGAGTGGGCCCCACCGTTTGCTAATGTCAAAGAATGCAGAATTCAGTGCCAAAAGAAGCTGGGAATTTTAAAAAAAATTAAAGATTCACAGTGAAGTCGCACATTGTAATATTAATATTTTATTGTACATAGTGTTCTTCTAAACACTATAAATAGGCTCCAAATCATTAAGGAAAAAAATCATCCCAGAAACAACCCCTATATAGAAGAGTGAGAGAGAAAAAATAGAGAGAGTATTTCCTTGTAAAGAGATATTGTAACTCCAGAGTTTTCTCCTCATAGTGGATTCTTCTATCCTTGCCCGTTGACGTAGGAAATTTTGTGTCGAACCACGTAAATCTGTGTGACCAGCTTTTTTATCTCTATTTTTCACTACTATTGCTGCGATCCTGCTCTATTGGGCCCCAGATTTGTCCCAGCAATTTTGAGAACCAACAGGGCATGGTTCAAAGCAAGGGGTGTTCATCCACCCGCAACCACGCTCTTCGTGTCATTTTACAGATAAATAATCTCTTGAATCCTTGCATCAGGGAAACAAATAGGCTCCTTGAACATATATGAACTGATGAACCAGAATCTAATTACCAACCACCGTGAGAAATACTATCACCAAAAACCATCAACACCTTAGTCTGTTGATTTTTCTCAATAGCAGCTACATATGATGATAGGGCGCAGTCTCCTCATTTGGCCACTGACTCTTCAAGCACTCTTGCATTTGTAAGCAATCACTCTAGGACTTACCCTTAGAAAAAGTAACACTGCTTAGTCTTTCACTTCACCATGCCTGGAGAACTCCTCCCACTTCCATCCGCCAACAATTCTGTACTCGACTGTATTCGACTCATCCCTGACACCTGGTCATCGATCGAAGCTCCTATAGTAGAGGTGCTTCTTTTACCTCGTTCATGATGAGAGTCCCCCGGCCTACGAGCATTTGACACAATTAGATTTTTATAACTGCCAAAGAGTGAATACTGGAGAATGATTGCTTACCATCGTCTTCAAGCTTCATCTCAGCCATTACTAACTCGATCATGATCCGGTTAAAGCGCTTCAAACACTCCACAGTTAGTATACCTTCATGCACAATCCACACGATTGTTGCTCTAGTACAATTTAGTGGATATACTCTTGCCGTGTGTAGTAATTTGAGCTTGTTCCATAACCATATGATTTTCGCCTCATCGGTCATTGATAATGTGTCTCTTCCTATCCATCTTCATGTCTTTTCTAGCTTCTTGTCAAACTCTTAGTTACGTGAGATCTCAGTCGTGTTGAATCAACAAAAGTTCATTTACTATCAAACTTCCCAACCTTGAATTTTATCGTTGAAGATCCTCTCTTCGATATATTGCTAGTCATCTCATTCCAAAGATGAGCTTGATGCTAATTGATCAAGCTCTAATACAAATTGTGAAGGAAATCGTGCTATGTCTACATGCATAATACACAGCGGAAGACATGTATGTACAAAAATACCAAGCATGTAGAGAGCATGAAATATTCATATGGATCGTCTAATTAAATCTAACATGATCCTTATAATTAAGTGAGCATACAAGAGTTAGAAAGTCATACTTTCGTAGCGTGATTCGATGGAAGATCGAATAACCTCTAGCTCTTGCTCCTTGTAGTAGAAAATCTCCTTGTAGTGGATCTCCAAGTCTTCAAGTGAGCTTGATAAAATGGGAGTCTTCTTAAGACACAAGGCAAGATATCCACCCCGGGGTTCTTAAAATCCTACTACTTCCTCTTGCTCAAAGATTGCTAAAGTTTAGTAAGAGGAGAGCTCTCTTTTATTCTCTTATGAAAAAAAAAACACTTAGCCAATTTTTCATTAACCTTTCCATAAGAAAAAGAGCTCATATTTATAGAGTGAAATGTGTTCATGATATGAATGACTCATCCTATGAGTCATGCAATGAATCATCAAAAATTAATGATTAATCAAGTGAGTCATGCAATGAATCATCTTATGAATCATTACATTTCAAAACCATGTGCTAATAAACCATGTGCTCAAACCATACCACTAAGTGACTCATCTCATGACTCATTATACATGGTATGTGTATTTCATAAATGAGAATACCAAATTATTATCACTAATACAGTATTTCATAAATACGGTATATAGTATTATTCCAATCTTTAACTAATTAGTCACTATATGACCAAATAAATCAAGAGTTGACCAAAAGTCAACTGTTGACCAAAAAGTCAACTAGTTGACTAAAAGTTAACTTTATGGGAAAAATACTGGAATTCATTTCCTAAGCACATAGCATTCCGATTTTACCGATATACATAACCGTTTATGTGTATCCGGAAGAAATCATATATGCGTATCAATCATACGCATCACTCCATAAATTGTGTTTCATAGGATTCAAGTACGCGCTTGGTGTGACTCTAGGGCCCAACTTAAAAAACTCGGTAGTGGATCATATCCATAAGTACAACAGAGGTGCTAGCTACACATGAAGACCACCCGGGTATAAGTTGTGATAAAGGTCTGCAAGATGCTTATCCAATTTTATCAGGACCACTCAATGATAATACCGTACAGTCCGGTCTCTTCGTCAAACCATGTCAAACTATTGAGCCTAGGGTATGGCAAACTGTCAAACCCTAATAGCTTGATTAGTGTTTATTGATATTAAACTCATAACCTATAAGATCAAACTGACACTCAGTTTATCTTATTCACCTTGGCCAAGGATTTCCAGGCTATAGTTATATCAAACAATCTTATGACATCAACCCCTATACTGGGAGAGACGAATCCCTTCTTGGCATCTCAATATCTACTTATGTCTCGGGATGTACCCAACAAGAACCGTTATGCACAATTCAATAAGAACTGTGGTTAGGTAAAAGTCTAAATACATCTTTACTGACATATAAGATATTGCACTCATGCCTCAGGTCAAGAGACTACTATGTACTATATCACTTGAGAACTTCTATTTGACAGTTAAGTATATTACCAACTAGATGTTCTCGGCGAGTCGTTCAGTCAACTCATTCACTAATGAGTCACCTGTATACTGTATCTTGATGTCTCACATCAATGATCTAAGAGATTGATCATCTCCTTCAAAAGGAGAAATAAAGCATACACTAGTCTAAACCAAAGTGATGATGTCCTATCTCAACACTTCATCAACTAGGAACATTTTAGAATATACGTTACCGACTAATCAGATCTCTTCATTACGATCACTATCCGAAATGTCTGATAGTCTAGTATTTATTCTAAGGACATTATCTGTATATTTAGAACATCAGATAAATCTGACCAAAATAGCATACTATCATTTTGAACAAGGATGTTATATACATATAGGTCCTGTTACAATATACAATAATTGCCTGCAGGGCACCTATATCTAACAAACTCCCACTTGCACTAAGGCCAATTATAGTATCTAATACCCAATAGCTCAACAAGTTTCTCAAATTGTGAACGAGCAATTGCCTTTGTGAATGGATCTGCTATATTATCTTTTGTGTCTACTCTTTCAATCTTGATCTCCCGGCGATCAACTATCTCCCTGATCAAGTGATACTTCCTCAGAATGTGTCTGGACTTATGGTGAGATCGGGGTTCCTTTGTCAGAGCTATTGCAGCATTATTATCACAGTATAAAGGTACTGGATCTTTAATGGTGGGAACAACTTCCAGCTCTAAAAGGAACTTCCTCATCCAGACAGCTTCTTTAGCTGCATCATTAGCTGCAATGTATTCAGCTTCCATAGTCGAGTAACATTCGGCCGGGTTACCTGACTTTCCGGGTGGGGAATCAGTGTTTTATAGAGCCGTATCTACCTTGCCGATTCGCCCGCCAGTTCGGTTATGACCAGCTTTATGTCGGGGAGTATCTACCTTGCCGATTCGCCCGCCAGTTCGGTTATGATCAGCTTTATGTTGGGAACCCGCGCCAGCAGCTTCGGGCTCATGGAGGTCTGGTGGACGGTCTTCGTGCATGGTTGTGGACCGTGACTGGTTGCACTGGTGTTAGGTTCAGTCTCCCGGGTACTGAGCGGCAGTTGAACCTCACTTTCTTGAGCTGCAGGTGGTTGTTAGCAGCTAATAAGATTGTCCCTGTGAAGCCTATCGAAGAGTTGGTGGCCGAAGAAGCCTCTCAGATTGATTCTCATGCGATCCGGGATGGTGCTCGGTCACAGAGGGATCATGGCAAGACCCGCCGACTTGATGCAGAAGGTCGCAGGGCCTTTAGTTCTGCTGGAGAAGTTTCAGGCGGAGATCCCGAAAATTACGAGGCAGATTTGGAGCAAGGTTAGTCACCTATCTTTCTTTTTCTCTGCATTTCCGAATTGCTAGTCCTGACCACTATTTGATATTTCAGGGACAGCGACCAACAGTGAAGACGAATTCCGTCCTTTTACCCGGGCAAGACCTTCGATTGCTGTCCGTGCTGATAGACGAAAAAGATTAGCCCACAAGTCGCATGCAGGTTCGCGAGCATCTGAGATGGATCTGGCTGGCGATGATCCTGTTAGTGACGGAGGTAATATCTATTCTATAGATCATTCCCTTGATCGTTTAGAATTTCAGGCTCATGCTTTCCCATCCTATGCAGGATATCGTGAGGAAGGCGAGATGAGTCCTGATGATTGTGCATCTCCTGGCGAGCCTGACTCACCGCACCAGGTAGAACAGCCTGCAGAGACCGTCTGTCAATGAAGGACCCAGTTCGGTGATTCCAGGTACATCTTCAAGAGGTAACTTGTCTCTATTGGCCATAGTTTCCTTCCTCTTCCCTTATATCTTTTTATGTCAGATTTTTCGATTGATGACTTCGATGGGGAGGGCCTGCCTATGGACACTTCTATGTTCAACTTCATGTATGATTCTCCTCAGATCGATGGCCAGCCGCCTCAGGATATGTTTCCTGAGTCTGTACTCCCTCAGACTCCCGGGAACGGTTATTTTGAAGGTGCGTGCCTCTTCTCAAGCTAACTATAGGACTAGCCAATTCCTTGACTAATGCAACTATAATATGATGTTTCTGTTTTGTGCCTAACAGGGGCTTTTGTTGAGGCTGACCCTGTTGAGCCGGCTGTACGACCAACTCCACCAGTCGATGCAGCTACAGTCCTTACATCTCCACCACCCCCAGTGACTCGAGGGGGAGGAGGTATAATTTAATTAACTGAGCAAAGCCATTCATTTCCTTATTGAGGCTTTTGACGAATTTCTCTTCTTTGTGTAGGGCTTCCTTCTCAGCTTCATGTCCTCGTTAAGGAGTTGTTATCGGGGAATGACCCTGAGAAGATCATCATCAGCGTAGAAGTCCGCTCTTATTTCTCCTCCCTGACTGCTATAATTGGCAAACTCCTCCACGACGGACTTTCTCTTCGCCAATTTAAGCCCTACCTCGATTCCAAGATAAATTTGATTAGGGACATAGGATGTCCGGATCTGGCGACGGCTATGGTTGATGACCTTGATC
Source organism: Asparagus officinalis (assembly GCF_001876935.1). Classification (NCBI taxonomy): domain Eukaryota; kingdom Viridiplantae; phylum Streptophyta; class Magnoliopsida; order Asparagales; family Asparagaceae; genus Asparagus; species Asparagus officinalis. Next base: position 120,298,451 of record NC_033794.1, on the reverse strand, counting down.
GCTTAGAGCGTGAGCTTCAGATGTTTCATGAGCTCCGGGATACAGGTGCCTCTTCATTCGTTGCTGCCGAGTTGGATGCTCGCTTACAGACATGGCGCAGTACTCGGATGGTTGCCGAGCTCGAGATTCAGGTGCAGCGGGGCCGAATAGATCGAGTTGAGGCTGACCTTGCCACTAGATCATCTTCACTTGAGGAGCTTGATTCTCAGATAGATCAGCTCCGACGAGAACTCCGTGAGAAGGAAGACACAAAGATGCAAAATCAGCAAGCACATGCTGCTTTATCTGATGAGCTGAAGTCCTTGAAGCAGACACTGGCTGAGACAGAGGAGGTTGCTGTGAGGACTTTAGCCGCGAACGAAGAGTCTGTCAGAGCTGAGTTGCAGGAGGAGCTTAGACGCTCTTATGATGAGAAGCTGTCTGAATTCAGTCAGCAGGTTCTTAGCCATGGGCTTGATGTATGATTTTATTTGCTGAAAACCTTGACATTTGATTCTCTTTAATGGAACTGATTTATCTTTATCTTTATTATGATTCCTCACTTCGTTTGAAATGATTGACCATAATACTCATGGAATTTTTGGCAAACCCCCAGCCTTCAACGGGTTTGATTAGCCTTTACCGACTACCGTTTGAGTCGGGCTAGCATGCGGATTGTCGGAATCCGTTCCGCATGTAACGTTGTGCTAAGGGAATGAACTCCCTTAGACTTCGTGCTATGATGTCGAATACATAGACTTCGCCATTGTTACGGGAATAGGCTACCCGGCGACACGTGTTAGGTGTTGACTTTAGGATTTTTGGCTAACCCCCAGCCTTCAACGGGTTTGATTAGCCTTTACCGACTACCGTTTGAGTCGGGCTAGCATGCGGATTGTCTAACTCCGTTCGCATGTAACGTTGTGCTAAGAGAATGAATTCTCTTAGACTTCGTGCTATGATGTCGAATACATAGACTTCGCCATTGTTACGGGAATAGGCTACCCGGCGACACGTGTTAGGTGTTGACTTTAGGATTTTTGGCTAACCCCCAGCCTTCAACGGGTTTGATTAGCCTTTACCGACTACCGTTTGAGTCGGGCTAGCATGCGGATTGTCTAAAGCCGTTCTCATAAAATGCTAGTCAAGTTTGTACCCATCATTTCTTGACTGGCTTAAATTTAACTTATGCAAACTCTTGACGTATGCCAACAAAGTTGCATAACCAACTTAAGCTATCCTTATATCTTATATACAGATGAATACTATTTAGCCATAGAATAGTTATGCCTTGACGTATGCCAACAAACATAGTATTTATAAGCTTAATAGTATTTAACTAAAATGATGGAGGGCTACGGACGATTTCTCAAATCTTTTACCGTAATCGAACTTGATATAGTTTAAAGATGCTCTATATTTATACTTGCAACAATTAAACTAGCCAGGAAAGCGCAAGATTGGTGGGAGGGTTCCGAGCTATTCACCGGGAATATTTATCGGACCTTAATTAAGTAACCACTTCTCTTTAAGACTATAGCGCGAAAGATTGGGCATCACCCCTAATCTTAAGTTGGGCATCACCCCATGAGCTATATCTCATAATTACTTTCCTTGACACTAGTTAAAAGCTCATTCTAAATACATCTCTTTTAACTGCTTTAGGTTTATTTATCTTTCACACTAACACTATGTTAATGTCGATCTCACCACTCTATGGTCAATAAACTCTTATTGCCATGTCTCACAAAGTTTTAAAAAATAAGTTTTTATAATAAAAACTATTCTCTAGTGAGATAGAGATATAAACTTTGCAAAAAATAGCACCCAATTGTATTGACATCTACAATTTGGGGCACAACCAACATATCAACATATGTAATGTAAAACTTATATAGAATGGTAGTGGACAACTAAAGAAAATAAAATGCAACTACACTAATTACATTTTAGCAAGCCATATGCAACTCCTTGCGGTGCTTGTTCCCTTGCAAACTCTGTATTATTACAATCATATAAACATAGGACGTGCAAGCCCCATTTATAATGGAAAAACCATCTCGTAGGATGGGTAATAATATTGCATTAAATATAAAGCAAAAGCTATAAATGAAATAACTAAACTAAGCAACCATACCCCCCCACACCCGAACAAGGGCCTATACCCGTAGGCGTAGCCCATGATCGGTGAGCAAGTGCCTAAACCCGTAGGCGTAGCCCATGCTCGGGGAGGGAAGAGGTCGTAAATAATTATTACATTTCTAACTTTATTACATCAATACAAAACATACAAGAGAATAGTTGTCCACTACCATCCATAAACATAACATCCATACAAGATGATAAATCATATAACTTAATCAACATTAAGAAATATGCATCTATCTAGTTATGCAACATATTGGAAACTAGATAGCATAAGGATTATCCAAACTCAAAAAAGACTAACAAGCTTCTAACATACAACTACACTAGTTGTAATTAATTATTTTATAAAATAACTTGAATTAATTAACTAGTTTCATGTAAACTAGAAATTAGAAGCAAGAACAAGGTCCTCCATGAGTTAGATGTACATGTTAAGATTCAATTAGATAGAACCATAGCTCTGATACCATGAAGGAAATCGTGCTATGTCTACATGCATAATACACAGCGGAAGACATGTATGTACAAAAATACTAAGCATGTAGAGAGCATGAAATATTCATATGGATCGTCTAATTAAATCTAACATGATCCTTATTATTAAGTGAGCATACAAGAGTTAGAAAGTCATACTTTCGTAGCGTGATTCGATGGAAGATCGAATAACCCCTAGCTCTTGCTCCTTGTAGTAGAAAATCTCCTTGTAGTGGATCTCCAAGTCTTCAAGTGAGCTTGATAAAATGGGAGTCTTCTTAAGACACAAGGCAAGATATCCACCCCGGGGTTCTTAAAATCCTACTACTTCCTCTTGCTCAAAGATTGCTAAAGTTTAGTAAGAGGAGAGCTCTCTTTTATTCTCTTATGGAAAAAACACTTAGCCAATTTTTCATTAACCTTTCCATAAGAAAAAGAGCTCATATTTATAGAGTGAAATGTGTTCATGATATGAATGACTCATCCTATGAGTCATGCAATGAATCATCAAAAATTAATGATTAATCAAGTGAGTCATGCAATGAATCATCTTATGAATCATTACATTTCAAAACCATGTGCTAATAAACCATGTGCTCAAACCATACCACTAAGTGACTCATCTCATGACTCATTATACATGGTATGTGTATTTCATAAATGAGAATACCAAATTATTATCACTAATACAGTATTTCATAAATACGGTATATAGTATTATTCCAATCTTTAACTAATTAGTCACTATATGACCAAATAAATCAAGAGTTGACCAAAAGTCAACTGTTGACCAAAAAGTCAACTAGTTGACTAAAAGTTAACTTTATGGGAAAAATACTGGAATTCATTTCCTAAGCACATAGCATTCCGATTTTACCGATATACATAACCGTTTATGTGTATCCGGAAGAAATCATATATGCGTATCAATCATACGCATCACTCCATAAATTGTGTTTCATAGGATTCAAGTACGCGCTTGGTGTGACTCTAGGGCCCAACTTAAAAAACTCGGTAGTGGATCATATCCATAAGTACAACAGAGGTGCTAGCTACACATGAAGACCACCCGGGTATAAGTTGTGATAAAGGTCTGCAAGATGCTTATCCAATTTTATCAGGACCACTCAATGATAATACCGTACAGTCCGGTCTCTTCGTCAAACCATGTCAAACTATTGAGCCTAGGGTATGGCAAACTGTCAAACCCTAATAGCTTGATTAGTGTTTATTGATATTAAACTCATAACCTATAAGATCAAACTGACACTCAGTTTATCTTATTCACCTTGGCCAAGGATTTCCAGGCTATAGTTATATCAAACAATCTTATAACATTAACCCCTATACTGGGAGAGACGAATCCCTTCTTGGCATCTCAATATCTACTTATGTCTCGGGATGTACCCAACAAGAACCGTTATGCACAATTCAATAAGAACTGTGGTTAGGTAAAAGTCTAAATACATCTTTACTGACATATAAGATATTGCACTCATGCCTCAGGTCAAGAGACTACTATGTACTATATCACTTGAGAACTTCTATTTGACAGTTAAGTATATTACCAACTAGATGTTCTCGGCGAGTCGTTCAGTCAACTCATTCACTAATGAGTCACCTGTATACTGTATCTTGATGTCTCACATCAATGACCTAAGAGATTGATCATCTCCTTCAAAAGGAGAAATAAAGCATACACTAGTCTAAACCAAAGTGATGATGTCCTATCTCAACACTTCATCAACTAGGAACATTTTAGAATATACGTTACCGACTAATCAGATCTCTTCATTACGATCACTATCCGAAATGTCTGATAGTCTAGTATTTATTCTAAGGACATTATCTGTATATTTAGAACATCAGATAAATCTGACCAAAATAGCATACTATCATTTTGAACAAGGATGTTATATATACATATAGGTCCTGTTACAATATACAATAATTGCCTGCAGGGCACCTATATCTAACAAATTGTTAGAGAAAACCCTATTCAACTCTTTGCAATTTGCAATCTTTTGATGGCTTTCACCAAAAGCCTAGACTTGGTAGACCCCCTTTATGCTATTTGTGCGTGTGCCAAAGAAACAAAAACCCTAACTCAAACCTAAAATTGACCCGATCGGTCGACCATTTAAATACAGTATTCTCCTTCATATGCGTATAATAATCTTTATTAAATGAGTGGTACATTTATCTATTTTAATACAGCATTGTCCTTTCCATACATATAAGAAGATGTGTGACACTAGGGGCACACCCCCAACCACACCTCCAACCACACCCCCTCTCTCATTTGCTACAGTGCACCGGGCCCCACATGAGATTTTAAAATTTTAAAATCTCATGTGAGACCCGGTACACTGTAACAAATGAGAGCACACTGTAACAAATGAGAGAGGGGATGTGGTTGGAGGTGTGGTTGGGAGTGTGCCCCTATCATTTTTCTAAGAAGATAACTCTCAGTGGCATATATGCAATCACAAGAATATCTTCATAAGATAAAATATTTAAATACCGGTAACAAGCAGGAATCAACCTCAAGCGCCAACCATATAGAAAATGCACTCAGGGCAAAAGTTAATAAATTCCAACTTTCTAAAGCTTGACAACAACACTAAATCTCGAAAAGGCAACCACAGTAAGTTTAACGCCGTTATAATATAGGCCATTGCATCTGAGCATGCTATCCCATGTCTAATTCTTGACATTGAACAGGGAGAATTCTTGCGTACAGCTTCACTCAAAAACTAAGTAAACGTCCGTAACTTGCAAAAATAAAAAATGTATATGTTAGCAAATGATAAATATTCAAAATATTTTCTGAAGCTACTGTTGAAGGTCCCTTACATCTTTGCATATTGCATCCGAACCACTGCGGCAGTAATGATTTTTACATCTCCCGTGACACCTCTATTTTCTGCAATATTGTAGCATAGAGTATTCAGAATATTCCAATTAACACGAGAAATAAGGAAAAAAGAATGGATTACGCATTTACTTTGCAGAAGCCTAAGGACGGATTACAAGTATCAAGTAGCTATGCGGAAAACATATGAAGAAGTAAAATAATTCAGAAAAGCTGCTGATTCATCACATACATTCAATAAAAAAAAAGTAAACTACAGGGGAAACAAGAAGTTCCTGTAGATGGTTCCAGCTTTACCCACCAAACTAGCTGTTGTTTTTAGTGTTAACAATTACCAGTAAGCAACAATGCCTAAGAAATACTTTCAATTTTTTAATAAGCGAGCAATCTGTACCTAGAAACAACAATGTCAAACGCAGTAAACCTACCAACACAATTAAGAACAAAATACAAACTCTCTAGCCATTCTAAAAAAAGGACTAACTGTTTCATACTTTGTTCAAATGTATAGTATCAAGATTGTGAAGGCATAAAAGTTCGAATGAAACATAATATAATATGCACCTTTGATCTATTTGTTTATACAAGTTGGCAACACGGTAGAACAATAAAGAAATATGCACAGAAAAATACATAGTGAAAAAGAGAAAAAGGAAGAGAGAAAACACCACAATGAGAAAACAAAACATCTATCAATTTTGCCTTCATATTCAGAAATATGGAAATTACTAAAATCACGCACCAAGAAACGTCCTACAATATCCCCTAATAAGACTGCATTTGCATCATAGGAAACAACAATATTAAAATACTTTGAAACAAATCTATACTCCAAAGGTACACAAAAAGGAACAAGAAAAAAAGAAAGTAATTACTAGCAAATAACTTTGAAGAATCCCATCTAGCCAATAATCCATACACACTTGAGCTTCAGAATCCTCTCGAAGAAGATAATTGTGATACTTGTTAAGCATTCGGCCAGCAAAGCTAGCTACAGATCAAAACCAACATCTCCCTCAGAGAACAAGCACCTTCTTAAGTGAGCCAATTATATGAAGTCCTTCTCTAACCTTATCCCCAATCTACCATTCTTTAAAAGAAGCCCCTTTTTGGCTTGTGTGAGCTTCAATTAGAAGTTTGAAAATTCTCATATTTGAAAGAAATGGAAATGTCTTCCCACTAAAAAAATTCTGTGAAAACGCCTTCATGCCTCGAAAAATAATGTAAATGACACTCAATAAAAAATCAACAGCAATGCCTTCCACTTGGAAAAATAAACAGCAACATTAATGGATATTCATAGGAAAAATTAAGTCCATAGGAAAAGGATTTTTTTTTGGGTGGGAAATCTAAGAATATTCTTACCTGAATATCCCATAATCCAATAATGCAAACTCATATCCAAGCAAAATTCTTGGTAATTGTCTCCTATATTTTTCTCCTTAACTCGAATTTGCTCGTTTACCCATTTTTGGGATGTCGCTTTGGATATCAAAGTTAAAAATGGGTAGGCTTGGGCTACCAAGGTGAAAACAGGTCCAATTATAAGAATAAAGACAGTTTATATGCATACATACAAACAGTGTTCGTGCTTCTGATAGTCTTAAGCAATTATTTTTAATAATTAAAACATAGAAGAGTTGCATGCATCCTCTCTTTCAGGTAAAACTTCAGCAGAGGTCCATTATGTATCAGCCAAATATCATTTGGGTACTTAATATTTGTAAGTCATCAGTGGGGTCCCTAACGCTATCTCCGTCATTAGCCTAGGGTCATTTTCATAAACTTTCGTTAAATATTGCTCACATGGCGATGACGTAGCCCTGCCATATCAGCAAAAAAAATTGGTGAAAGTCCATGTTCAATAGAATCAATACAAACTTGTAAATTCACTAATTTTTTTGTTGACATGACAATGTCATGCCATCGTCATGTCGGCAATATTTAACGGAAGTTTGTAAAAGGACATAGGCTAATGAAAGACATAGGCTAATGAAAGAGGTAATGTTAGGGACTCCCACTAATGACTTCCAATCTTTAAGAACCTAAATGATATTTGGCCAATACATCAAGGATCTCCACTGAAGTTGTGCCTCTTTTCACCTACCATACGTTTGTATGACTTTGCAAATGGAATATGACTTGGTTATCAACTTTAAAGAAAACTTCAGAAATATCTACGCATGGTTTTATACAAATCAATATTTTAATGTTTTTCACTGACCTTTGGTGTATAAATAAAACTAAATAAACATCTAGAAAACTGTACATGAACTGTAGGATATATGCCTAAGACCTGCATGTCGAGTGTCTTAAACTGAAACATGCATTATATAATTGACAACACATATGAAAAATTGCATAGACATATTCAAGGATGTCAAAGGATGTGTTGGTGCCTGATACTGGTGTCTTGAGAGTCAGACGCGTACCCATGGTGTATAGGTTACTCATGATTTTGTTTGCCAATGGATTTAGTTGTTTCTTTATCCATTATCTGACTATTCAAGACTTAACACATTTGGTCAGTATTGGAAATATCTGAACTTATGAATGCGCTTTGTTGTAATCATATTTTTTAGTATATCGTCTTTGTCTATTTCCACATTATAATTTCAGGTTAATTTTGCTTAACTATTGTGATCTTTAGGGTTTTGCACATAACCCCTTGAGCTTTGTTTATTCCACATAACTCCTAAACTTTGGGGTGCCACACATAACCACCTTGAACCTTGAAGGCTTCTCAACATACCCCATAGATGTTACTAGTAAATGAGAAAATGATGAAAATGTTCTCTATGTAGATACAAATTTCGCAAAACCATATTAAAGATAAGTCCACTCGGCATGAAACAAGAATAAGTCAAGCACTGAACCAAAAGCTTTTACAGGCTCATGATTCTCCTCACTGCACCGTGAAAACTGTTCATCAAAGCAAAAAATAAACAAAGGAAAAACCCATGATTCCTCACTCTTCCATCATCCCCTTCTCATCATCTTCATCCATGAAATCCACACAGCATCACCAAAACAACTCTAACCAAGAAGTTTCTTTATCCTCTTCGTGAGCTCAATGACGATCATCATCCTCATCCAAAAATCTCTAGCAGGGCTCAACGGCGATCCACCCTCACCGACCCTAGCGAAGCTCGATGGCGATATGTCCTTGCTAGTTCACCCACATTGCCATCCTCCTCATCCACGTTAACCCAAACAACCCTCGCGAGAAGTGTCTTTATCCTCTTCAACAAGCTCAATGATGATCCGCTCCCGCTAATGCTTCATCAGCACTGTCATCTTCTTCATCCAAAAAAAAGTGACAAGGTTTGACGACGATCCACCCCCGCTGACCCTAGTGGAGCTCAATGGTGATTAGCCCTTCACTCATGCTGTCATCCTCTTCGTCCAATTAAACCAAAGAACAGCGCTCTTGCATCCATTACTTTGTTTTTATTTTTTTGGAAAACTTTTAGCTAAATAATGTAAATTCATGGATTATTGCTCTTGTGCTATTTCCTCATTATTTAGTGATAAATTATTAGGCCAGCCTTCAAAACCTTCTCTTTTCGTGTAAATCTTAACTTTTTCTCACTAATTTCCCCCTTAAGCATTGATTGCCACATATATCCTAGTCTCTTTCAAAATCGCAAATAACCTTCTACTGGATAAAAATGATCCTGCGCCAAGGCACCAAAAGCAGAGGGAAAAGGAATGAGAATGAAGGGTTTTGACCACAAAGCCAAGGCATTAAATCACACTTGCTCGTTGATTTATTGAATTTGGAATTAAATTTACAAGTGATGTGAAAAATTTCAGTACTTGAAACAATCTTGTAGAAGTCTCTAATCAAGCCTTATATATGTTTAAGGGAAGGTTTAAATCTGTTTTAAGTAGCTGCACCTAGTGAAAATTTATGCATTTGGTTAATTTATAGCTTGAAAGATAATTTCTTGAAGCTTGTTATGTCTAGAAAATTATACTACGCTGTTTTCGAAAGCAATTCCTATAAAATTGCAATAGGACATATTATGGATTGATGTAAGTGTAGTCTAATACATCTGACTGACTGGTTACAATTGCTAGAAAAAATTGCAAGGTAATATGTTGGGGCTAATTCATCTACACTAGTTACGAGTATTATCTGATTTTCGTATTCATTATAGTTCATCAATCAGTGGATCTATGTAAATTAGAAATATCCTTTGATATTTATTCATCAATAATTGGGCAAGGATTATTTTTGCATTATGCTTAATTCGACATATTGACTCCATTGTTTCCTTTCCCTCTCTTACAAATTAAAAGATATTCATTTAGGAAACAAATCCTAGTGTTCAAGTAGGGATTATATTGATTCATCAATAATTGGGTAAGGATTATATTTTCTTCGTGGATTCAAAGTTCTTCGTGGATTCAGATATTGTTCTTTGTGGATTCAAACAACGCCCCTTGGAAGATTCCGAGGTTTATTACTTCCGTTGCATTAGCCCCCCTATTTGAATGCTAGGATCTAACATTTGGAGTCAATATCTATTATAATTGTTTATTTTCTTTGTTAAATTAATAATGGATTTACTTATTTTTATTGCTTAGGTGTTTATTCTAAACATTAAAGTATAAATAAAAATGAAAGATATTGAAAATAAACATTAATAGTATGTATAAAATAATGCTTTAGATACTGTTTAAACCGTAGCAATTTTCATGAATCTCCAATAAATTCAGTTTAAAACCATATCTACTATATGTGTTCTTGTCATCAAATTAACAAATTGTTTCCCGCTAACAAAGAAGTAGAAATAGTTATTAAACATATATATATTAATGTGTTGCCTATCAGTCAAGTTTTGGCAGCATCTATGTATGACACAAAACCCTATCTGAAGTTTGTACTACCCTGTTGACTAAATTGTACCTATGTTTGTGGGTACAGTAGCAATTGTGACAGTTGTGATACGGTGGGTTAGTATTTCTAGGTATGCTTATAACCATTTCAAAAGATGGAGAAAACCATCTCTGTCGACCATGTGGTGAATTAACCCTATGATTTCACTAATGCTGTCTAAAACAGCCAGGAAGAATATGATGGACAAAGGAGAAGGTCTTTAGCAGAGCTAACTGGAAAAGAAGGATTCATGTTCGCAAAGGAACTTATGTTACATATTAACTTTCTCTATAGTTTGTACTGCCCTGACAGTTGATTAAATTGTACCTATCTAAAGTTTGTATACCCTGACAATTGACTAAATTGTACCTATGTTTGTAGGTACCGTAGCAATTGAGAAAATTGTGATACGGTGGGTTAGTATTTCTAGGTATGCTTATAACCGTTTCAAAAAATGGGGAAACCCATCTCTGTAGACCTTATTTTCTGGTGAATTAACCCTATAATTTCACTAGTGTTGTATAAAACAGCTAGGAAGAATTTAATGGACAAACGAGAAGGTCTTTAGCAGAGCTAACTGGAAAAGAGGGATTCATGTTGGCAAAGGAACTTGCGTTACATATTATCTTTCTCTCAATTCTCATTTTATTTAAGAAAAGATGTTGATAATTAAAGTCGAAACATATCACTTTGTACACCCAAAAACCAATGACACGAGATTAAGCTATTCAAAGTACAGCTTAATTTCCTTATACTGCATTCAGAACATAACCAATGGTCCATGGGAAAATAAAGTCCTAGCATCCAATATCTTTAAGAATTTCAACAAAACATGAACAAAATATGGTGGACATTTGCCACAGCTATTAAGCATGTATATGTTCTCCCAATTACAACAAAAAAACAGAAGGGTGGACTTCAAATAAGATCCCGTGTAATGATGTAAAATCTAAGGGCTTGTTTGGATTGAGGGGAATGAGGGTGAAGGGAAGTTAGGGGAACCATTCACCTCCATTCACCTTGTTTGAGAACACTTAGGAGGTGAAGTTAATTCACCCTAGTTCCCCTTGGTTCACCCCCTAATAGTATAAATTGTTACCCCCCAAATTGGGGTGTAACCAAGGGGAAGGGAACTCCCTTCCCTTCCCTTCCCTTCACTCAGTTTCCCTTACACCCCCTACAAATCCAAACAGGCCCTAAGGTAAGACCACTTAATTTGCCAACTAAATCATTTTTGACACAACATTAGTGGATAATCGCGAATTTAAACTCGAAAACAAAAAAAGTACGGTCATCAGTAACAATACCTTGATTGTATAAGCAAACAGAGGATTCACAGGCAGCTCACTTTCTACACCCATCCATATAAATCTCAAGAAGCTCAGGAACCTTCTGCTTATATGGAACAAGAAACTTGTCCATAAACACCTTCTCTGAAAAATTCATGATAGTTAAAAGCTTAAGCGCCTTCGTAAGCAATCCTCTCCGCATAAGAATCTTTATCACATTATACCGTGGAATCAATCTCTTCTCCAAGCTATACATCAAAAGCAAAGGGCATTGGGCAACATAACTGGGTTCGCATTCAGCTTATTTCAACAAGAACTCCATCTTAGTAACCAGATTTTTTTGGGACAGGGTCAAGATGACAGGGGCCTTGCAGGATGCAGACAGGAACTCGGCCTCTGACCACCCAAATTTCTTCATGGTCTCAAGATTCTCATTCAATCTAACCTTGCTTACCTTGTTAAGAGCTAACAAAGCCCATATGTACATCCCTGAGCCTCGAGCAATACCCATTTCCTTATCAACTCGGTCAGCAGCTTCAACCATAGATTGTGGCCTCTGGACGATGAACCTGGGGCTATGTCGAACCACCATTCTGATCTTCTCATCGGAGACGCCGCAACTTCTGAGAAATGAGATATTGGACATCACATTATTCCCAATGCTATGTAAAATAAAGTTGTTATTTTGCTTGCAGAGCCTGATGAGGTGGTCTCTAGAACCAATCAGTCCTAGCCAGAATTGGATTCTTGGGAGGACGTTGCTGTTGAAATTAAGGCCTATCAATCTGTTATTTGAATTGATGAGGTCAACAAGATCAGAACCTGAGAAGCCTAGGTCCTTGAAAGATTGGAACTTTGGAGCTAGGGTTTTCTCTACGTTGAAAAGGAGACATTTTGGATGCCAAGATAGGATCTTTTTGATGTGGGCATGGCTGAAACCGTGGGTTTCCATGAAACCCATGAACGATTCGGGCTTCTCCAGGGATTTGAGGGAGGAGAGGTACTTGGAGGCTTTGATTGCTTTTTCTGAAGAGAACCCAAGCTTCTCCACGAGATAGTCAACTATGAAATGATGGTGGTTTTGGGGAGGGTACGATTGGCTGGC
>NC_033794.1:120271206-120285686 GCF_001876935.1 Asparagus officinalis | reverse complement strand
GACGACTGCGGCGTTGGCGGTGGCGGCGGCGGAGAAGGACGAGGAGAGGCGAAGTGGTTGCGGAGTTCCAAAATGGCAACCATGGCGGCAGCAAGAGAAGGAAAAAGAACGGACCTTGAACATCAGTAACACTAGCATCTTCTTTTTTTACATTTCTCTTGTGATTTCGATTGGAAACCCCAACGAAGGGTTTAGCAGTAACGGGTTTTTTTTATTTTTTTATTTTTTTTCCTTTTTTTTTCTTTTTTCCTTTTTTAATAAGAAATATCAAAGCAAATGATAAATGAATAAATTTTTGAAATGAACTCATTCACAATTTTAATCCCACATTTCGATCCAATCCAAACTTATTTATCAAAATCGATCCACTTTCTCGCTACGTCAACTTCGTGACTAGAAAGTTGGTCGTTTTAAAAAAAATCGTGGTCCTAATTAGTCGGGGTTGTCAACCCTAACTAATTAGGACCTCCCTCGCGGCTCTCTCATGGTTATGCGACTAAACATTGCACAAAATAGTCGAGGTTGGAAACTGCGACCATTTCGAAGCGCCAACTTCGAAATAGTCGGGGATCCCAACCACGTCCATTTAGCAGAGACTGGAACCAACCCATGAAATAGTCAGGATTGTCAACCCCGGCTATTTAGCAGAGACTCCCCAACCCGAAAATCGGGAAGGGTAGTCATGAAATAGTTAGGGTTGCCAACCTCGACTATTTGTGGTGGATCCTACTGTTGGCCTTCTTGTTTTGATGATGTTTAACAAACAATTTACTACTAATATTTTTTGTCTAGTGTCTGTGCATTCCTATGTACTGTAGACAAACAACGTGGTTGGAGGATGGATGAAATAGAGCTTCAACGATCATATCCAAAGGAGGTTGGCGGAATGTCGATGAAGCTATGCAAATTCAAGTTGAACATCCAAGTTCAAGCTTCATCCGTAAGTGTACCAAGTTGAGCTCATTGAAGACCTTCATCAAGCTTGGGTATATAGTTTATAATGTTTGTAGTTTAGGTTTTATATAATAATGTGTGTTAATTCTATAAGCTCAAATATACACACACATATATATTTGTGATTTTCGTAAATATAGGTGTTTTTATGAAAAATATGTTTTGGACTATATATACATCATAAACATCTTTTATTATGTCCATACAAATATTTTACAAAGTTTCAAAACTTGGTTTATGTCAAAACATCAAAATTCAAGTATCTCATGTTTACATGTTTTGGACATTTTTGTAATATGACAAGTTTTCACAAATGATAAGTGAAATTCCAAAAATTCCTTTTGTAACATGTTCATCAACATGTTTATAAATATTTTCCAAAGTTTTATATTTTTTGGAATTTATTTGTTATTTTTAAAGGCACTTTAAAAATCAGATTTTCAGCATGAATAGTGTATGTGCATGTTTATAAGTCGACTTATAAACCCTGACAAGTCGACTTATGAACTCCTCTAGAAATGTGACGCCCCTGGGTTCACACAAGGCTGCAGTCCAAGGTGAAACCAAGAATGTCAAACCTGTCATGCACGACTCTCAAATGTCTAAATAAAAATCTACTGTGGAACTCCAAAAGAAAATATAACTAAAGAGACGACTGGAGCTAAAATGCATCGCCATCAGTCTACAACTCTCCAGGCTCCTGGCTCGTTACCTGAAAGGGGGAGGGACAACGAGCGTCAAAGTGCTAGCGAGTAACATCACAACCAACCCTAAGGGAACAGGGCTCGTTGTATAAGAAAAATACAGTTAATATATAAGAGATCGAAAATCATTGATCTTACTAAAGAGGGTTTTAGTATTTAGAAATTTACAACACGAGCATAGGTACGTCGAGCGAAATAATCCAAACAAGGAAACCCTCATGTATATACCTTACATCTCAAATTGTAAACTCCTAAATACCAAACCCAAGGTTCTAGTGCAGTAATAATAATAAAAGAAATACGACGAACACCAGAGCATGAAAACAGTGTTGTGACATAGCCCACATGAGTATCATGTTATTACTTACATGAATATCATGTCAAAATCTACGTAAGTGTCATGTCAAACTCACATGAGTGACATGTCAGAAAACGATTAAGTGTCCAAAACATAGACTATATAAATTAAACGTCCAACCCATAGACTGCATGAAGTAAACGTCCAACTCATGAACTGAAAATAACCGTTGTCCAACGCATGGACCGGATGTGACCGTTGTCCAACGCATGGACCGGATGGTAATACATATCCAACACGAGGATTAAATAGCAATGCTGTAGTCAACTTAGTCTTCAAAATATCAAAGGCTTTCTGGCACTCCATGTTATGAACTGTACACCCTTCTTCGTAAGGTGCGTAATAGGCATCGCAATCTTCGAGAAGTCCTGAATGAACTTCCTATAATATCCAGCTAATCCCAAAAAGCTGCGAATCTCTGTCACCGTCTTCGGTGGCTCCCAATCAAGAACTGCCGTAACCTTAGCCGGGTCCACTGCTATGCCCTCTCTACTGATGATGTGGCCAAGGAATCTGACTTCTGAAAGCCAAAACTTGCATTTGCTGAACTTGGAATACAACTGATGCTCCTGAAGAGTCCTCAATGCTATCCGCAGATGCTCCTCGTGATCCGCCTCTGACCTCGAGTAAATGAGTATATCTTCGATGAAGACGATCACAAACTGATCCAAGAAGGGACGGAAAACCCGGTTCATCAAGTCCATGAATATCGCGGGTGCATTGGTCAATCCGAATGGCATGACCAAGAACTCGAGAGAACTATATCGAGTAAGAAAGGCGGTCTTGGGAATATCAATCTCCCTAACCCGCAACTAATGATAGCCCGAACGAAGATCAATCTTCGAGAAATACTGCGCCCCCTGCAACTGGTCAAACAAGTCATCAATCCTAGGTAATGGGTACCTATTCCGGATAGTGACCTTGTTCAACTCTCTATAATCTATGCATAATCTCATACTATCGTCCTTCTTCTTCACGAAGAGGACCGGCGCGCCCCACGGAGAATGACTCCGGCGAATAAAACCCTGAGCTAATATCTCGTCCAACTGGGTCTGAAGCTCCCTCATCTCAGCTGGTGCTATTCGATAGGGTGCGCGGGATATCAGGGCTGTGCCTGGCTGCAACTCAATGCAAAACTCCACCTCTCTCACTGGAGGTAATCCAGGTATGTCCTGAAAGACATCCTGATACTCTGAGACAACTCTAGTCTCCAATAACTCAGCACCCTGATCCCGTCGCATCACCTCCTCGATGTACGCCAGAAATGACTCCGCAAATCGGTTGCCCTGAGAGGTGGCTACAATCATCTCGGACCCGTCGGACGCTCGCAACTTGACTGTCTTCGCAAAGCAGTCAATACTAACATGGTAGGAAGATAACCAATCCATACCAAGGATGACATCGAACTCGGACATACGCAACACTATCAAATCGACTATGAACTCCGACTCGTCTAAACTGACGGTACACCTCCTACAAACGCTCTCCAGAAGCGATACCTCTCCTAAATGGGTGGAAACAGATAAAAGGGGTGTCTAGAGGCTGAGCTACAAGCTGGAGTCTAGCCATAAATGCATGCGATATGAAGGAATGCGACGATTCCGAATCGAAAAGAATACGGGTGGAAAAAGGGATTCACAAAGAACGTACCCTCCAAAACTGCTCCATTAGCTCCATGATCATGCGGGACTACTGCATATACTCTGCCGGTGGCTAAAGACTGCTCTGTCACTGGTGCTAGAGAATATGAGACAATCTGCCCCTGGGAAACCTCCTGAACTGCTAGAACCTGCCCTTTAGTCTTCCGTTGCTGCTGAGTTGGACCATTTCCCTTCTGAGCTCTTGTTGGTGCACTGCGGCACTCTAATGCCTTGTGTCCGACCTTGCGATAGTTAAAACAAGATCCCCAGAACTTGTACTGCTGACTTGCTCTCTGATCCTGTTGAGATCCCTTCTTATGGGGGCTCTGCTGATGCTGTTGGGATCCAATCAATGGTCTCTTGTTCTTGCCCTTGTCTCCGGCGTGCCCTCTCTTAGCACTCCCTTCCTCGTCCTTCTGGAACTTAGCTGTCCCATTTTCTTGAGAAATGGCGGTTTTAGCTACTGGTGGTGGTGGTGTAATGTGATTCGCCACAAGCTCCTCGATTGCTGCTATCCTAGCGACTAGGGGAGCCATAAGATCTACCAGGTACTGGGGAGCCTGCTACGGCTCAGGTGGATTTTGCTGTGGTTCAGCCTGTCCAGATCTCTGAGTACGTGACATATCATATTCTGACATCTCTGCTCAAAAGAAAATAAGGGTTTAGGAGTCAAAATAGACCTCTATAAATAGCGTATCACAATACAATTTTCACAACATATAGTATTTGCACAAATACTTTAAACTTATACAAAAATAGTTGTCATAAAAAAAATTTCTCAAATTTTGAGATATACGCATATATCGTCCTCACTCATACTAGGAAATCCTTACGGACTCTATACATGAATCCTAGGAAACTCTATCCTAGCTCCACGACTCGACACAGGATGATCCTAAGGATACTGGAACTAGAGCTCTGATACCAACTGTGACGCCCCTGGGTTCACACAAGGCTGCAGTCCAAGGTAAAACCAAGAATGTCAAACCTGCCATGCACCACACCGAACAATAACATGTTTCACCATCACAATTCTATCACTCTAGTAGAGTCAATAACAGGTGTAGGTACAAAGCACCACACCGTGCAATAACATGTTTCACCATCACAATTAACATCTATCTAGTAGAGTCAACAACTGGTGTAGGTACAAAACAGGTAAAAGATAATACAAGATATACTGATGGAATGATAACAGTCACATAAATATCTCATCATCCCACATACAGAAATACATAGCCAAGATCTGAGTAGATAAACTGGAATACTCAACAAGTCTCAAATACAAATATCTGACGAAAAGGAAATAAGGCACACAGCCTTTACAACTTCTAGAACAATACTCTCAAATGTCTAAATAAAAATCTAATGTGGAACTCCAAAGAAAATATAACTAAAGAGACGGCTGAAGCTAAAATGCATCGCCATCAGTCTACGACTCTCCGGGCTCCTGGCTCGTTACCTGAAAGGGGGAGGGACAACGAGCGTCAAAGCGCTAGCGAGTAACATCACAACCAACCCCAAGGGAACAGGGCTCGTTGTATAAGAAAAATACAGTTAATATATAAGAGATCAAAAATCATTGATCTTACTAAAGAGGGTTTTAGTATTTAGAAATTTATAACACGAGCATAGGTACGTCGAGCGAAATAATCCAAACAAGGAAACCCTCATGTATATACCTTACATCTCAAATTGTAAACTCCTAAATACCAAACCCAAGGTTCTAGTGCAGTAATAATAATAAAAGAAATACGACGAACACTAGAGCATGAAAACAGTGTTGTGACATAGCCCACATGAGTATCATGTTATTACATACATGAATATCATGTCAAAATCTACGTAAGTGTCATGTCAAACTCACATGAGTGACATGTCAGAAAACAATTAAGTGTCCAAAACATAGACTATATAAATTAAACGTTCAACCCATAGACTGCATGAAGTAAACGTCCAACTCATGAACTGAAAATAACCGTTGTCCAACGCATGGACCGGATGTGACCGTTGTC
This sequence comes from Asparagus officinalis, assembly GCF_001876935.1. Taxonomy (NCBI): domain Eukaryota; kingdom Viridiplantae; phylum Streptophyta; class Magnoliopsida; order Asparagales; family Asparagaceae; genus Asparagus; species Asparagus officinalis. The sequence continues at coordinate 120,280,015 of NC_033794.1, read as the reverse complement.
CAACGCATGGACCGGATGTGACCGTTGTCCAACTCATGGACCGGATGGTAATGCATATCCAACACGATGATTAAATAGCAATGCATGTCCAACACGAGGACTAAGTGGGAAGGGTGTCCAACACGAGGACTAAAAGGTAATGCTTGTCCAACACGAGGACTGAGATATATAGAAAAATCTACTTATATCAATCCACACTCAAATCAGTGTGTAAGTCCCCAATTTATACCCTCAGGTCATCTATCATGCATGGATACATAATAAGACTAAAACCAATGTCAGATAATCCAGGCGAACTCTCGCACATGAGTGAAATACCCCAGAATACACAAAACAGGGGTTATACAACAGACAGAGCGACGGTCGACCGCACCGGTCGACCGCTCTCTGATACGCGGCTGGTGGTCGACCGCTGCGGCTTCGCGGTCGACCGACAGAGCGTCGCGGTCGACCGACAGAGCATCGCGGTCGACCGACAGAGCGTCGCGGTCGACCGCAGCCCTAAAGCGAGCCCCCGACAGAGCGGCGCGGTCGACCAATTTGGCTCCATAAAAACCAATAAAAACTCAGTTCTTGACATGAAAACAAAAAGGGTGGGGGTTGGGTGAGAAATTACTCGCCTTGGGTGTAGATGAACTCCCAAAAACAAGTGAGAATGATCCTCCTTCGCTGAACACCGATGGATCTCGCGTCGACTCCTCCAAAATCCTCCAAGAACGGATCTAGGGTTTGGAGAGAAGAGGGGGGGCTGCTAGGGTTTGTAAAACAGAAGAAAAGAGGTGATTTTCGTGATATAACATGTATATATATAGCAGCAAACCCGAAACCCGAAACTAGAAATTCAGTCTGACTAGTAACATTCTCTTCGGTATTTTGGCTATAACTTTCTCATACTACCTCGGAATAAGGTGATATAAGATTTGTTGGAAAGCTCTGGAAGAGATCTACAACTTTGGTATTATACACTTTTCCATATTCTTAATGAATTAGTGACAAAAACATAGAAACTCTTAACTAGTCAAAATTCTCAGATTCTCACTCTTGGCCTTTGTGCATGATTTGTGTATTTGTACTCACATATATACATATATACATTGAATTGATCTCAAATCAGTTCCTAGCATACTCAAACATCATAATATATTATTTATAAATGTATAACATATTTATTATTATTTATCATAAAGTATTCAAATTTTCGGGGTTTTACAAGAAAGTTCATTTTCTCCTCGGCTAAGTCGACGTATAAAGCAAGGCAAGTCGACTTATAGTAAGTCGACTTATACAAGTTGACTTATGAAGTGTTGCACAGTTATGTATTTTCGACTAGTTTACAAAATAAATTATTTCTCTCAAATAGGAAGTGATATTTAAGAAATTATTTCTCTAAAATGTTCATATACAGGTTTAGAAACTTCCCACAAAATTTTATAATTTTTAGAGTTGATTTACTATTTTTAATTGATTTTACAAAACCAGATACGCAAAATTTCAGACTCTGACGAAAATCTGTACTGTCTGTTAAGTCGACTTGAAGTCGACTTATAAGCTAAAAATTTGGCTGTAACGACTAGTTATAAGCCGACTTATCACTGTAGCAAGTCGACTTATTACTGCATAACGGCTAGTTTTTCAGACTCCTTATTTTTCGGGGTTTTTGTCCTTTTGCTGGGTTTTTCTTATGTTTTGGGGTCTCCTATATATACCCCCTTATACCCAGCTCTATAATTATCCAAGAAGAGTTTTAAAGAGAGTTTTAAACAAGTTTTAAAGGAGATTAAAAGTTTATTTAGTTTGGGGTTTGTGTTTACAAAGGAGGAAGCTCACGTTGTCAATTGAGGGATTCATCCTCAATCTTCTTCATCCTCTCTTTGTGTTTATAGAGAAGTTTTCCTAACTCTATTCTCTAGCAATTCGTTTTTATTTTCATATTATCATTTATTGCTAGTTTGTTAATTGAGTTAGATTTTATTTGTACTCATTTTATCACACACACCCTATTTGAGCTTGTAGCATTTCATACATTATATATTGGCTTGTGGGATTGTGATTTGTGAGATTGAGCTTACATTGTGTTCTCATCTATAGTTGAGAACAATCAATTATTGTATTGAGCCTAATTGTAAGATTTACTTTGTAATACACTTGTACACCGATAGGAGTGTGTGGTGAGAGTCGGGGATCGTCCCAAGAGGAGTGGCGTCGGTTGACGAGCCTAGGGAGAGGTCATTGAGAATAATAAGATCAAATTGCCTCCGATCCAGGATCAGGAAGATGCCAAGAGAATCAATGATCCGAAATATTGCGCATTTCATAGAGCGGTGCACCATCCTACCAAGGTGTGCTATGCTCTTAAGGACAAGATCCAAGCTGTTGTAACCGAGCACTTGAGGGAGACACGGCTAGGTCCAACACTTGTGAGGGTGTAGAGTGTGATTGCAAGAGTGTCGATTGTAAAGTTTTCTGTTAGCTAGAAAACCGAGTGTGAGGTGTAAACGTTATTCGGGTGAGCGTAGAAAACCCGGTTGTGATAGTGGATTTCTCCCCGGGAGTGGGGAGCGGAGACGTAGGACGGAAGGTCCGAACTCCGTGATCATTTGAGTGTATTTGAGTTTGTCATTGGCGCATTTCCTTTTGTATTTATCTTATATCGCCAATTGTGCATTGCACATTTATTTCATCCTCTATCTAGTTCATTTTGTTTACCCTTGTGTTAGTTTACATATCCTTGCATATATCATATTGTATATCTCTTTGGTAGGATATATCACCTTGTGTTTGTTTTATATCCTTGCACATACATTGCCTATATCTCTTTGTTAGGATATATCTTGTTGTTCATATTGCTTATCCTAGCTTATATATATTGTTGTATTTCATACTTGCTAGGATAACTTGTTAATTAATTTTAATTAGCATTTAATCGGATTAGATTAGCATAAGACCCTAATCACCCCCCCTCTAGGGTCTAACAATTGGTATCAGAGCTTGGTGCTCTTTGATTTAAGGTCTAATCGCCTTGAGTTAAAGATCCAAGTTAGTTTGTTGTGCTAATCTAATTTTAAGCGTTATTTGTATCTTGCTTGCCTTTTATATTATGGATATGCATGGTTTAGGTTATGCCATTAATATTGCTCCTAGATTAGATAATTTCCCCTATGCCCAATGGTGTGTTAGATTTAAACTTTTGTTCAATCTAAACACTTTGATTTATGGGAAATTATAGATGATGCTTATATTGTGCCCACTTTGGAGAAAACCAAGTGGAATAAGAATGATCATCGTATGTTTACAATGAACAATATTTTGTTAGAATATTTGCTAAATGCTTTTAATTCATCTATGTCTAACAAGTTTGTTCATTTTGATAGTGTTTACAAACTTTGGAAATTTATAGAAGCACATCAAGGGGATTTGGAGGCGATCCAACAAGCTTTGGATGATCCGACTTCAAGTTCATATGGAGCTTCATGTACACGAGCACTAGGCGATAGCCCTAGTGAGGTTTACGAGTTCGAATCTATTAATAATTTATCTAATAATGAACTTGCTTGTGCTAGTAAAAAATTATTGCATGCCTTTTAACAAATTGCAAAATAATTTTATTGATTTAAAAAGCAAGCATGAAGATTTGAAATCCGATCATGAGTCTTTAACTTCTAAGTTTGATATTATTTCTAATGAAAATATGATCATTAAAGAAAATAATGAAAAATTAAAATCGGATCATGATTCTTTGCTTTTAAACTTTGCCAAGTTAACTCATGAAAAAGATAATGACATGTTAGAAGTAAAGAACATACAAAATGATACTGCTTCTTTTATAAATAACTATTTATGTTCTACTTCTAAAAGTGCATATGTGCCAAAAAATGAAGACTTGAATCTTATGAAAAAATGCATTTCATCTTTAGATTCCACTTTAAAAATATGCTTTGATAATCATAAGAAGCTTATGGACATGTGTGCCAAGACTAAGTCAAAATCATTCACTCATTATGCACACATGCATAGCAAAACTTATAAGTGTTCTATTTTCGGCCGTTAAGGTCATTTAGCTAAGTTTTGTTATGATGCACACAAACATAAGAATTCTAATGCTCCTTGTGCATCTCATGTAGCTTCTTCATCACATACACATGCATATGCCTATCATGCACATCATAAACATGCTAATGTGTTTAAATGTAATCTTTGTGGTCGTTTTGACCATTTGGCAAAATTTTGCTATGATTTAAAAAAGACTTCACCTTTGCCAAATGATTTTATTAAGCTACAAAAGTTTAAATGTGATGTTTGTGGTAGATATGGCCACTTAGGAAAGTATTGTTTTGATAATGTTTCACATTTACAAAATAATATTAAAAGATCATCTATGGTTGCAAATGTTTCACGTGCACGAGCTAATAGTCCACAAAAACAAATGGATCTCTTTCATTGCACATATTGCAATCGGAAGGGTTATTTGAGCGATTATTGCTTTGACCGTGTTAGTACACCACATATGCCCAAGAGGGTTCATAACCCTAGGGCTTTGAGCTTTAATGATAGTGGTCATGTCTCTAAACCTTTTGGTACCAAGAATACTTGGATACCAAAACAAATTTGATTTTTAAACCAAGAATTTTAATATTTTTCTTTTTCTTTTTCTTAGTTTTGAAAAATTATACTTTAAACTTTTGACCATGAAAACAATTATTGATTAAATTCTTTTGTTTTCATGATTATTGGTTTTGTTTTGATGAGAGGTTTGTACTTATATAACCCTCCGGATTTATTGGGTGTTTATTCCCAAATCTTGTTTACCGGGTGCTAAAATATTTATATGGGTTGATACTAGCTCAAGAGCTAGATATAGTTGTCTCTCCTGATTTTTGAAAATCAATGATGATTTGGTCTTACGTTTTTGGATTTAAACTTTGAGTTATGATTTCATTTGAGTGATTTGTTTTTCCCTTCTTTTGATTTCATAGATCTATCTTTATACACTATGTTTTTATAGTTGTGCTAATGAGACACTATTTTTATTTTGATGTATCCACATGTGTTCTCATTATCATAATGTATGTGAGTAAATTTTTAGCATGCTCTTATCTATTCTTCCTCACATGTTTTGCCTTGATCTTTATTTCATATATTCTATATGGCATTTTGATAGGGGGAGCTATTCCCTATAGTTGTTTTATACTCACTCATGCATATTGATAGAGGGAGCCTTCGCTCTCTTCCATCTTTTGTCCCCTTTTTGATGTTGTCAAAGGGGGAGAAATATTATGAGTATATTCTTTTTTGTTTATATGCATGTGAATTATAAATTATATATTCATTTCCTTCATGTATATATCTCTTTTTGTAAATTGTTTGTCATCATCAAAAAGGGAGAGATTATTGGCCTTCTTGTTTTAATGATGTTTAACAAACAATTTACTACTAATATTTTTTGTCTAGTGTCTGTGCATTCCTATGTATTGTAGACAAACAATGTGGTTGGAGGATGGATGGAATAGAGCTTCAACGATCATATCCAAAGGAGGTTGGCGGAATGTCGATGAAGCTATGCAAATTCAAGTTGAACATCCAAGTTCAAGCTTCATCCGTAAGTGTACCAAGTTGAGCTCATTGAAGACCTTCATCAAGCTTGGGTATATAGTTTATAATGTTTGTAGTTTAGGTTTTATATAATGTGTGTTAATTCTATAAGCTCAAATATACACACACATATATATTTGTGATTTTCGTAAATATATGTGTTTTTATGAAAAATATGTTTTGGACTATATATACATCATAAACATCTTTTATTATGTCCATACAAATATTTTACAAAGTTTCAAAACTTGGTTTATGTCAAAACATCAAAATTCAAGTATCTCATGTTTACATGTTTTGGACATTTTTGTAATATGACAAGTTTTCACAAATGATAAGTGAAATTCCAAAAATTCCTTTTGTAACATGTTCATCAACATGTTTATAAATATTTTTCAAAGTTTTATATTTTTTGGAATTTATTTGTTATTTTTAAAGGCACTTTAAAAATCAGATTTTCAGCATGAATAGTGTATGTGCATGTTTATAAGTCGACTTATAAACCCTGACAAGTCGACTTATGAACTCCTCTAGAATGTGCATTTTCTCCTCTGCTAAGTCGACTAATAAAGCAAGGCAAGTCGACTTATAGTAAGTCGACTTATACAAGTCGACTTATGAAGTGTTGCACAGTTATGTATTTTCGACTAGTTTACAAAATAAATTATTTCTCTCAAATAGGAGGTGATATTTAAGAAATTATTTCTCTAAAATGTTCATATACATGTTTAGAAACTTCCCACAAAATTTTATAATTTTTAGAGTTGATTTACTATTTTTAATTGATTTTACAAAACCAGATACGCAAAATTTCAGACTCTGCCGAAAACCTGTACTGTCTGTTAAGTCGACTTATAAGCTAAAAATTTGGCTGTAACGGCTAGTTATAAGTCGAATTATCACTGTAGCAAGTCGACTTATTACTGCATAACGGCTAGTTTTCCAGACTCCTTGTTTTTCGTACTGTCTGTTAAGTCGACTTGAAGTCGACTTATAAGCTGAAAATTTGGCTGTAACGGCTAGTTATAAATCGACTTATCACTGTAGCAAGTCGACTTATTACTGCATAATGGCTAGTTTTCCAGACTCCTTGTTTTTCGGGGTTTTTGTCCTTTTGCTGGGTTTTTCTTATGTTTTGGGGTCTCCTATATATACCCCCTTATACCCAGCTCTATAATCATCTAAGAAAAGTTTTAAAAAGAGTACTTTGTAATACACTTGTACATCGAGAGGAGTGTGTGGTGAGAGTCGGGGATCGTCCCAAGAGGAGTGGTGTCGGTTGACGAGCCTAAGGAGAGGTTGTAACTGAGCACTTGAGGGAGACACGGCTAGGTCCAACACTTGTGAGGGTGTAGAGTGTGATTGCAAGAGTGTTGATTGTAAAGTTTTCGGTTAGCTAGAAAACCGAGTGTGAGGTGTAAACGTTATTCGGGTGAGCGTAGAAAATCCAGTTGTGATAGTGGATGTCTCCCCGGGAGTGGGGAGAGGAGACGTAGGACAGAAGGTCCAAACTCCGTGATCATTTGAGTGTGTTTGAGTTTGTCATTGGCGCATTTGCTTTTGTATTTATCTTATATCGCCAATTGTGCATTGCTCATTTATTTCATCCTCTATCTAGTTCATTTTGTTTATCCTTGTGTTAGTTTACATATCCTTGCATATATCATATTGTATATCTCTTTGGTAGGATATATCACCTTGTGTTTATTTTATATCCTTGCACATACATTGCCTATATCTCTTTGTTAGGATATATCTTGTTGTTCATATTTCTTATCCTAGCTTATATAACTTGTTGTATTTCATACTTGCTAGGATAACTTGTTAATTAAGTTTTAATTGGCATATAATCGGATTAGATTAGCATAAAACCCTAATCACCCCCCTCTAGGGTCTAACACCTACCCCCCTTATATATACTGACCGAAACCATTTCTCCCCAAAATCTCGATTTTTCTCCTCTCCAACTTCGTTCTCTCTCTCTCTTTCAGCCACCTACCCACTTCTCTCAACCTCATTTTGCGGGTGAAATTCATCGTGAAAGTTTACTTAAGATCTCTAGGGAGATTTCTCTTCCTTCTCTCCTTTTTTAACATGTAAAAATCTAGGGTTTTTTTTATCAAAATCCAATTTCTAGGATTTGAACTTTTTTATCAATCACTCTATTTGTGGTAGTTCGAATGCTTTGTATGTTGATTGTTGTAATTAAAATTAAACTTCTAGGGCATAGAATGCTCAATTCTAGGGTTTAGGATTTTTATTTTGGGGTTTAGAGTTTTTGGTCAAAATTATATGAGATTATTTGTATCTTGGGTTTTCTTCTCTTATTCAATGCCCTGATAAACTTTTTTAATTTTTTTGCATTTAAATGATATAATCTTCTTTTGCATAGGTTGAACAATATGATTTTTATTGCTTGTTCTTATGGTGAAAAAAATAATTATGGAATAACTAATATACCAGCGTACGTCAGAGGGGTAACGACGCCGTTAATGATCTTGGAATCATATAGTTACCGTGACTAAATTAAGGAATTACACCGAGTTACGAAAATTGACCCACAAGAGTACCGACTAAAAATAATATGCAATTAGCCCATAACTTTTGATGGAACGTTCAAAGTTGAGATCTTAAACGATCATCGTATGAGTATTTTGTTTAATTTGAGCAAGTCATAACCAACGGTAGAATTGTTTATTGAAAAGTTACCATATAGTCCGTGCTAAATATTCAAACCTCCAGGAGAATTTTCACGCATGTTAGATTTGGGAGTTAAGTCTGGTAGTTTTCTTTCTTCTTCAAGTGAAATGGAGCGGACACAATTTTTAATATCTAAGTGCACATTCATACGGGGGAACGTCAAATGTCATGAACAATAGCATCCCTTATGACAATATGAAGCCGTTAAGAGGGACAACAATTAAAGAGGATGAAAGAAGCAACGACTCTGAGGGTGAAGAGCAAGATAGTGCACCATAGGGCTATCCATTTGGCTCACCGGCCCGGGCCCGGGTTTGGCCCGGAAACTCGGGCCAGATCGGGTTCCGGGCCCGGGTACGGGCCTCCTCATCGGCGCCTGACCTGACCCAACCGTAAAAATGATCGGTGTAAGTACCCAGGCCGGACCGGTGCCCGGCCCAGATGCAACAGTCACATAATGTGACTGTTGCAGGCAAATGTCGAGCTGGGCGAGCTAACCTGGCCCGGCCCGACATTAACG
>NC_033794.1:120102802-120270720 GCF_001876935.1 Asparagus officinalis | reverse complement strand
ACAACGGTCAAAATTTGACCGTTGTGGCCGGGCCGGGCCGGTCCAGCCCGGCCATAACGGCCATTTTGACCGTTTTGATCATTTTGCCCCTAAAAATGGTCAAAAAAATAATAAAAATGAGGGTATTTTAGTCATTTGTCTAGGGAGCTGCCTTTATAAATAGAGGGGATTTTCATTTATTTTCCTCATCCAAAACTCATCTACTTTTCTCTTATACACTCTTATACTCTCTTATACTCTCTAATAATCACTTTACCTCTCTAATTCTTCAATCAAATGGCTTCCGGTTCTGATTATGAAGAGCAAAACATCACTCCCGAAATAAGTCATCCTACTACAGCTACTCCTACAGATCCTACCGATATTGATCCCGAATCCGATGGAGACGATTCTACACCAAGAGCTCCTAAAAGGTCAAGATCCGATGTGTGGAATTTTTTCAAGAAGATAGATGTTATCAAGGATGAACACGGTAGGATTCTCACCCAGAATGCAGTGTGCGTTGTGCGGTAATATTTTCCAAGCTCATCATAAGAGCGACACCAACCACCTCAAACACCATTTAGATAAACACAATAAAGGCCAGATGCCTCAAGGTGATATCCGACAATCTATGCTCGCAATCCTCATCTTATGGTAGTCTCGGTAGTTGGAATTATAACGCAGCTCGTGCCAGAAAATGCGTCATCGGGTTTATCATTCTTAAGAATATTCCTTTTAAATTAGTAAAAGATGATGAATTTGAAGATTTATTTATAGATGGTTTTTACCCCATATTTAAAAAAAAATTCTCGTCAAACTTATCAACGTTATATTTTAAAACATTATCAGGAGGAACAAGGAAAAATAATTTCTTATTTTCAAACTTTAAACTTTAAATTTTCTTTAACTTCTGATATTTGGACATCTAAAGTACAAACTGGTTATTTATGTATTACAGCATACTAGATTGATAAAAATTAGCAAATGTTTAAAAGAGTTATTTCCTTTATTATAATTGAAGAGTCATATACTGGTATTAATATTACAAATTTAATAATTGAAGAACTTTTGAAATTAGAAATTTTAGAAAGAATATTTTCTCTTTCAGTAGATAATGCAAGTAATAATAATATAGCTGTTGATTTTATCAAACAATCTCTGTCATTGTCATGTCATGATGATCTTTTTCATATTAGATGTATTTTTCATATTTTAAATTTAATTGTTCAAAGTGTATTTACTAAAATTAAACCCATGATAGAAAAGATTAGGATGATAACTTATATGCATAATGCGTCTGAACAAAGAATTAGAAGATGGAAACAATTCTATAAAAAAAATATAAAACTCAGACTGATTCCAATAGATGTTGATCATAGGTGGAATTTCATATATGTAATGTTATTTAGCAATAGAATATAAAGAAATTATAAATGATTTTATTGTTTTTTATGTTTCTAGTTCTAACTCTGGTTGCATGTATGGAATTACTAAAGATGAATGAATAGTTATAAGTAATTTAAAAGAGATGCTACAAATTTTTTATGATGTTACAATGTTATTATTTGGCTGTTATTATCCAACCATTACTTTAGCTTCTTTACAAATTTTAAATATTTAAAAAAAATTAATAAATATTGTATGGATGATTATTTTGGAAAATGATTTTTCAAAGGAAAAGTAAATTTAATAAGTATTTAAGGCCTATTCCTATTATTTTTGGTTTCGGGTTCCTATTGATCCGCAATTGAAGGATATTAGCCTTCGAAGTTTGTTACATTCCTTGTATGGTGGACAGATAATAGACACTGATGGTGGTAGAACCATTACTGCTACTACTCATCATAATACTATTAAAAATTATTTTCAAAGCTTATATGATTAGTATGCAGCTAAATATGGTGTAGCTACACAGCAGTCTATTGGTTCAGTTTCTTCGAGCTCAAGTTGGGGTAAAAGTATAAGTTTTGATAGGTATGCAATGGTAGCTGAGCTAACTGGTGGATCTGGATTTGGATCATCATTGGAGGTTTATAAAATTGATCAATATTTAATTGTTTCTTTAGTTAAATGTCAAAATAATAATTTAGATATTTTACAATGGTGGAAAGTATATGGAACAGTTTCATATCCTATACTTTCCATCATGGTTCGTGACTTACTAACAATGCGGATTTCAACGATAGCTTCAGAATCCGTCTTCAGCACAGCAGGACATTTGATTGACGATCACAAGACATCGTTAGATCCGTATACTGTACAGGCGATGATGTGCTTGTAAGATTGGTGGAGGTACGAGAAGAGAACGCAAGGTATCGATCGGATGGCTAGTATTGAAGATAAATTTGAAGAGTTGGGACTAGCAGATAGATATAAAGAGTAAACAATATTCATCAATTTGTAATTTTTATTTCTTAGTTAAAAATTTGTAATGAATTATTTTGAAAACAGTTACAAAAAATAGTGATATATGTAAGTATGTGTCAACCTAGTTGGGATGTACTCATCTATTGTGATGCGATAAATTCCGAAATAAATTTATACTTGTAAAAAATTTACTGATTATTAATTAAGATGTTATTTTTATCATTTGTTATTTTTAAGTTTTTGTATTTATAATTTATGCAATTTCAAGTGATTAATAATATTATTTGTTTTATTAAAATTTTGTGTAATTTTTTTTATGTATTATTGAAATTTTAAAGAGACAAAAAATATTTGAAAAATAAAAAAACCAGCCCAGCCCAGAGCCTGGCCCGCTCAGGCTTGGGCCCAGGCTCGAGCCTGACCCGGTCTAACCGGATCCGGGTCCGGGTTCCAGTTTTGTCCGGCTTGGGCCGGCCCGGATGGATACCCCTAGTACACCATTTGATAGCATGCAATTTGTGACTGAAGATGCTAAAGAGAATCTGAATTGTCCTGATGAGGCTTATGCTAATAATGAATATGTTGAGTACTAAGAACCACTCCTCAACGAGTTTGAAGATGATGAGTGGATTCGTTCTTCCATATTACATGATATGTGCATTGGCCAAAGTTCTATTTATAGAAGAGATGATGACATCCCTTTCAGAGTTAGAGATTTATTCGAGACTAAGGACCAATTGGTTGATGGTATTCGTGATTACGTACTCAATCAAAAAGAATGTCAAATTCAAGCAAGTTAAAAGCAATCACACAAGTTATGATGCAATTTGTTTTATGAATACACAAAAGAAAGGTCAGGCCGAGGGAAATGAAGCTAATTACAAATGTCCTTGGAAGTTATATGCATTTGATGAAAAAATACATAATGGGCATTTTAGGATCACAGAATACTACAGTGTTCACAACATATAGCAATCCGATATTAGAGCAAGATCACAATGGTGCATCTGCCTCTTATATAGCGCGGCTGATTATGCCAAAATTAAAGAAGAAGCTTGAACTAACTCCTAGTACTGTAATTGATAGAGTGCTAGATACGAAGTTCATTAAAATATCATATAGTAAATCATGGAATGCAAGGAGAATTGTGATGACAAAAATATTTGGTGATTGAAAGAAGTCTTACGCGACACTTCCTTAATATCTTGATACGATCAAAAGAAGCAATCCTGGATCTAAATACAAATTCATAACCAAAGAGATCAATCCAGGAGTTCATTAATTAACATCTATATTTTGGGCATTTGGTCCTTCGGTCGAGGGATTTAAATTTTGTCAACCGGTTCTTAGCATTGATGGCACACAATTATATGGTAAATATAAGGGTGTATTGCTTGTTGCTACAGGAGTAGATGCAGATGGTGGCTTATTGCCTTTGGCCTTCACAATTGTAGAGGTCGAGAAAAATAAAAATTAGGAGTGGTTTTTTCATGCATTCAATTATATATTTTTAATGTGTTACCTCCTAGGAAAATTACTTTTATATCTGATAGGATGAAAGGTATTCCTAAAGCATTGTACAGGAGTTTTGACTCTCATCACCATCACCGCTATTGCTTAAGACACATTAGAGCTAATTTTAAAAAGAGCTTTGGTCAGATACATTTACAAAACCTTCTTTGGCAAGCGGGGAGCTAATTTTAAAAAGAGCTTTGGTCAGATACATTTACAAAACCTTCTTTGGCAAGCGGGTTGTACACCCAAAACATGTGAAAGAGCTTTGGTCAGATACATTTACAAAACCTTCTTTGGCAAGCGGGTTGTACACCCAAAACATGTGTATGATCGGATACAAGATCAAATCAAGGCAACATCTTAAGTTGCATATGAGTGGATTGAGAGTAGTTTGGGAAGTGAATATGTCGACCAGTGGGCACTAAGTATAGATGGAGGGAATCAGTTTTGCATGATGACAACTAATTATTCTGAAAGCTTCAATGAGGTACTTAAGAGAACTCGAGCAATGCCCATACAGGCGTTGGTTGCGAGGATACTTTATAGACTCAATCACTATTTTGTCAAGCTGCGAGAGGATGGAACAAAGTAGGTGATATTATTATTTGGTGAGAAAATTGAAAGAAGACAATTAAGAATATGATTTATTGTATTACTCTCTAACTGGCTTAGACAAAGAATGAATACAATTCTCTCAATACAATTTCTCTCTAACAGACATAGAAAAAAGAAATTACAATTTTCTTATATCGGAATATTGATTTACAAAAGAGAAGAAGATCGACGGAGATCCTCCCCTTTATTTAAAACTAGGTTCTTCTCGGTAGCGATGAGCTGCCTCCCTCAATGTTCATATCAAGTTTGCTTCTTATTGATGATCTGACGTTTCATCTCATTGGATTGAAGTTAATAAAACTTGCGTGCCAAGTTTAAAAATAACTCTTAACGAGTTTAAGAACTCCGTACGAGTTTAAACTTTGTAACAGAGTTGATTTGAACCGAAATTCTATTAATAATCCAAGTATCAAAGCTCCAAAATCTTAATTGCTAAAGAACGCTCCAAGCTCTCCAAATTTGTCAGTCGAATGCTCCAAGATCAGATGATTAAAGAAGCCCTTTGCTGATCTCTAGATCCGAAAATGCTCAAAAGATCCAAAGATCTAAACTAAGCTAATCTTTCAGCTATTTATAGGCGATTATGGGGTGTAACAGCCCCTAAAATTGCCCATTTATAGGGCTTATAGGATATAACCGCCCCTTAAATCACTCCTAAGTGGAGTTGTGATCCCCTCAAATCGTGAGAAATGGTTTTGAAACTATTCAGCTCGTGTTTGAACAAGTCAAACACAAGAATTACATTATGGCATGAATTCTGCGTTCAAACGTAGCATTTGGAAGCTCAAACGTAGCATCTGGAAGCTCGAACACAGCATTTGGAAGGTGCGTTGGCAGTTGGAAGCTGCGTTTGATAGCACTTGGAAGTTTCGTTGGCAGCTGAATCTGAGCTGCATCTGTAGTGTTTAGAGGTTACATTTACGGTCGAACATGGGCTGGATTGATAGCTGGATCTGAGCTGATGTTTGTCGTAAATTTTGTAATAAGAAAATGAATAAAAGAATTGCGTTTGATTTTATTCTCTCTAACTGTTTAGAGAGTTCTCTCTACTCTCGATTACAATTTGAATTCCTGATTACAAAAGAGAAGAGAATGATCTGGATTCTCTCCTTTGTTTAAAACTGGGTTCTTCACGGTGGCGATGAGATGCCTCCCTCGAGTGTTCGCGTCGAGTTTGCTTCTCGTTGACGATCCGAATATCTATACTCACTGGAACAACGATCTTGTCTGGTTGATAACTCTTGACGAGTTTTGTGATTCAGAACGAATGACAAACTCTGATAAAAAGAGTTGTTTGAACCGAAAATGATTCGGTTAATAAGCCAAGTATTAACGTCTGGATTTCTCAATGGATGTTGATTCCCCAGACTGTGTAAAGAATTAATTCTCCAACTCTCTCTCTAAGATCCTCTCCAGGAAATCTGATCTCCGCCTCCAAAAAAAAGATCCTTTAACTCTGTTGAGTTTGTTGATATTTATAGGGGGATTAGGGGTGTAACTGCCCCCATAATCCGCACCTAAGTAGGGGTTTAGTTACTCCATTAATCGGGTGTAACACCCCACGTAAGCCACTCCTCAAATCGTGGGTGAAGAGCAGTTTTTGAAACTGCCTGGATCGTGTTTGAACAGGTCAGAACTTTGACATGCGTTCTGGCCTAAATTCTGTGTTTGAACGCAGCATCTGGAGGTGCGTTCTGCAGCGATATTGAGCTGCGTTCTTCGATGTTTGAAGGTGCGTTTGGCAGCAGTATAGAGCTGCGTTCGACGTCGGTTGGAGCTGCGTTGGGCAGCGATGATGAGCTGCGTTGGCAGCAGTGTAGAACTGCGTTCGACATCGGTTGGAGCTGCGATGATGAGCTGCGTTGGGCAGCGATGATGAGCTGCGTTGGGCAGTGATGATGAGCTGCGTTGAGCAGCGATGATGGGCTGCGTTGGGCAGTGATGATGAGCTGCGTTGGGCAGCGATGATGGGCTGCGTTTGAGCTGTGATTGGCAGCGATTGGAGCTGCGTTTGAGAGCCGCTGAAGCCGCATTTGAGCTTCTCTGTCTTTATATATGGACGACACCAATGACCAGTAAAGAAGGTCTTATTCAGGCCATTTGTGACAATTGAGGCATCTCAATAACGCTCTATCAACTGCAGGTCACGATCTCCACTAAGATTTCATTGCATAGTTTAACCATGTGCTCTAGTTGCTAATTAGTCATGTTGTTATCGCAGCCATCAAGATCAATCATCTCACATAAGAAGCTGCATTCATGTTTGCAGCGGTTGAAGCTGCGTAGGTGATTGGATTGGTGTTGTGTCTTGACGATGGTACGCAGGGAGGACTTCCACGTCTTGGTTTGAAGAGGTCGTCGATTTGTAATCTCTTTCTATCAGAGTGTTGCTAAAGATCGTCATTTTGTAATATTTGCTTTAGCTCTTTGACATGTGAAAGTCTTCAAATTGTAGCCTTCTGGAAGTCGTCCGATTGTAACTTCCATCATCAGTGTTTGATGGGGAATCAGCTATCTTCTATTATTTTTAGACAGCCTACAGAACCCCCTCCAAAGTTTTCGAAAGTTCGCGGTTGACTGGGACGAATTTTCGAAACACTTTGGAACCCAAAAATTTTATTGATCAAATGTATCTTATCGCAGATGGAGTAGAGCATCTTTGTTGACTTGGGTTTTAACTTGTTTGACTAAGTTCATCGTCTTCAGGGAAGCTGGGCATTTCTGAACTTAGGACAGATCTGTCGTCATAGATGGAGAGAACCACAAGCCTGTATAAGAAGGACTTTATCCCCAGCTTAGTCAGGAGACTGGCTTCAGAGGAATTCGCTTTATCTTCTCTTTTGATCATAGCGCCATTACTTGGAATATTAACCCCTTTGAAAGGGTTATTTATGTGATTGGCTGAGGTTGATCACCAGAACGCATGTTCAAATCATGCGTTCGACTGTTGAAACATGAAGGTGCGTTCGGAAGTTGAAAGCCCTCTTTTTGAAAACGCGAGAATCACGTTTCGGGAGAGATTTTGCCTAAAATCCCGCTTCGATTTGACAGCTACAGCTGCGTATAAATGGGTTATTGATGTCAAATCAAAAGGTCATTCGACTTTTCCCCTTTTTTGCTCGATTTCTAAACAGGGCTCCTGTTCATCTTCTCCAACGCTTCAACGGAGGAAAAGATCCGTTCCTAAATACTTCGCCCATCTTCGTCTTCTTCGCCACAGTTGCCATGGGACCTAAGAAGAAAATGGCGTCCAAATCGAAGATCGCCGAAGCTCAGGGTGCTTCTTCAGCTAGAACCTCTGGGGACGATCAAATCCCTGTGCCTTCGTCGCTAGTTTCTTCAACTAATGGTAAGGTTGAACCATTGGGGGTGGTTTCAGCAGATCTCCCTAACCCTTGATTGATGATCTGTATTCCACTCTTAAACCAGCGAGATAATCCTCAGTGTTCCAGAAAACGAATGGGGAGCTCCATCGTTCATAAAATTTCAACGCAGGTTTAGATCCTGCGTTTAAAATCTTGGATGTAGGTAGAGACCCTGCGTTCGGGTCTCCGAACGCAGGTCCGAACCTTGCGTTCAAAATTTTAGAGACCTTGCGTTCAATAGTCCGAACGCAGGTCTAAAGCTTGCGTTCGAAAATTTAGATACGGGTTGAGACCCTGCATTTAATGACCTGGGCGCAAGTCTGAGCTTTATATTCTTGAGTTGGACTTTTTCTGACTAACTTTTCTATTTGCAGTATGCTACTCCAAAGAGCCTCTTTCCTTCAACCACTACTTCGGTCATGCGGAAGGTGCGGAGAAGAATACTGTCCTCAGTTTCGCCTTTGAATATCCAGTGTTTCAGAACACGCACAAAGAACGGTCGAAGCTCATCACCCAAGCCTTCCCCGAGACTCTTAGATCTTTGATTACGGACGCCAAATTTGAAACTACGGGGCGCGAGATTTTAAAGAAGCCATCCTTCCTATTCGGGGATTCTGTAAAAATGGACCCCAAGCGGATGTCCGAGGGGAATTACAAATGGTTGAAGGTCGTCAACAACCGTCGTCTTTTCCTTCCCAATTTGGAGCGGATGTGGCCGATCTCTTATTATCAGTGCGCTTCTATCCCGCGATCGATGAATTGGGAACTTGTTCAGGACCAAGGCGGTGTTGCTACGGGGCACATCACTCATCGGGGTACTCATCCGGCTAGTTTCAATAATTTTCTGGCTTTGAAGCCAGGTTTATTCCAAAAAGAACATCCTGTCGGAGAGCCTGCTAAATTGGCGGAGGTGTTCATTAGAACGTTTATTTCTGTCAAAGGAGAGTTCCCTGCTCGGGATTTCAGGGCCCCTACTTGGGTTCACTCCAGTGATGCGGACTGGTGGGCCCAGATGATAAATTTTGTTTTGGAGGAACTAGAAGAGCCTTTGAGAATTTCAGATTTGAGAGTTCCAATAATGGCCACTCGATATGGTATTCCTCCGAATTACAGCGGACTCTTTGCTATGCTGAAATTCTACAACCCTCACACCGGCACCTTTTTCACCCCAGTTGGTGAACTGGGCTTCGCTCTCCATGAAATGTTTGAAATTTCTGGACTGTCTTTTGGAGAATTGCCTTATGAGGAGTTTGTTCCCGGAAGCAGGAAATTAGAGATCCTAAAAAATGGTGCTCCCAAAATCTACGACACTTACTGGGAATTAATGTGCCATTTCCAGATATGTGCGCAAATTACTGGGAAAAGAGCAAGCGGCGTGAAACAAGGACAGTGGGCGGAATATCTTTTCCACAATCTGTGGGACAAAGAAGCTGAGGTGACTCGCTTGGCGGCCAGTACCCTCGAGGAAATCACGGAACGTATCAATGACACAACCTCTCATTATACTTGCGAGGTAGAGGAGGATGTCTTCCCGGCGTTTACCACGTTTGAAAGCTTCCACTATCAGGCAGAAGTCCCTATCTCTGACATGGCTTTGTTCGCTGGTTTTCTGACTCTCTGGTTGAAGCGTTGTGTGGTACCCACCAGACCGGTGGATGCCATTACCGTAGAGGTCTTATACCCTGCTGTTCTATTGGCTTATGGATGACCCTTGAATCTCCTTTCAGCCATGGTGTGCTGCTTACAAAGTGGCTTGCGGGAACTATCTTCTGAGTTTATCGCTGTCAAGAAAGTGGATTCCGACGGGAAGACTATCATTCAGACCCCAACCCCTCGAGTGCCGATGCCATATATTTATTTGGTGTCTTGGTTCGTGTTGCACTGTCCTCCGATAATGACGACTCCTGAATCAAGTGGTACTCCAACTCCTCTTGTTCAGCAATTAGAAACCTCTGAATGGGCCGGTTGGTATCAAGTTAAATTTCGTGAAATATTAAGGCGGGATTATAATTACGAGATTGCTTGCAAGTTTCCCGCTTTCGAGGGCGGCGCGTATGGAGAACTTCATCAAGTACATTCCTCTGCCTCTCACTGGTAAGTATCGTTTATTTTGTCTTGTGATTAATTTTTAATCTATATTTAAACAATTTTCTCATGCAGATCCTATGATACATGAGGCAAGTACTGTCACTCCTCCTTTGACGCAACAGCTTATGTTAGCGCCGGCTCAAGTGTCAGAGCCACCTCGCTTGGAGACCTCGACGACAGCTCTCCCACCGACGACTTTATTGACGATTTCTTTAGCCTCTACGGAAGTTGTAGACGTGCCAAGGTCATCTCAAATGGGGGAACTGATGGCTTTGCAATCGAGTCCATCTCAGCTGGATATTAGCATTCCTTCCTAAGCCACTACACCGCAATCACCTGCTGGTCTTTTATTTGGTTTAGCATCTTCAGAAGTTTCTGTACCGTCGCCTATTGCTGTTTCGAGCCCCGCAGATGTACCAGATTTTGTCAAGATTTCCCTTAACTATCTGGGAGGGCTTACCAGGAAAATAATTAAGGTTGTGCTAGCCGGACGAGATACTTTTGATACCTTCAAGCCCATGCTCACGAACAGTTTGAACAACCTCAAGCTTGTAGGTGACGTCGACGTCGTTCAGCGCTGCTCTGAAGTTATCTCACGTCTAGAGGGACAACTCAGATTCTTGGAGGCTTTGGGTCGCGCTGATATCCAAGCGCAGATTGCATCTACTTTTGAGGATATTCGAGCCGAAGAACTCAATAATTATGAAGTCGCTCGACGTCATATAGCTGAAGAAGAGGTTGAGGTTGAACAACTGCAACAGCTACACGCTCAAAAACAAGTTGAGCTGACACTTTCAAATACTTCTCTGGAGAATTTGCGAGAGAAGATCGCTGCCACTGAAGTGGAGTTGACTAGGATGAAGGCTCAATTCAAACGAGAAGAATCTATTGTCACTGAGCTCAACGTCAAAAGTGCTGCTTCCCTGGTGAATTACCATGCCAAAGCTTGTTCTCTGGAAGAGGCTAAGAAGGAGGTAGCTGCCATGCTGTCTAGTGAGGATGAGCTTCGGAAATGGGCCGAGATGCTGGTTCGGGCCGACCATGAAGAAAAACTTTCTGACATTAAGTCTCAGCTAGCTTCATTTAATCTGATGAATTGATGAGCCTATTTTTGTATCGTTCTTTTGGTGGGAACAACACTTTTCTTAGGTCACCTTGTTTTCCTTTAAATAAAGGTAGTGCTGCCTTTTGGCTTTCCATTGTTTCTTTATCATATCGTGTTTTGACATGTAACAATGAAATACCAGTTTGATATTGCGACAACAACTATTTATTCTTCCTGTATTATATTTTTGCCTTAAATACTGGAAGAATACTGTAAGTGCTAGGAATACAATATTAACGTGGCACACTTTGTGGTCCTGTCGCTCTATTGTTAAGAGTCGACGAGGGGAAGGTGTTGCGATTGGAGCAACTTTGGGGACTTATCGCTCCACTGGTGAGAGTCGATAAGTTAGAAGTGTTACGATCGGAGCAACTTTGGGGACCTATCGCTCTATTGACGAGAGTCGATAAGTTAGAAGTGTTGCGATTGGAGCAACTTTGGGGACCTATCGCTCTATTGACGAGAGTCGATAAGTTAGAAGTATTGCGATTGTAGCAACTTTGGGGACCTATCACTCTATTGACGAGAGTCGATAAGTTAGAAGTGTTACGATTGGAGCAACTTTGGGGACCTATCGCTCTATTGACGAGAGTCGATAAGTTAGAAGTGTTGCGATTGGAGCAACTTTGGGGACCTATCGCTCTATTGACGAGAGTCGATAAGTTAGAAGTGTTGCGATTGGAGCAACTTTGGGGACCTATCGCTCTATTGACGAGAGTCGATAAGTTAGAAGTGTTGCGATTGTAGCAACTTTGGGGACCTATCGCTCTATTGACGAGAGTCGATAAGTTAGAAGTGTTGCGATTGGAGCAACTTTGGGGACCTATCGCTCTATTGACGAGAGTCGATAAGTTAGAATCTTTGAGGAGAATAGAGTTCAAACTCTGTAACATAAGAAATATACAAAAGTTTTAAGCTAAAGCAGCATATTTCCCAAGAATTTCAATTCTAAAACTAGGGGTACCCCCTGCGTTCTCGTCCTTGAGTGGGACTACGTATTTTTGGAAGAACGCATCTCCAGATTATTGCGTTTAGTCTGGCTTTATGGACGCAGGGATTTGTCCCGCGTCTAATCAGAAGTCCAAACGACTGTAATGATGACGAAGAGACCACACCCGTTGGGCGTCTTGGAACTCTATATCATTTAATTATCTATAAATAGGCTTGATTAGTCACGTCAACAGCCTTAACGTTTAAACTTCGTTCTTGAACTCCCAAACGAGTTTCTTCTCGTTAATTCTTCCACTATTTCGTCTCGTCCTCTGGCCATGGCTTCCCAGAAATCTTGCTTGAGTGGAGACGAACAGATGACGCACCTTCCACCGCCATCGAAGGATGCTTTTGGGTCCACCTCCGGACCGTCGTCGACGCCTCTGGCGTCTGGTCGTCGAGGTAATCCTTGTTTTCTTCTCTGTTTAAGCATTCTTTGTGATAGGTGTTCTTGAAATTCCCTGACTGGGCTTTGGTTGATGATGACGAATAAGATTCGTCTCTTCGATCTTGCAAAGAACTTGTATGTTTCTTGACGAAAACTGTTCGTCTCTTTGATTTTGGATGATAAAAGAAGTTCTTGTGTCCATTATTGCAAAGAATAATCGAACCCTCGCTGTTGAACACACGGAAAAGTTCCTGTGTTTATTGATAAGAACTGTTTAGATTTTGAATGTAAAGCAGAACTTTTTGTGTCTGATGATAAGACAAAGGGTCGATCCCTTAATCTTGGACGCAAGTCTAGACTCCTTGCGTTCAAATTGATTTTGACGCAGGTCTGAACTCCTGCGTTCGAATTCAGTTGCCCAAAAGATTTACTGAATTTGTGCTGGCTTTGTTGACAGGTGGGACTTCTGTTGCTGAACCTATTATCGTTTCTGACGATGAAGGAGAAGGAGTGCTCCAAGAGGACGCCCCTCTGATTACACCCCTTGCTATGGTCCCTCCTGGTAAAGTATTCACCCCAGACTTCGAGAGTGTGCACTTCCTCACAGAGCTCCTGGAGAGCATGGTGAAGCAAGCATACCTCATCTCTGAGCAAAGATGGGCCCCATTTTTAGATTTTCTGGATTCGTTCTTTGATGTGATGGACTTGCTTGAGCGTGTTAATCGCGGCTGGACTGATCACTGCGCCAAGAAGATTCACCTGTTCAGACGCACCGTAGAAACCCTAGAGGAGCTTCAGAGCGCTGACTTGAAGCCTGAGATAGGAGAGGCTCTTCAGGCTTTGCGATCAGAAGCTGGTGCTGCTGCCGTCACTGCTGAAGAATTAAGGAGGAGAGCTGAAGCAGAGATCCGAGCCAAGCATGCTGCACGCATAGCTCAAGCCAAGGCCCGCCTTGCATCCTTTTCCCTTCGGGAACCCCCTTTTTTTATTAAGTAAATTTTTAGTCTGTAATAACCTTTTGGTACTTCCTCAAACACTTATTATTTGCATGAAATGAACTGCTGCTGTTTTTCTTGCATTTTTCTGTGTTTGTCTGGGATGTTGCAGTCTTGTTGTGATGTTGGAAGTTCTGCAAATTATTCCTTTGTATTTGAACGGCTTGAACGCAGGCCCATTGGGGACATCTGGCTTTGTCAAACAGGTTTGACCGCGACTTCAAGACTTCTGAAAGTTGAAATGATCATGTTGTGCGTTCGTTGGTGCGAACGCAGTGTCAGGTTCTGCAGCTGCAGGACTTGAAGCGCAGCTATAGACTTGTTTTGAACGCAGCCATAGGGCTTTGCGTTCAAGAGGACTGAACGCAGTCAAGTCTTGCAGTAGTGGGACTTGAAATGCAACTATAGACTTGTTTTGAACGCAGCCATAGGACTTGCGTTCAAGAGGACTGAACGCAGTCAAAATTGGGACTTTTTCACCAAACAGATTATGCTGATAGCTATCTGAAAGACTTTGGAAAACTCCTTTATTATAATGATTCTCAATAACTTAAATCGTCAGAGGTGTAATGTTAACTTGACGACATACAAAGTAGGAGAACTTCTTTACTCAAATGAGCATAAGCAACCCCCAGCTAAACTCAAGAGACTTACAGCTTACGGGTAATATTTCTTAAGAAACTTTCCATTAATTGGCATCCTAAGTCTGTCGCCTTTCTTATTGATGAGACGGTAAGCTCCGTTGGAATAGACTGTCTCAACGACAAAAGACCCTTCCCATTTAGGGTTAAACTTCCCTTTACTTTTGTGAGTCATCACCATGGGTCGTCGATTGACCAAAACCAGATCGCCCTTCTTGAAAATCTGTTCCTTAACCTTTTTGTTGTAGGCTTTGAAAATACGAGCTTGATATAGTTCAATCTGTTGTTGAGCTTGGAGTCTCTTGTCGTCTAAAGCTTCGAGTTCCTGCAAGCGTCGTTGGTGTTTCTCTTCGTCTGTCAGTCCAGTTGTGACCGCGACTCTCAGAGACGGGATCTGAATCTCAAGTGGTAATACAGCTTCACAGCCGTATACTAAGGAGAATGGCGTAGCTCTGGTAGAGGTCCTCACTGTTGTTCGGTAGGCCCACAAACACTCGCCAAGCCTTTCGTCCCAATCACGTCGGCTTTTGGAAACAAACTTTTTGAGAAGCTTTACTATGGTTTTGTTGAAAGCTTCCACAAGACCATTTGCTGGCGGATAGTATGCCGTAGATGCGACACTTTGGATGCGAAATTTATCACAGAATCTCTAAAATCCAAAGCTAACGAATTGTGTTCCGTTGTCGTGAACTATTCGTCTCGGGACTCCAAAGCGATAGACAACGTGATGTTTAATGAACTTGATCACATTCGAAGTCTTGACTTCTTTCAACGGGATTGCCTCTGCCCATTTGGAGAAATAGTCTGTCACGGCTAGAATGAACCAGTGTCCTTTGGAAGTCGGAGGAAAAATTGGTCCCATAATATCCATGCCCCACATCTCAAATGGCCAAGTTGCAAATGTAGGATGTAAATTACCTGGCGCTTGATGGATAAAATCTCCATGAATTTGGCATGCATGACAGCGCTTAGCATAGTCGATCGCGTCTGAAAATATCTTTGGCCAATAATAGCCAATTCGTCGAAGACGATCTCCTAATTTAGCTCCGGGCTGATGTGCCCCGCACATTCCGTCGTGAGCTTCCTTAAGGGCCTCCTTCGCTTCCTTTCGAGAGAGACATCGAAGCAAAACTCCGTCGTGTGATTTACGATATAGGGTTCGAGAAACCGCATCATAATAGAACTGGAGGGCCTTTCGTTTGATAGTGGCCACTTCCTTAGGGTCATCAGGC
Source organism: Asparagus officinalis (assembly GCF_001876935.1). Taxonomy (NCBI): domain Eukaryota; kingdom Viridiplantae; phylum Streptophyta; class Magnoliopsida; order Asparagales; family Asparagaceae; genus Asparagus; species Asparagus officinalis. The sequence continues at coordinate 120,255,437 of NC_033794.1, read as the reverse complement.
AATATTCCGTATATGGCATAGTCGATATACGAGAATCGCCAATCTCTGGCTTCAAACTCCATCGATGTTGTACAGACTTCCCCTGTCATCGTCTCATCGAAGCTTTCTTCCATAGGAATCTTGAAGCAGTATAACTCGCGTCCTGTAACCGAGATTGTAGTTTCAGCCCCTGGAGGTAATGCTAATGAAGTTGCCAGCGAGGCTAACGCGTCTGCGTAAGCATTCTGATTTTGTGGAATGTATCCGATAAAGAAACCTTTAAACTTCTCAGCTTGCTTTAGCACTGCGATATGATACTGGAAAGATCCTCATGCCGCACTTCGTATTCCCCTCGGACTTGATTAACGATGAGCTGAGAGTCACCGTAAGCTTCGAGATGCTGAAAATTAAGTTCTTCGGCAAATTGCATTCCTAATAGCAGAGCATTGTACTCGGCCACATTGTTGGTGCAGGGTTCGATTAGGGAGAACCCCCTTGGGATTACATGACTGTTCAGAGAAACGAGTACGACCCCCACTCCTGCAGTGATTGCTCCGTGAGGGTTTGCTCTAGATGCCCCGTCGAAGAATAATTTCCACACATGCGTGGTTTCTTGAGTAACGCAAGTTTCAGCGACTTCATCAGGCAACTCTTCATACAACTTAGATGTCCCTGGCACCGGGTGATCAGCTAAGAAATCTGCCAACGCTTGACCCTTGACTGCCTTTTGGGGCATAAACTGCATATCATATTGTGACAAGAGAATGGCCCACTTTGCGAGCCGGCAATTTAGAGATGACGGTTTCGTCATCAGAACTCTCAAGGGATTCACTTTAGAGATGACGTGAATTGTTTGTCCCACTAGGTAGTGTCGCATCTTTTGAATCGCGAATACCAAAGCGAGACATTCTTTTTCAACTGGATTGTATCGGTGTTCGTCTCCCATCATAGTCCTGCTTAGGTAATAGATGGCTTGCTCTTGACCCTGATCGTTATTCTGGGCCAACAAAGCTCCAAGCGAATGTTCCATGGCTCTCACATACAGCAGGAACGGTTTTTCTGATATTGGGGCCACAAGAACTGGCGGTTGAGTAAGGTACTCTTTAATCTCGTCGAATGCTTTTTGACATTCTGTATCCCAGAAAAATGATACTCTTTTCTTCATGAGCTTAGAGAAAGGTTGACAGCGTCCTGAGAGATTTGATATAAATCTACGAATATAGGCCAATCTCCCTTGCAAACCCCTGAGCTCTTTGAGATTCTTAGGCGGTGGCATGTCTTGGATAGCACGCACTTTTTCCGGGTCGAGAGAAATTCCCTTGGAGGTAACGATAAATCCCAGGAATTTTCCACTTGATACCCTGAGAAATGATTTTGTCGGGTTCATCTTCAATTGATGTGCTCGCATGATATCGAACATTGTCTTCAAGTCTGTAAGATGATCATCTTTATGTTGGCTTTTTACCGCTATATCGTCAACGTAGCACTCACTTTTTCTTACGTAGGTGCTCATGAAAGATGACATTCATTGCACGTTGATAAGTTGCACCCGCGTTTTTCAGGCCGAATGGCATCACTGTGTAGCAATACACCCCCAGTGGTGTTCTAAAAGCGGTATGCTTTTCATCTTCTGGGTGCATCTTGATCTGATTGTACCCAGAAAACCCGTCCATGAAAGACATCCTTTCATATCCACAGGTGTTATCGATCATGACGTCGGTGATAGGAAGCGGAAACTCATCTTTTGGACAAGCTGCATTAAGGTCACGGAAGTCGATGCATATCCGGACTTTACCGTTCTTCTTGGGCACTGGGACGATGTTAGCCACCCAGTCGGGGTGTTGCTCTTCCCTAACGAAGCCCGAATCTATGAGCTTTTTAACTTCTAACTCAATTGATTCCATGATCTCTGGACGAAACCTGCGTTGCTGTTGTTTAACGGGTTTCGCGTCCGGATCAATGTTGAGACGGTGCATGGCAACTTTCGGGTCAAGGCCAGGCATATCTTCATAATTCCAAGCAAAGACATCTATATATTCTCGGATGAGAGATATTCCAAGCAAAGACATCTATATATTCTCGGATGAGAGATATGAGGTCTTCTTTTTCGGATGATGATAAGTCTTCAGCTATGAATATGGGCTTTCGGATGATGATAAGTCTTCAGCTATGAATATGGGCTTAGGATCATGTTCATCTCCCATGTTGACCTAGATCACTTTATCTTCAGTGGGTGGTTCGCGTTGTTCGAATTGCATATCCCACAAGATGTTAAGACGTTTGATCCAAGGATTATCGGTTGATTCGAGTAACTCTTCGTCACCCCCTGCGTCTACATCTAGATGACTGATCGAAACCATGTTCACAGTTAGGCTTTTAAAGAAGGGCCCAACACTGACGTCGGATTCGCAAGAAGATGTCTCGGAGGAATGGTTGTGACGCAGGTAGTTACTGATTTCGTTTTCTGAGGCTGACGGGGTTGTGACGTGGCCCACGCCTCTTCCGGTTTTTTGATAGTAATCTGGAGGTTTTCCTTCAGGAGTGAGAGACATTCGAATTGGTGTTCGCCTTCCTTTCCCAAAGTTTAAACCCTGCTTTTCATTAAAGTTATACCCCATCCGTTTCATTAAGTGTATAGAATTGGGTTCATGGTAATGAAATTGAGGAACTCCATCATCTTCTTCTGAACTTCCTCGTCGGAGTGGTGTGGGTTTAACCTTGCCGAGACGGATTGGCTTTTGCCCTTTCTTTTTAGACGGGACTTCGAAGAAAGCCTTTTGTGCATCTTCCACTTCTTCATCGGAAGTGAAGGATGACTTAATTGGCAATGTGAGGCATGCTTTTGCACGCAATGTATGCCATGAGCGGGTACCTGTATTTTGATCATTCTCTATTTGTTGGACTTTAAAAGATTCATCCGACAAGTACGCCAAAATAAGATCTTCATTAATGCACCACTCGCCCTCACTCGGTACATTATTATTGTTCTCGACTGGACCAATTACATTAAAGTTCAGCTCCCATGGACAATTCCCTTCCGGGTCTGGTTCGACATCTGCCTCATTACCACTGTCAACGTCTTCTTCCTCTTACAACTCTGAGTAGAAGACTGAATCGGTGTGGAAGTTTTCCACTCCCTTGAAGGGGTATTTCTCCGCAATCAGGGTTCGAACTTCGTCTTCATCATTGACATACTTCATGACTTGATGCAATGTAGATGGGACAACACGATTTGCGTGAATCCATGGTCATCCTAATAACAGATTATAGGATGTGTCTGCATCTATAATGTAACAAGCCACTTCGGATTTGAGATCTCCGATTTGACATCTGAGCTTGATCTTTCTCATAGGCCGAGTGCTGTTAGCATTGAATCCGAAGATGGTGGTTTGGGTAGCATGCAACCGGTGTAAGGGAATCCCTAAAACTTGCATGACTCTGTATGGCATGATACTTAGTGCCGAGCCTGGGTCGACCTGAACGCGGCTAATTTCTGATGACCCGATATATCCTGTGTAATACAGGGGTCTGTCATGTTTATGTTTTAGTTGCATATCATCCTGAGTGAATGATATGCAGGGCAGGCTTCTGACTGCTTGTAAACACTGCAGACAGGATCTATCTTCTGACGCCTCGGGAATTGGAGTAACTTGGGTAATGAAGCTCTCCGTGTTCTTCAAAGCTTCAATCAGAGCTTCTCTGGTGGCTTTGGACAACTTCAAGAGCTCGTAAAGGGTGATCCTGGCAGGTATGTTGGCTAGCTGCGCCATTACATTAAATTGATAAGGGGCGCTTGTTTCGCCAAAATCTTGGTGAAGATTTTTGTTGAACCGGAGCTCTTTTTGCTTCCCTTTATCAACCGGCTTCTTTGGCACAGAACCCCCAGCGTCTTGGGGCTGTTCTTCAGCTTCTTGAATGTTCTGGTCATAATTCCTCAAATAAGTTTTCCCCGACCGAGTACCGGGGTTACCTTATGGGTATGATGCTAGGACGATCCTCTCTTCTTCTGAGTCAGTGAGAGGTTTGAGATGGTCATTATTCTCATTAACAGAGGGGCTAATCATGTTGGATGACTTAGCCTTGCCTCTTTTCTGCTTGAATGCGATGTTCGTCCATTGTTGATCCTCAATTAGGTCTGGATGGACCCACATGATCTCTCCTTTTGGAATAGTGAGGGGTACCAACCCCTTGCCCTTCTGGTTGTGCAAGTCGGTGTTTTTCAAGTGCATCTCCCCTTTATGGACGAGGATAACACCATTTGTAGCAGCTACAGGGGGGAAATCACCAAACTGGACCGCAATCAGGTTAGTGGTTAAAGTCTTCTGCTCCGGTTTCAGGGTGAGTACATTAGCGTTCACCAAATTTTGCAAGATGTCTTTGAAGACATAACACTTTCGGGTAGGATGTCCCAAGAACCTATGATATCGACAGTAATTGGGATCATCTACTTTGCCTGCTTCATCTGGTTTTCTGATTTCAGGGAGCTGCAATTTATTATTCTTCCGAAGTAGTTGGAACAGAGTGTCCACATGCTCTTCTTTGAACGAATACTGCTTGGGCGTTCTTTGCTGATTGGGTGTTTTGCCTTGCTTAGTAGGCGGTGGTACTTGCGTGTAGTCAGCTGCTAAAGTCTCTTTTCCCTTAGACCGCTGGGCATTGTTCTGATTGCGTTGCTGCTGCGGCTTGGGTTGTGGCTCTTCTTCAGCTTTGATCCGAGCTACAATCTCTTCAGCTTGCTCTCCTTGCGACACTAGTTGTCTCCAGGAGCGACACTCTGCTACCCCCATCTGAGCAAGAAGCTTGGTCTGCAAGTTGTGCCTACAAGTTTCAACCAAGGTTGATTGAGTCATACCTGAGGAGCATCGCAATGCCATGTTGTGGAATCTTTTAACATAGGTCTTGATAGACTCTCCTTTTTTCTGCTTAGTGGCGAGAAGAGTCGGGACTGAGACCTCTGTGTCGTCTTCAAAGAATCTGGCCAAGAAAAACCTTTCCAAATCTACTCATTTCTGAATAGATCCAGCGGGCAGTTTCATAAACCATTCAAATGCGACACCTTTGAGAGTACCGATGAATAGCCGGGTCAGAATGGCGTCGTTTGACACTACATCTCCAGTTTGAGATTTGAAGTAGTAGATGTGCTGATTTGGCGACCCTGTGCCATCGAACGGTTGCAAGGTGGGGGCCTTGAACTTTGGTGGATAGGGAGCTGTATCCCATTCTGCAGGGTAAGGTCGTATCACTCCTTCCTCGCGAAGCTCGCTTCTGTTGGCCATTGCATTAAGGCGGGCTTCTAGCTCATCTACTTTGGTTGACTGAGGATATAGCTCTTTTTCCACCTCCTTCTCACCTTCAGAAGAGGATCCCAGGTTGTGAGTCTCACGATCTGAATGTTCATGTACTTTTTGCTTTCCCTTTGATGTTGTCTTCCGGGAAGATTCAAGTTTTTGACCTTTTTCTGCCAGGACCTGGGTCAACATATCCTTCAATTGGAGAAGTGTTTCCTGTTGCGCCTGGAGCATGACATGATGTTCGTCTACTCTTTTGGCTATGTCCTCGGGGTTTCCCGTCATATAAACAGAAACCTTCTGTGCTCCGACAGAGCTTGAAGATTGAGATTCAGCTATTGCCGAATGTTTATCACTCGTCGTAATCCCTTTGGCTAACCTTTGATAATTAACTGGTCGTATAGCTCCGGTCCGTGATCGAGTGTGCCGATACACCCCTTCGAACTCGTCACAAATTTCTCGAACAGTCGGGGAATGGCTCCTTTCTGATTCATCGGAACTAGGATACGAGATCTTCCCTCTGCCGGTCATGTTGATAGTAACCTGAGGATACTCGGCTTCAGAATCTTTCTTCTTATGATGGCGTCATCTCTTGGTAGGTCTGACGACATCCGCCAATCTGTCGAACACCGATTGTCGGGGTTCAGGTACGCAACATTGGCACTCGGAGAGGACTGCTGAAATAATTCTCTCACAATGGCAGGACTGATTCGCCTGCTGTATTGGTTTTCTTCTAGAGAGTAACTCTCGCAAGTCGGGGTTTTGAGATTGACTCTTCATCGGAGATAGGACCCTCTGTTTCTGAGGGGGCGAGACTGGTTCTTGGTGGACGTGAATCTTGAGTCCACTTCGATTCTTTTTAACTTGGCGGACCACATCGTATTCGGGAAGCGAAGTGCGAGGGTCGCGTTGTGATTTATAAACACCAGGCCTTGGCCTGCGTTCAGTCAATGAAACAGACCCCTTAAGGTCTTGTTTTGTTTGGACGCACTCATGAGGCGTCTGTTTTTCCTTAGCAGGACTGTGTTTTGATTGGACAACGCACCACTGAGGGTCGCGTTTAAGTTGAATCACCCGAGGTTCATAGTTGGATTCATTACCTCGAAGTGTGCGTTCTGGAGTATGAACGCAATGCTTCGGTAGAGCTTCGGAAATGCAATCCTTGCGTTGGACCAAGGATTGATTTTCTCGGAGATATGCTCGTCGGATGGATCTTCTCCGTCTTCGAGCGGCATTTTTCTTGGCTTGTTTCAAAGCTTTAGCAGCAGCACTGTCGGCGTTGATCGGGCCTTTCTCTGTCATAGGCCTCTTGCAACCCAGTACACGCCGTGTCGAAACGGGTGTGGGATCTTTAGTTTGCAGAGCAAATTTGAGGCTTTGGCCAAAAGAGAGGGCTTTCTTTGGCGTCTCAACAGCAGTTAAAACCTCTTTAGAGTTCTGACAGGCATCTCGCCTAGCCTTGGGGCTAAGCGATCCAGAAGAAAGAGCCTCCTCGTACTTGGCTTGGTCAAACTCCACAACAAGAGTTTCGACGGTTGTTCCAGTGAGGTGAACATCGGATTGCGCCACCACTTCCTCGTCAGAGAAGCTAGTCCCTAGCGGAGTCACCATCTTTTGTTTGTCGGAAATTTTGTAATAAGAAAATGAATAAAAGAATTGTGTTTGATTTTATTCTCTCTAACTGTTTAGAAAAAAGAATGATTATAATTCTCTCTACTCTCGATTACAATTTGAATTCCTGATTACAAAAGAGAAGAGAATGATCTGGATTCTCTCCTTTGTTTAAAACTGGGTTCTTCACGGTGGCGATGAGATGCCTCCCTCGAGTGTTCGCGTCGAGTTTGCTTCTCGTTGACGATCCGAATATCTATACTCACTGGAACAACGATCTTGTCTGGTTGATAACTCTTGACGAGTTTTGTGATTCAGAACGAATGACAAACTCTGATAAAAAGAGTTGTTTGAATCGAAAATGATTCGGTTAATAAGCCAAGTATTAACGTCTGGATTTATCAATGGATGTTGATTCCCCAGACTATGTAAAGAATTAATTCTCCAACTCTCTCTCTAAGATCCTCTCCAGGAAAGCTGATCTCCGCCTCCAAAAAAAAGATCCTTTAACTCTATTGAGTTTGTTGATATTTATAGGGGGATTAGGGGTGTAACTGCCCCCATAATCCGCACCTAAGTAGGGGTTTAGTTACTCCATTAATCGGGTGTAACAACCCACATAAGCCATTCCTCAAATCGTGGGTGAAGAGCAGTTTTCGAAACTGCCTGGATCGTGTTTGAACTGGTCAGAACTTTGACATGCGTTCTAGCCTAAATTCTGTGATTGAACGCAGCATCTGGAGGTGCGTTCTGCAGCGATATTGAGCTGCGTTCTTCGATGTTTGAAGGTGTGTTTGGCAGCAGTGTAGAGCTGCGTTCGATGTCGGTTGGAGCTGCGTTGGGCAGCGATGATGAGCTGCGTTGGGCAGCGATGATGAGCTGCGTTCGATGTCGGTTGGAGCTGCGTTGGGCAGCGATGATGAGCTGCGTTGGGCAGCGATGATGAGCTGCGTTGGGCAGCGATGATGAGCTGTGTTGGGCAGCGATGATGAGCTGCGTTGGGCAGCGATGATGAGCTGTGTTGGGCAGCGATGATGAGCTGCGTTGGGCAGCGATGATGAGCTGTGTTGGGCAGCGATGATGAGCTGCGTTGGGCAGCGATGATGAGCTGTGTTGGGCAGCGATGATGAGCTGCGTTGGGCAGCGATGATGAGCTGCGTTGGGCAGTGATGATGAGCTGCGTTGAGCAGCGATGATGGGCTGCGTTGGGCAGTGATGATGAGCTGCGTTAGGTAGCGATGATGGGCTGCGTTTGAGCTGTGATTGGCAGCGATTGGAGCTGCGTTTGAGAGCCGCTGAAGCCGCGTTTGAGCTTCTCTGTCTTTATATATGGACGACACCAATGACCAGTAAAGAAGGTCTTATTCAGGCCATTTGTGACAATTGAGGCATCTCAATAACGCTCTATCAACTGCAGGTCACGATCTCCACTAAGATTTCATTGCATAGTTTAACCATGTAATCCTCAGTGTGTCGAATATCATTACACTGCTCATCAGCATCTCTAATAGTTGCTAATTAGTCATGTTGTTATCGCAGCCATCAAGATCAATCATCTCACATAAGAAGCTGCATTCATGTTTGCAACGGTTGAAGCTGCGTAGGTGATTGGATTGGTGTTGTGTCTTGACGATGGTACGCAGGGAGGACTTCCACGTCTTGGTTTGAAGAGGTCGTCGATTTGTAATCTCTTTCTATCAGAGTGTTGCTAAAGATCGTCGTTTTGTAATCTTTGCTTTAGCTCTTTGACATGTGAAAGTCTTCAAATTGTAGCCTTCTGGAAGTCGTCCGATTGTAACTTCCATCATCAGTGTTTGATGGGGAATCAGCTATCTTCTATTATTTTTAGACAGCCTACAGCTACGTTTGCAGCGTCTGGAGCTAAATGTGAGCTGCGTTTACGGCCAGGTTTGAGTTGTGTTTGCATTGCTTTGACTCTGAAACAAGGCCACTTGCATTTTGATTTGGAAAGACCGTCAATTTGTAGTCTCTTTCGCTAGAGCGTTGCAAAAATCGTCATCTTATAACCTTCATCTTGACTCCTTGAAAATATTAGAGTCGTCAAATTGTAACTCCCGATGTTCATTATAAAGGTTGTTGAATTAATGCTTTCATCGGTTGTTGTGAAGGTTGTCAGATAGTAACCTTTATTGATCTACGTGAAAGTTTTCTAATTGTAGCCTTCTGGAAGCCATTTAATTGTAACTTTTATTATCGGTGTTTGATGAGGATCAGCTATCTACAGTAATTTTTAGACAAGCATAGAACCCTCTCCAAAGTTTTCAAAAGTTCATGGTTGACTGGGATGAATTTTTGAAATACTTTAGATCTTAACTCTGATCTTGGAGCTGTTGATTCTTTGTCATAAAGGAGTTGTTCTCTGCACCCGCTTCGAAGGCATTTTGGTTGAAGAGATTTGCCACGCAGGACCTGAACTTCAAAGAGAAACTGTAGCGACGGTACAAGCTGCTCATGAATAGAAGCTCTCAAACACCACATCATGGCTCACATCCATTCAGCTGATGGGCCCGAAACATTCATAGGATTTTTAGCAAACCCTTAGCCATTAATGAATTTGATAAGCTTTTACCGATTACCGTTTGAGTCGGGCTAGCATGTGGATTGTCTAATTTTATTCCACATATAACGTTGTGCTAAAAGAATGAACTCTCTTAGACTTATTGCTATGATACCGAATACATAGACTTGGTCAATTTCACGAGAATGGACTACCCGGCAACGCGTCTTAGGTATAGACTTATCTCTAATTAGGGATCGAGATAAAGTCCCCCAGACATGGATTCTGGTGTCTTTTTCACGGCAAAAGACTAACCGACAACGTGTATTAGGCGTAGACTTATCTCTAATTAGGAATCGAGATAAAGTCCCTCATACGTGTAAGGCATGGAATTTGGCATTATTAATAACAACCTATCACGATGTTGAATATGTGAGCTTTGCTATTTTTACGAGAATGCACTACCCGGTAGCATGTGTTAGATGCAGACTTATCTCTATTTAGGGATCAAGATAAAGTCCCACAGATGTAGATTCTAGTGTCTTTTTCGTGGCAAAAGACTAACTCACAACGCATGTTAGGCATAGACTTATCTCTAATTAGGAATCGAGATAAAGTCCCCTATGCGTGAAAGATATGGATTTTAGCATTATCAATAACAACCTGCTATGATATTGAATACGTGGGTTTTGCCATTTTTACGGGAATGCGTTATCCGACAACGCGTGTTAGGCGTAGGCTTATCTCTATTTAAGGATCGAGGTAAAGTCCCCTATGTATGAAAGACATGGATTTTGGTGCTACGATGTTGAATACGAAGGTTTTGTCGATGTTTTTTCATGTGTTATGTTTTCACTTGAAACACTGAAAGAAAGATGGAAGTGCCAGAGGTATAGAATTAACTTAGCATGAATTTTCACTTAGAGTAAAATTCAAAAAATTTCTTTTCTTTATTACCCCTTGGTATAATTCTAGAAAAGTATAATACGCTGGGGATTTTATAATAAAAACTTGTTCTTCTTGTTGAAAAAGGATTAACAATATCATTGGGGGTTTTGACTGTTAGAAGTGTGATGTTAACTTAACAGTATTTTATGGGTCTATCGCTGTTCTATTGAAGAGAGTCGATAAGTTGATTTGGTTGTCAGATGTGTGATGTTAACTTAACGGGTATTTGTTGCGTTCGCAGTAACTTTGAGGACTTATCTCTCTATTGGGGAGATTTGATAAGTTCATTGTCAGAGGTATGATATTAACATGACAGAAATGATTGTCAGAGGTGTGGTATTAACGTGATAGGAATTTATTACGATCGGGACAACTTTGAGGACCTATCGCTCTATTGGTGAGAGTCGATAAGTTGATTTTATCAGAGGTGTGATATTAACGTGATAGGAATTTGTTATGATCGGAGTAACTTTGTGGACTTATCATCCTATTGAAGAGGATTGATAAGTAGATTGTCAGAGGTGTGATATTAACGTGACAGGAATTTGTTATGATCGGGACAACTTTGAGGACCTATCGCTCTATTAGAGAGGGTCGATAAGTTAATTTTCTCGGAGGTGTGATATTAATATAATAGAAATTTATTACGATCGGGAAACTTTGTGGACCTATCGCTCTATTGGAGAGAGTCGATAAGTTAATTTTATCAGAGATGTGATATTAACATGACAGGAATTTATTATGATCGGAGCAACTTTGTGGACTTATCATCCTATTGAAGAGGATTGATAAGTGGATTGTCAGAGGTGTGACATTAACATGATAAGAGTTTGTACTTGTGATTTGAACAAGACTTGAAGACTTAGCGTCTTGCTGGGAAAGATTGCGATTTGAGCAATTTTAAGGACCTATCATCCTATTGACAATGATTGATAAGTTGATTGTCAGAGTGTATTATTAACGTGACAAATTGGAAGTGATGCAAGCTGAATTCATACTCCAGGGGATATAAATCATCAGAAGTGTAATGTTAACTTAACGATGTGAAAGATTCGTTACTCTTAATCTAGTAGATTCCAAGTAACCAACCCTCAGTCTTGATTAAGACTTAGCAGGGGGAAATTTTGCAGTTGATAAAGGTGTCTTGTTGAACATGACAACTTAGAAGATTTATTACTCTTAATCCAATGGACTATAAATAAACCAACCCCCAGTCTTGATCAAGTGCAGGGGGGAAAAAAGGTAGATAGAGCACATTGCCTAGTGGGCCACTATCCGTCAAGTCGTTTAGTGATATTAGACTATAACAACTATGATTAGAATACGTCACACAGTAGGCCGCTATCTAAAGAGTTTGGCTATCAGAGGTAACTGTTAACATGATAGATTTGGTGGACCCATCATCCTATTGAAAAGGATTAAGGATTGACAAGTTGATGGACTATCAGAGGTAACTATTAACGTGATAGTTTTGGTAGACCCGCCATTCTATTAAAGAGGATTGGCAATTTGATGGAGGATCAGAGGTAACTATTAACGTGATAGTTTTGGTGGACCCACCATCCTATTAAAGAGGATTGAATTCAGTAATCGTAGTATCTTCCCCTTCTGATTGGGAAGATTGGGCTTGGTCTCATTGCTGAGGTTGATTCTGCTTACGTTGTTCTTCGGCTTTGATCCTGACAATAATTTTTTTGAGCATATTCACCTTGAGAGATTAATTATCTCCAAGAACGGCATTCTTCAACCCTCATTTGTGCTAGAAGGTTGGTCTGTAAGTTGTGTCGACAAGTCTTAATTAAGGAAGACTGTGTCATACCTGTCGGGCATCGAAGTGCCATGCTTTGGAACCTCTTGACAAAAGCTTTGACGGGCTCCCTCTTCTTCTACTGAATGGCGAGAAGGGTATGGATGTAGACTTATGTATCCTATTCAATGAATCTTGATAGGAATAGTCTCTCTAGATCCGCCCACTTCTGGATACATCCAGTAGGCAATTTCCTGAACCATTCAAAGGCAACTCCCTTGAGGGTGCTAATGAACAATTGAGCCAGTATAGCATCGTTTGATATCACATTTCTAGTCCGTGACTTCAAATAATAGATATGTTGATTCGATAATCCCGTACCGTCAAAATTTTATAACGTCGGGATCTCAAACTTTAGAGGATAAGGGGCTGCATCCCATTCGGCAAGATAGAGCCTAGCAACTCCCTCATCTTGGAGCTCGCTTCTGTTAGCAATGGGATTGAGTCGGACTTCCAATTCTTCTATTTTGACAGACTGAAGATTCTGCTCATTCTCAGTCTCTCTTCTTTCATCAGAGGAAAATTCCAGATTGAAGGCTTCTTGGTCAGAAGCAGCATCATTAACCATTTTCCCCTTTCCTTTGCTTGTGTAAGGTCTGGATGAAGACGTTTTTCCTCTTCGGGGAGATTCTTGCCTTGGCGGCGGATTTGTCTTCTGAGATTTGGCCCTGTCTGTGACAAATTGAGTCATCAGGATCCGGAGTTCATCAATGGTCTCCTGTTGTGCTTTGATCATGGCTTGCTAATCGTTAATTCTCCTTGCCAGATCTTCGGGGTTTCCCATCATAAGAGTAGAGCTCATGTTCTGTAAAAGAATTAGAGGATTAAGATTCCGTGATAGCTGAATGCTCACCATCGGAAGTAGTTCCTCTAGCCAATCTTCGATAATTGACTAGAGGTATGACTCCCCTTCGAGTTTGGGTATGTTGGTAGATTCCCTCGAACTCATTCATGATCTCTTTGAAGTTTGAAGACCAGTTCGTCTCTGACTTATCAGAACTAGGGATTGATGATTTTCCTCTACCGATCATGTTGGAAGTAACTCCAAGGTATTCATCCTCTGAATTATTCTTCCTATGTGAATGTCGTCGTTGGTTGGGAAAAGTAGTGTTCGTTAATTAGTCGAACACCAACAGTTTGGTTGCATATAAGCAGCATTGACATCCCGAGAGGACCGTAGGAATCAGTCATTCACATTGGAATGAACGAATGACTTGTTGCATCGGTCTTTCTCTCGATATAAACACTCTTAAAATTATTGCAAAGACTCAAGAAGAATTACTCATTGATCATGAGGTTTGAATTGGGACCTCCTGCCAATGATTGGACACGATTGGCTCTTGGTGAACATGGATCTGGTTGAGATGTCTTGAATCCATAGACTTCTTATACCCACCCCTCAATCTAGTCGCACTATGCAGACGGGGAGAGTGGACGACCCCCCTGTGGGGTTCAGGGATAGCGTCCTAAAGCTCTATTGTATACATCAGGTTCTATATTGAGTTTCCTTACCCGAACACAATCCTAAGGTCCAGGTTTTACTGGTGAAACGTAGTAATGAGATCTGCATTTTGCTAGTGGAACGTAGTCGTGAGATCTGCATTTTAATTCTGGAATGCACTCCTGAGAGTTCGTTTTGATTCTAGAACACACTCCTAAGAGTTGCATTTTGGTTCTGGAATGCATTCCTGAGAGTTGCGTTCAGTTTGTGGAACGCGCCCCTGAAAAGGATGCGTTTTGATAGTACAACGCGCCACTGAGGGTTGCGTTCAGTCTTATTCACATAGAGCCTATGTTTGGGCTCATAGATGCAAGGGTTGCGTTCTGAAGCAGAAACGTAGAGCACAAAGTTGCTTTTAGGCTCACAAAGATGAAGCTCGTGGTTACTTGAGGATCAACATTCTTGGAGATGTGCTTGTCATAGGGATCTCCTCCTTCGTCGAGTGGTGTTCTTCTTAGCCTGCTTCAAGGCCTTTGTAGCAACGTCATCATCTGTGTTGATCAGGTTTGTTGCCTCAATGGGCCTCTTGCAACCTGTCACCCATTGATTTGGCACGGGTATAGATTCCTCGACTTGATTGATGAGTTTGGCATAAGTTGAGCCCACTCTTTTGAAGGAGGGGCTGTTCGAGCAATTTTGGCTAAAGGAGAGGGCTTCCTCAGCATAGGAGTAATAGTTGGAGCTTTAGTCTCCTTAGAGACTTTGCGGATCTTGCGCATAGCCTTGGGGCTAAGGGACCCAAAGAGGAGGACCTCTTCATATTTGGCTTGATCGAACTCAACAATAAGATTTTCGATGGTCGTTTCAGCGAACTTGATATCAGGTTGCGCCACCACTTCTTCTTTAGTGAAGCTAGTCCCCATCAGAGTCGCCATCTGTTGTTTGGTAGGAAAATTAAAAGAAGACAATTGAGAATATGATTTATTGTATTATCTCTCTAACTGGCTTAGATAAAGAATGAATACAATTCTCTCAATATAATTTCTCTCTAACAGACTTAGAAAAAAAAAATTACAATCTTCTTATATCGAAATCCTGATTTACAAAAGAAAAGAAGATCGGCGGAGATCCTCCATTTTGCTTAAAACTGGGTTCTTCACAGTAGCGATGAGATGCCTCCCTTGACAATCGTACCGAGTTTGCTTCTCGTTAATGATCTGATGTTTTATCTCGCTAGATTAAAGTTGATAAAACTTGCGTGACAAGTTTAAAAATAAATCTTAACGAGTTTAAGAACTCTGTATGAGTTTTAACTCTGTAATAGAGTTGATTTGAACCGAAATTCGGTTAATAAGCCAAGTATCAAAGCTCCAAAATCTTGATTGCTGAAGAAAGCTCCAAGCTCTCCAAATTTGTCAGTCGAATGCTCCAAGATTGGATGATTGAAGAAGCCCTTTGCTCATCTCTAGATCCGAAAATGCTCAAAAGATCCAAAGATCCGAACTAAGCTGATCTTTCAGCTATTTATAGGCGATTAGGGGGTGTGACCGCCCCTAAAATCGCTCCTTTGTGGGGCTTATGGGATGTAACTACCTCTTAAATCACTCTTGAGTGGAGTTGTGATCCCCTCAAATCGTAGGAAATTGTTTTAAAACTGTTCAGCTCGTGTTTGAACGAGTCAAACACAAGAATTGCATTCTGGCATGAATACTGTGTTCAAACACAGCATTTGGAAGCTCGAACGCAATGTCTGGAAGCTCGGACGTAGTGTCTAGAAGTTGCGTTTGCAGCGGTTTGGAAGCTGCGTTGGCAGCTTGGAAGCTATGTTGGCAGCTTAGAAGTTGCATTTGGTAGCTCTTAGAAGCTGCGTTGGCAGCTGAATTTGAGCTGCGTCTATAGCGTTTGGAGGTTGCGTTTGTGGCCGAACATAAGCTGCGTTGACAGCTAGATCTGAGTTGCATTTGCAGTGTTTGGAGCTTAATATGAGCGGCATTTGCAGAGTTTGGAGCTGAATATGAACTGCGTTTGCGGCCAGGTTTGAGTTACGTTTGCATTGCTTTGACTCTGAAACAAGGCCACTTGCATTTTGATTTGGAAAGACCATCAATTTGTAGTCTCTTTCACTAGAGCGTTGCAAAGATCGTCATCTTGTAACCTTCATCTTGGCTCCTTAAAAATATAAGAGTTGTTAGATTGTAATTCTCGATGTTGATTGTGAAGGCTGTTGAATTGGAGCTTTCATTGGTTTGTTGGCCTTCTTGTTTTGATGATGTTTAACAAACAATTTACTTCTAATGTTGTTTGTCTAGTGTTTGTGTTTTCGTATTTATTCTAGGCAAACAACGTGTTGGAGGTTGGATGGATTGTGCTTCAACGTTGATATCCAAAGGAGGTTGGCGGAATGTCGAGTTGAAGCCTATACAATTCAAGTTAAAGATCAAGTTCAAGCTTCATCCGCACGTGTACCAAGTTGAGCTACAATGAAGATGTTTTGGTTTCTATACATATATATAGTTATATATATACATACATAGTTTTTGAGTTTTCATGTTTATAATATGAAATCACATATTTCATATTTACTATTGTGTTTTTGAAAACATTGCATAGAATATGCAATTTTGTGAAAATATTGTATTCTTACTTTGTAGACTTGAATATCAGTTTATACATGTTTTACTAAGTCTATAAAAACATTTCACAAAGTTTCAAAAGTTGGTTTATGTCAAAACATCAAAATTCAAGTATCTCATACTATAGATATTCATACAAGCAGTGTTTTCATCCTATTATAGATAGTCATTATTGGCCACTCTATAATGGGCCACATGTAATACCCTATATATATGCATAAAAGGTACGATGGATGAAGGACGGGAAGGAGTTCTAAAGAAAAATAGGTGTGGATATTACAAAGAATCGGGCCATAATAGATCATCTTGTCCTACCAATCCAAATAGATAGTGATTAATGAGTACAATTTATTTACTTTATAATTTTATTCTACTTCCTTTGTAAGTCAATGCGTATATATATATATTCTGTAATTTACTTCTAATTCTAATTAATTATACGTCATAATACTGACACATTTTATCTTTATATGTGCAGATATTTATAGTATGGAGATGAGTTCATTGACATATGAGGTCTTTTATGACCTAGATCGATAGTGATCCGCTAAGATAGACTCTGGGAAGGTAAATTATATTTTTATTATTTTCAATCATTTTAAAATTTTAATGTTCTTATTGTTACTGAATATTTACACTGTTTAATATACGCAAGCCCAGAGTGTTACTATTGTTGATCATACTCGTGCACATTCGAGTTGGGATTTGATGGATTCACAGGTCCAATATAATGTTCGTCAAGCAGGCTTTTTTGAATATTCACAAATAAAATGGGTAAGACTCAATTGGCCTCTCTTGACGACATTGGTAAGACTCGATTGGCCTCTCTTGACGACATTGATTGAATGATGGAGGCCCGAGACATATACATTTCACATGCGTCAAGGAGAGTCGACTATTACTCTGCAGGATGTTAGGGTTTTATTTGGCCTCAAAGTGGATGAAGATGTTGTTATGGGTACCGATGACTTCAACTGGATAGGAGTGTGTGAACGATTGCTGGATCAAGCTCCTAATATGAAGGGTGGTAAGATCAAGCTCGAGTTATTACGAAATAATTATATGAATGTACCAATCGATGCAACTGATGAGATCGTCAAGAGCTATGCATGTGCGTGTATATACTCTATATATGATCGGTACCATTCTATTTCTGGATTTCACTAAGGATTCGGTGCATGTTAGATGGTTGCCACTTCTTGAGGATCTTGATGAGTGTGGAGAGTTATCCTGGGAGAGTACAGTACTAGCTTATCTCTACAGGGAAATGACAAAAGTGACACTCGTGCAAAATAAAAAATTCAAAGGTTGCCTCACTTTGTTGCAAATATGGTCATGGGAGCGATGACATTTGGGAACACCAGCTTTGAGGGAGACCCGTGCTCTCGATGGCCAGATTCTGTTAGGATGCATGTATATTAGTTTGTAATAGATATGATTACATATAATTTTATACATTTATTTCAATTTATACTAACCCTTTGTATATCAAATAGATGAAATGTTTCTAGATCTTGGCAAACCTCCCCAAAGGGTCATAAAAACTTTTACAGGAACGAGCTTGATCAAATGGTGGATGAACAGGTATAAAATCATAATATCTAAATATAGCCAATCAATACATTATTTGTTGTTGATATGTAAATTTACATAATCTTCTTTATAGGTCAAGTGGATGCCCTGTGAACTGGTTTTAGCTTCACTATTAGATATTTACAAAGATAATTAAGATATATGGCGTGCTCGAGTACTAATTATATGTTTTGAGATTGTCGAAATGCACATGCCTGACCATGTGCTCCGACAATTTGGATTAAAACAAAATATTCCAGATCTCGTAGAAAGAATAGAGCAAAATCCCTAAAAATGAGCACATCATCAAAATCAGGAGATGATTTGTCATGCTTACATTGAGCTTTGGGAGTTGAGGGAGGATGCTGTAGTGATGGAGAGGGCCGACGTGCCAGAACTAGATGTGTACTTATAGTGTTATTGGTGGATTACACGCCAATGGATATTTCAGGAGAACAATACACCTAAGGAGTACATACCGGGAGGTCCAGTTGAGAAAGAGTTGGTAAGTGTATAGATAAAATATAAAATTTATTTTGTAATTATTATTTTATTATCATCCACTTGCTAATAATCCTCTTTTATTTTTTATCTTATAGGTACAAGAACTCGATGAGGTTGCTTTTATTGCACATGATGCATTGAGTTCGACTATTGAACCAGGGGAAAGAAACGTGTTTGTTCACATTATAGGAAAGATTCAGTCTGCTCTTAGAAGGGCGCGTAATACAAATCGTGATGGACGTAAGGAACGACTCATAGGGTACATGCATCGACGGGTCCGAGGACACACGAGAGCGGGCTCAACTCGTGCACATGATGAAGCTGGAGGCTCACAGCAAGCACAAGCCTAATGTTCATAGCAGGTTCAAGTCGATGAGGATGTCATGCGCTCACAAGTTCACATACAACAGAACGTTGAGATCATCCAAGTTCATGTTGAAGGTGAACGGGGAAGGGGAGAGTAAGAAGAGGCATAGGGAGAGGAAGAGGGAGAGCGAGAGGAAAGGGAGTTCTAAATATATGTTAAATTTTAAAATACGTCATATGATGTTTATGTTTAAATTGCTATATATTTATTGTGAAATGCTACTGTGACTTGATTATGGTTGGATTTTTAGTAAGTGAATTGAATGTTACATTTTTGTTAAAGATTTGTTATAGATGTAATAATTATATAAAGATACGTGTTTATTTATGTTTGAAATTGATTATGGATTGATAAATGTATAGCAAGAGAGTTTGTGTTAAACTTGTGGATTGATATGTGTTAGCAGAAAATGAGATTTTCCATCAAAGTATGGGCTAGAGGGTCTTTGCCAAATGGTCGGAGTTGGGAACCTCGACAAATTAGTCGGGGTTTCGAACCATGACTTATTTAGTGGCCAAACCATGAGAGGGCTAGGGGGAGGTCCTAATTAGTCAGGGTTAGCAACCCCGACTAATTAGGATCATATTTTTTTTAAACGACCCACTTTCTGGCCACGTAGCTGACGTGACAAGAAAGTGGGTCGATTTTGGTAAATAAGTTTGGATACAGTCGATTTTTAGGATTAAAATTATGAATGAGTTTATTTCAAAATTTTCTTCAATGATAAATATGTGGATTTGGCTTTTATCCACTAGAGACTCACATAAAAAAGATCACATGGACCGCCATGAGAAAGGCCGAATTAGCGTTAGAACACGAAAAAGGAAACCCCCATGAGTTTAATTACATTACAGCCTTGTTTTCACTTTAGTAGCGTAAAGTTTACCTACTTTCTCACTTTGACACTCTAAAATATTTGTTAACACCTTGATACCTCACAGGTTCAATCTCATTTCACTTTATTAGCCCTATTAAAATCCGGTTAGATTTTCTGTTAAAATTATCTCGCATGTTTGGTGACTAGGTAAAATAGATCTAGATATATCACATGTTTAAGAATATGACATAAATTTAAGAGAAAATCTAACAGAATCTAGATGAAGGTATCAAAGTGAAATGTGATTGAAACTTTGAGATATCAAAGTGTTAAAGATATACTTTGAGTTATCAAAGTAAAGTGTGATTGAAACTTTTGGTCAAAGTGTTCAAAAACTTTAGGGGTATCAAAGTAACAATATGAATGATTTATTACACCCTCCTCTGTCATCCCCCCTCCTCCATCCTCTCCACTGCTCTTCACCATCCACCCACTCCATTATTTTACACCCTCTCCATTGCTATCCATCTTTTCCACTACTCTCTACTCTCTCACCTCTCTATTAGCTTATTGTTTGTTTTCAAGAATTTTTTGGATTTGGATGCTTGGGTTTCAAATCCTTTGATGAAAATATACATTGAGTTTAGACATTATGAGGTGATGCTAAAAGGGTGGCGTTGTTGGAATTGAGGAGATGAACGTGGTTTCTTAGAACGCTATGTTTGGAATATTGCTAAAATATGAGATATTAGAGGATGCCAAAAAGTTGTATGATGAACTGTTGAAGAAAAATTATTTCTTAGACTAGTATGATTGTATTGAAGGTTGGTCACTTTGTTGGGTCTTTTTGTTTTGATGATGATTTACAAATATTTTACTTCTAATATTTTTTTGTCTAGTGTTTGTGTTTTCCTATTTATTGTAGACAAACAATACGTTGGAGGATGGATAGAATCCAACATTTACGATCATATCCAATGGAGGTTGGCAGAATTGTAGAATGAAGCCACGTAATTCAAGTTAAAGATTCAAGTTTAAGCTTCATCCGTAAGTTTACCAAGTCGTGCTTATTGAAGACCTTCATCAAGCTTGGGTAAATAGTTATATTATGTGTGTTAAGTACTCTAAGCTCAATATCATGTATACACACATACACATTTTGGTTTTACACATATATATATAGTTATATATATATATACAAGTTTCCATTTTGGAGTTTTTAAGTTTACCTATAGATATAAAACAAATATACATTCATATACATATTTACATGTTTCATATTTATCATTTTGTCAAATGCATATATTGTGCAAAACTTCATTTTTTGCATAATATTGAGTTCCTAGTTTGTAGACTTCATAACAATATTTTATATATTTTATTAAGTCTATAAAATTAGTTTATAAAGTTTCAAAATATTGTTTAAATCAAAATGTCAAAACAAGTATTTTATTTTTATGTTTTGGACTATTTAGTAAAATAAAGAGATTTCTCATTTGGGAGGTGCTTTTTAAAAACCAGTTTTTGTAACATATGTATTATCATGTTTACAATCATTTCTCAAAGTTTTATATTTTTTTGAATTTATTTGCTATTTTTAAAAGCACTTTAAAAATTAGTTTTACTATTCATATCAGGCTGATACAATGTTATCAGTCGACTAATCAGTTAACTAAAGAAATCGCCTGGAATAACAAAAAATCTCTGTTTTATTTTAGTCGACTGACCAGTCGACTAATGATTCATCAGTCGACTGATAAAGGTCATCAGTCGACTGATAAAGGTCATTAGTCAACTGATGAGTTAGAAAATGCATCGAACGGTCAGCTCATCAGTCGACTGATGAAAGCCGTCAGTCGACTGATGCTGTAACAGTTAGTTTTTTCAGCCTTGTCCTATTTTGCATTTTTGGTCTTTTTGCCTTATTTTTTCTTGGATTTAGGATTCCTATAAATACCCCCACATATCCTCAGTTTTATTTATTCAAGAGAATGTTTTAAAGAAGTTTAAGAGCGTTTTAACAAGGGTTTAAGTTTTTATTTAAGTTTGTTTAAGAAGCTTTTAAGCAACTTTAAGTTTGAGTTTGTGAAGACAATTTCACAAGAGCTTGAGGAAGATCATCCATTGGTATTTGAGCATTCAACTCTTCTCCCTCTCTCTCTCTTGATCTATAGAGAAATTTTTCTTAAACTCAATTCTAGCATTTTATATGTTTGATCTTAATTTTGTAAGCTAGATTTTATATTGAGTTTAATTGTTTTTATTGAATCTCTTTGTTCACACACAACCATTGAGCTTATTGTATTTACATATATTGAGTTTAATTGTTTTTATTGAATCTCTTTGTTCACACACAACCATTGAGCTTATTGTATTTACATTCATAGCTTTGTTCACACACAACCATTGAGCTTATTGTATTTACATTCATAGTATAATTTGGGTTGTGGGGTTTGCGTGACATTGAGTGTAAGCTTACATTGTGTTCTTATCTATTATAGAGAACAAATTTATATTTGTGAGCCTTAATTGTGAAGATCACTTTGTAATACACTTGTACACCGAGAGAAGTGTGTGGTAAGAGATGGGGTCATCCCAAGATGAGTGGGGTAGGTGGTAATGCCTAGAGGTAGGTTGTAATTCCTAACACTTGAGGAAGACATGGGCTAGAGACCAACACTTAGAGGGTATAAAGTGTGATTGTAAGAGTGTGAGATTGTAAAGTTTTTGGTGAACTAAAAAACCGATTGTGAGGTGTAAATGTTATTCGGGTAAGCGTAGAAAACCCGGTTGTGATAGTGGAGATTTCCTCGAGGTG
Source organism: Asparagus officinalis (assembly GCF_001876935.1). Classification (NCBI taxonomy): domain Eukaryota; kingdom Viridiplantae; phylum Streptophyta; class Magnoliopsida; order Asparagales; family Asparagaceae; genus Asparagus; species Asparagus officinalis. The sequence continues at coordinate 120,233,134 of NC_033794.1, read as the reverse complement.
AGGAGCGGAGACGTAGGTCGTGGGAACCGACCTCCGTGACCATATCGTTTGTTTGCATTTGTCATTGACGTTCGTTTATATTCGTGCTTATCATTTATATCGCCTTTGTCAATTGCTTGTTGTTTATATTGCCCTATCACTTTAGTAGTTTGTTTATCCTTATGTTAATTGTATATCCTTGCACATATATTTGTAATATATCATTCTTGCTAGGATATATTTGTTAATTAGTTTTAATTAGTATAAAATCGAATTAGATTAGCATAAACCCTATTTTTCCCCCCTCTAGGGTTCTTTCCTAGTGGCATTAAGGGTGCTTTCACACTTGCTAAAGCTATTAATCTTTTCAAGAGGATATTGACTAATGGCATTGCGCATAAGTTGAGAATATTATTAACTAAAATTTTTTCAGACATTGTCGCGTTAGCTCTAATGTCGTTGAGTCTCTCATCAACTAAAATGCTTATACTTAACATGGAAGCTTATAAGTGGACAAATTTCTCCTATTTCTCCATGAGACCACTTACCCAGATTCCCATTATTACTATACCCAAAAAAGCATACTAATTGTAACACAAAACTCAAATTAAAAACTTAAAACTTTTTTCCAAATTAATAGCTCAAATTGTTAAACTTTATGCTTTTATCTGCAATATTTATGTGACTTCTGTGATTGTTGGTACATTATTAGCCAAAGAAAGATGTTGTTTCTTACTGTGATAGCAACAGGTCATGTACAAAGAAAAAGTCGTGGGGATCCCGCCGTGTAATTTTGTATGTGTAAACATTATAATTAGACAAAAGTATAATGTGAACTATAAAGAATTAACTATGAATCTTACCCAAGGAATCTACAAACTGTCTCATGAAAGTTTCTTAAATTGTAAATAACCCCCAAAAAAATGTCTCAAAAAAACTCCTAATAGTTATACTCTAAACTTAACAATCAATGGATATACTTAACAACTAATAGGTAAACTTAACAACCAACGTCTAAAATTAACTCTATCTATTAAAATTCACATCTAACTCATATATCTGACATCTATTTATTAAAGTTAACTAGTAGTCTACATAGTTAACATCTATGTGTTAATAATAACTTTATCATTTATATCGCCTTTGTCAATTGCTTGTTGTTTATATTGCCCTATCACTTTAGTAGTTTGTTTATCCTTATGTTAATTGTATATCCTTGCACATATATTTGTAATATATCATTCTTGCTAGGATATATTTGTTAATTAGTTTTAATTAGTATAAAATCGAATTAGATTAGCATAAACCCTATTTTTCCCCCCTCTAGGGTTCTTTCCTAGTGGCATTAAGGGTGCTTTCACACTTGCTAAAGCTATTAATCTTTTCAAGAGGATATTGACTAATGGCATTGCGCATAAGTTGAGAATATTATTAACTAAAATTTTTTCAGACATTGTCGCGTTAGCTCTAATGTCGTTGAGTCTCTCATCAACTAAAATGCTTATACTTAACATGGAAGCTTATAAGTGGACAAATTTCTCCTATTTCTCCATGAGACCACTTACCCAGATTCCCATTATTACTATACCCAAAAAAGCATACTAATTGTAACACAAAACTCAAATTAAAAACTTAAAACTTTTTTCCAAATTAATAGCTCAAATTGTTAAACTTTATGCTTTTATCTGCAATATTTATGTGACTTCTGTGATTGTTGGTACATTATTAGCCAAAGAAAGATGTTGTTTCTTACTGTGATAGCAACAGGTCATGTACAAAGAAAAAGTCGTGGGGATCCCGCCGTGTAATTTTGTATGTGTAAACATTATAATTAGACAAAAGTATAATGTGAACTATAAAGAATTAACTATGAATCTTACCCAAGGAATCTACAAACTGTCTCATGAAAGTTTCTTAAATTGTAAATAACCCCCAAAAAAATGTCTCAAAAAAACTCCTAATAGTTATACTCTAAACTTAACAATCAATGGATATACTTAACAACTAATAGGTAAACTTAACAACCAACGTCTAAAATTAACTCTATCTATTAAAATTCACATCTAACTCATATATCTGACATCTATTTATTAAAGTTAACTAGTAGTCTACATAGTTAACATCTATGTGTTAATAATAACTTATAATTCATACCTTTAATCTAACTCTTAAACTTAACTACCTACGAATAAGTTTAACATCCAGTATTACATCATCTCTCTGTTAGGTCTCATGTTTATGGGCCTACTATCTATAACAAATAATTTCTAACATCGTTTGTCGAGTGTTTATATTTGCTTGTTAGGTATTCTACACAAAGATCCTTTATTGGCTATTGGATGGAATTGTGTATTCATGATGACATTCAAAGGAGATTGGTGGAAATCAGAATGAAGCCTCACAATTCAAGTCAAGATTCATCATTGCTTCATCTACAACCAAGAAAAGCTTATTAAAGATCATTTACTTCGGTATATAATTTTGTAGTTTAGGCTTTACTTTATGTGTTTATACTTTAAAGCTCAAACTATACACACATACACGTTTTCGTTTTATCGTATTATACGTTTTTGGGAAAATAACATGTTTATGGGTTAAAGACTTATTTACACTATTTTATATATTTCCTCAAGTCTATTAATCTATTAAAAAGTATTTCAAAACTTGTTTGGAATGATTTCATCAAAATCAAGTTTTGACGATTTCGTATTCTTGAATAGTTTACAAAATACATGAGTTTTCACTAGCGGAAAATGCACTTTTAAAAATTTCTTCTTTAACATGTTTATTTTCATGTATGTAAATATTTCCCCAAGTTTTACAATTTTTGGAGATAATTTGTTATTTTTAATTGAATTTACAAAATCATGTTTCTGAAAAATTAAGTATCTGGAATATCATATATCAGTCAACTGATTGATTCCAATCAATCGACCGTTGATGGTGCGTCAGTCAACTTACGTGGTTCCACCAGTCGACTTACCAGTACAAAGTTTTTGAACTGTGTTTTACAGTCGACTTATCAGTCACTGATGAGAGTCCATTAGTCGACCGTTATAAGGCTATCAGTTGACTGATAAGCTTTCTTCAGTCGACCGATGAGAGAGCCGTTGCAATAACGGCTAGTTTTTTCAAATTCTGTCTTTTGTGGATTTTCGGTTTGTTTTTGTGCTTTCCTCTGGTTTAGTATAACATGTTGAGAGACTATAAATAGTCATCAACACTTAGTTTCATGTATGAAAGTTTAGAACAAGTTTTGCAAGTTTTGTTTGAGGGCTTCAAAGAAAAATCAAGTGTAGTCTGTTTATGTGAAGAAGTTTTCACAAACAGAAGAATCATTCAATTTCGGTTTTGAGGAGTTCAACCTCAGTTCTCATCTACTTCCCTTTGTGCCTTTTAGAGAAGTTTTTCTAACTCTTTAACCTAGCTTATTTTCATTTTGATTCTTATATATATATTTGCTAGATTAATTTGAGTTTAATTTTTATTATTGTTTATTGATTTCACACACAACCAATTTAAGCTTAAGTATTTTCACATATTGTATATTTGGGTTGTTGTGAGTGGTTCTTTGAGAGTAAGCTTCATTTTAATTCTCATCTTGTTTAGAGAAAAAATTTTGTTATTTGCACTTTATTGTTGAGAACTTGTTGTAATATACAATGACACTTAGAGGAGTGGTTGGGACAGACCATGGTCAATTCCAATAGGAATGGTGTTGGTTGTAAAGCCTAGGGAGAGGTAGTAAATCCAAGCACTTGAGGAAGGTGACACAGGTAGACCAACACTTAGAGGAATATCTTGTGATATTGACAATCATGTGATATTATAAAAGTTTTCGGTGAGCTAGAAAATCGATTGTGTAGTGATTTTTGTTGTGATAGTGGAGAATCTCCTCGAGGGTAAGGATCGGAGACGTAGGTGAAGGGTGATCGAACTCCGTGAACATATTCTTGTGTTTATGTTTGTCTTTGGCGCACTCTTATTGTCTCATTATCTATATCGCCTATTATCGATTGTTTATCCTTGCACATAATTTCATTGTATATCATATTGTTAGGATATATTAGTTAATAAGTTTTAATTTAGTATCGATTTCAGATTAGATTAGCAATTACCCTATTCACCCCCCTTTGGATACTTTCACTCTCTCCACTTTCTCCATCTATCTTTAATTGTGCTTCATTAGCATCTTCAATATTCATCATACTCACCACCCTCATCATCATCATCCTCCTCCTCCTCCATACAAAGTAATATGACATAATTGGTTCTTTTATTAAAAATAAGGGTTTTTCTCTTTTAACTCAAAGTTTTACCCCTACTTATTTAAAAACACATCCACTTTTCCAAACATCAATACACCCAATATATATTATCCCACTTATTTTTAAACCTAATATGTATAACACACTCATTCTTTGCACTGTATTTACCCAATAAATTAAAAAATTCTAAACTACCCTTCAACCCCAAATACAATCGGTCTCTCCCTTTACCTCCTCCGTTTCACTTTTCTAAAGAGAGAGAGCCCTATAGAGCCCTAATAGCTGATTCTCAAACCTCAAAACCCCTCAAATTGATCTTAGAATCCTTGAAAATAATGATCCTTAATCTCTCTTGTTTGCATAAACGCACCCTCTTCCTCTTATTTTGGCATCGCACACCTCTCTCACTCTTATTTTGGTGCTTCAGGATGAGGTAATTTCAACTTTTCGGCAAAGGAGAAAATGTAATACCCCAACCCTTGAGAGGGTGATGTGATTAGTATTGATAGATTTGATTGAAATACTCATACCACCAAGATGCATCTTCTTTTTGGGAACCCAACTCTTAGAAACTCCAAAGTTAAGCGTGCTTGGCCTGGAGAAATTCTAGGATGCGTGACCCACTGGGAAGTTTTCCAGGGAGCACGTGAGTGAGGACAAAACGTGCTGAAAAGATATGTGGTGGTTTGTGAGGCCAGTCCATCAGATCTAATAGTGTACCGACTCTGGGATTCCGGGGCGGGATGTTACAAATGGTATCAGAGCCAAGCCAATCGGAATTATGAGAGCTAAGTACTATGCGGCGCAAAGTGCTACGTCGAGAGGGCGGGAGCCACCTCTAGAATCTCACACGGATGGTACGGTCTTGGATGATATGATTTGTCACAATGAGGACGTTGTGAGTTTAAGTGGGGGAGTTTGTAATACCACAACCCTTGAGAGGGTGATGTGATTAGTATCGTTGTGAGTTTAAGTGGGGGAGTTTGTAATACCACAACCCTTGAGAGGGTGATGTGATTAGTATTGATAGATTTGATTGGAATACTCATACCAATACTCATACCACCAAGATACATCTTCTTTTCGGGAACCCAACTCTTAGAAACTCCAAAGTTAAGCGTGTTTGGTCTGGAGAAATTCTAGGATGGGTGACCCACTGGGAAGTTTTCCAGGGAGCATGTGAGTGAGGACAAAACGTGCTGAAAAGACATGTGGCGGTTTGTGAGTCCAGTCCATCAGATCTAATAGCGTACCGACTTCGGGATTCCGGGGCGGGGCGTTACAGAAAAGATCACTATCGTAGAGGAATTTTTAGGTAAATTTGATAGTTAATAATTATTTTTTTTGATTTATAAAGGAATTGAGCCTACCGCTAGGATAGTCATAATTATATTATATTTTTTGAAATTTTTGTTGATAGGTTGTCGGAGATGTCTAGCAGAAGTAAATCGAGGGGTTCTTCCCAATCGAAGACTAATGCTACTAAGTAAGTAAATTTTAATTTATCTGAAATTATGTTCATCTCATGAATATTGTTAATTTCTTTGAATGCTTGGTTCCCTTGTGAAAGATTGGCCTACTGTATTGAATTGGAAGACTTGTTGTCATATGGTTCCCTTGTGAAAGATTGGCCATTGACGTATACTATTATATACAATAGTTTTGATCTGTTAATATTAGAATAATTTTCTTGCATTTTCAGAACAGAGCATATTAATATACTTGTCAAAAAAGGACTATATTTAGACAAGAGGCAGTTATGAAACAATGGTGATTAGATTCATGAAAAAATTGTTAAAGAAAGAATAACAATTATGTAAAAAGAATATGTATTGCTAGAACAGAGGTCTATATGGAATAAAAAAATATTCAAAGACATTCCTAAAATACTACAATATAAGTGTACATAAATTTTCTGTTGTGCTTCAGTTTCTTTTGTATTTAGTTATATACTTATACCATGTAAAGTATTATATATTGGTAATATAACTAGTTTTTATTTCTAGACATAAAACTCCAACAATATATAAATATATATACAAGTTTATTGATAATTTTTGGAAAAGATGTAATACAAAATTTTTAGGTTTCAATGAACTTTCTCGAAAAAAACCTAGCAAACACATGCAGAACATAAAAATAGTTGTATCGATACCAACAAGAAAATAGAAACAATGATTCTCTGAGTTGTTGTGATCCCTTTCTTTATGAACATGATTTTTGTTGGTTAGTGGGAACGTGCAGAGGTGTATATACACATTCAGGTAAAAACTTATAAGCATCTGACCTTGAAGCCTAATAATTTGCGATGAATTTATTGTTTAATTCATTTAAGTTTGGTGACAACTTTCTCTGACTAAAGATGCCTCTTAAAGATTCGTACAATTGCTCTAAAGTGAATTTTCACATGATTCATGTAATTTGGAGGAAATTATCTTCTCTGTAAAAAATCATAAAAATGAATCAGTGAAATGATAGATTTTCTTTTCCTTGATGCATTTTATGAAACCCGATAGGTTTCTCAACAGGACGGATATGACTCTAACTTAAAATATATAAGTGTAGTTTTTCTAAAATATCATTATTTTATCTTGTAACCATGGATTGTGGTATTTGTTTGTGCAGAAGCTTAGATTGTAATATTTTCATGAGGGGATACATATATTCTATCATCAATGACACACCTCTATTCATTCATCAGAATGATTGTGAACTTCTAAGAGCAAAGATTGCCATTTCATTTATCTCGAAGGAATAATAAAATCTACTAGAAAATGCTTTTACCCAGGAAGTAGATTCTGAATATATATGTCTTTGACGTCCTTATTGTTGAAGTTGTGCAGGAGCTTAGATCTGTGTACTTGATAGTTTTATTTTGTGTTGATTTTGTAGTGTCAATTTTGGGTAATGGTGATTTTGGACACTAAATATAAATGACCAGTGAACTTTGTTATTCGTTGTATGTTGTGTTGTATAGTGTGTTGATTTTTGTAGTGGTGATGTATAATTATTGTTTCATGCTATAACTATATTCTTATTGTTGAAATTATATCATTTTAGAGTTTGGGTAGTGGCGATTTTGGATTACTTTCATTCAATCTCTATGATGCATTTATCTATTGATCTTGGAATTATTGTACGCCAGTTTAATGTTATGTGCTTGAGTTTAGTGGTTGGTAGACATGAATGATGCTCTAAAGGTTCTATAACTCCATGAACACTTCTTGGTTAAATCCCATGTTTGTTCAAATCTGCTATGTACTTGATTTATTTTTCAGTTTTAAAGAAAATAGCTCTTTATAGTAAAGTGTAGCACATTATCATGAAATGTAGCTCTTTATGGCAAAGTATAGGTATTTATGATAATAGTATAGCTCTTTATTGATAAAGTATAGCTCTTTATGATTTTAAAAATTCTAAAACTTTGTGTAATATATCAAATCAGTTCTTTTCTGAGCAATGTAAACGTGTGTTGATCTGTACGATGTGTTGCTTAATCAATTATTCATGTCGACGAGAGGTCCACTCTCATATTTTTGGTTTTTGTGAAAAGTATAGCTCTTTATAGTAAAATGTAGCACCTTCCAATAAAAGTGTAGATCTTTACGAAAAAAGTATAGCTCTTTATAGTCGTAGTATAGCTCTTTATTGTCGTAGTATAGCTCTTTATTGATAAAGTATAGCTCTTTATGGTCTCTGAAAATTCTGAAACTTTGTGGAATATATCAAATCAGTTTTTTGAGCAATGTAAATGTGTGATGATGTGTATGATGTATTGCTTGATCAGTTTTTCTCAGCAATATAAATGTGTGATGATGTGTAGATGTGTTGCTTGATCAATTATTCATGTCGACGAGAGGTTCACTCTTAATTTTCTAGTTTTTGGAAAAGTGTAGCTCTTTATAGTAAAGTGTAGCACATTATTATCAAAGTATAGCTCTTTATGATGAAGTATAGCTCTTTATGACCATAGCATAGTTGTTTATTGATAAAGTATAGCTCGTTATGGTATTTGAAAATTCTGAAACTTTGTGGAATATATCAAATCGGTTTTTTTAGCAATGTAAACGTGTAATGATGTGTACGATGTGTTGCTTGATTAGTTTTTTCTGATCAATGTAAATGTGTGATGATGTGTACGATGTGTTGCTTGATTAATTATTCATGTCGACGAGAGCTCCACTCTTAATTTTCCAATTTTTAGAAAAATGTAGCTCTTTATAGTAAAGTGTAACACATTATTATCAAATGGTAGATGTTTATGGCGAAGTATAGCTCTTTATAACCATAACATAGTTCTTTGTTGATAAAGTATAGCTTTTTATGGTGTAAACAGTCAAAATGTATTTTCACTAAGGATCCAAGAAGTGAACATCTATGGGCTAAACACTTCGAATGGGCCCGAAGTCAAGCTCACAACAAGCTGCAATAAAGGTCACCTAATGATTGAAGCGAACCTCGGCAAGCAACTCATATCGACTCAACTCGACCAAGTCAGATCGATATGAGTCAACACCCGCAACACACTTCAGATCAAGTCAAAAGGCATCATTAGTCGGCCAAGCCTAGAGTTGAATTCTAAGCTAAATTAGAGATCATAGGTGAAGTTCACCAATGAACAAACTTCGCCCACATGGACCAAGTCATCGACGTTCAAAGCGAACTTCGCCCACATGCACCAAGTCATCCATGTTCAAAGTGAACTTCACCCACATGGACCAAACCTCCCACGTTCGAAGCGACCTTTGCCCACGTCTTCAGTGAACTTCACCCAACCCGCTAAATTTGCCCAAATAGCCATTTCAGAGCTATTTTTGGAGGATGATCACTCCCCACTAACTCCTACTTTAATCACCACTTAATCCATAATTAAGGGGACCATTAACTCTCTCTTTTAGCCTATGAAAGGAGAGAAAATTATCTACAACACACAGAGGGAAAAAAAGAGAGACACATGGAAAGAGACACACAGGTGCAAAGGCATACGAGAGGTATTGCTAAGAGAAGACTAAGCTAGCTTCCAAGCAATTCAATCTTCACCAATAGCAAAAAGACCTATCGTCTTAGTCGGCGAGTTAATAGAGTACAAGATCGATACTCCATCGGCACATGAAAAAGAACCCCAGGGAAATATAAATTTTTTTTTTGTTTCGTTATATTTTTTATTGTAATGTGTGTCAATTATAATTCAAAAGAACTTGAAATAGGATGGCAGCTCTACTGAGGACTTCCTTCTCCTCCGACGAGAAGATTGTGTCACACACCGACACTAAGACTTTTGAATCTTTTGCTGAAATGCTGGTCATTGAATTTGATCAAGAAAAGTTTGAGAAAGTAATTTTCAAGAATAAAATCTCTATGATAATAACTGTATGCAGTTGTTGCAAAATTTACCGCAGTGAGAATCTCGAGTCTAAAACGATCCCCACATATGGAAAGCTCACCTTCGCCGAAGATAGTTCGGGCTGTGCTGGAAGCCAAATGAACTTCACCAAGGATGAAGGGATTTTAACTCTCACCTCAAGCGAAGATTAGGATCTCGGTCTTCAGTCTTCGACTCCTTTACGAGTTAGATTCAAAGTGTCTCGTGATGCTTGCTATGCTTGTTCGACAGAAGCAAAGAATGGGGGTTATTCCTCATCCAATTTTCCTCAAACGAATAACATCATCATCCATAATTCCGCTAGACAAACTTCTGGCTAACGTTACCATAAGCGACGTCCGCATTCTAAGGCTAAAACTAGCAAAGTTGGCACCAATGCTGACTTGAGAGAATTCATAACTCTAAAGAGAGCTCCCTAGTGTCAGCATTGTGTGACCCTCAGAGAAGTAACCTCGGTAGTTCAAAAGAGTTTCCAATGCAAAGAAATAGTCTTCAACCGTCTTAGCCATGTTCCTGAGCTTTCAGAAGTTCAGACTAAACGACGACGACGCACTCAAAGGCGCAAAATGTAATTGTTCACTATCAACACAACAAGTGTGACTTCTAGAGACAATAAGGAAAGTTCAGATAGCTCGCTTGATCCAGTATACTCTCCTAACATTTGATCTATTTTACCAGAAGCCGATGAAGTATATCGTAATACCAGGCTAAGGAGAAGAGCATTTATTCCTTTTGACTACTCCTCCATGTTAGACCCTAGAGAGGGTGATTAGGGTCTTATGCTAATCTAATCCGATTTTATGCCAATTAAAACTAATTAACAAGTTATCCTAGCAAGTATAAAATACAACAAGATATGTGAGTTAGGATAAGTGATATACATAAGGGTAAACAAAATAAATAAGATAGTGTATGATATAAATAATGAGCAATGGACGATGGCGACAAGAAATATAAACATAAGAGAAGTGCGCCAAAGCAAACACAAACACACGATATGATCACGGAGTTCGGGGAGAAATCCACTATCACAACCGGGTTTTCTACGTTCACCCGAATAACGTTTACACCTCACACTCGGTTTTCTAGCTAACCGAAAACTTTGTAATCAACACTCTTACAATCCCACTCTACACCCTCTCAAGTGTTGGTCACAGACGTGTCTCCCTCAAGTGTTAGGAATTATAACCTCTCTCTAGGTATGTTACCTGTTAGCCTTCTTGTTTTGATGGTAATTTAGCAAACAATTTACATATAATGTTATTTGTCTAGTGTTTGTGTTTTCGTATTTATTCTAGACAAACAACGTGTTGGAGGATGGATGAAATAGAGTTTCAACGATCATATCCAATGGAGGTTGGCGGAATAGTGGAGTGAAGCTTTATAATTCAAAGTTAAAGATTAAGTTCAAGCTTCATCCGCGAGATTACCAAGTCAAGTATATTAAAGACCAATTAAGCTTGGGTAAATTAGTTTAGGGCTTATATTATGTGTGTAAATACTTCAAGCTCAATATCACACACACACACACACGTTTGGTTTGGTTTATCGTCGTTTTGGATTATAGACTTAACAACATTATTTTATATCTTTTATCAAGTTTATAAATCTATTGGAAAGTTTTCAAAACTTTGTTTAAACTCATTTTGTCAAGATCAAGCTTTTACAAGTCCATACTTATGTGATTTTGTAAAATAATAAGATTCTACAATTGGGAAATACAAATTGGAAAATTCGTTTTTGTAACATGTTCAAAATCACATTTGCAAACATTTCCCAAAGTTTCATCAAGTTTGAAATTGATTTGTTATGTTTAATTGAATTTACAAAATCATGTTTTTCGTTCGTGCATGTTCGTGCATGTTTTTACAAAACAGATGAGTTTTCACAAATGGGAAGTGATATTTAAGAAATTCTTTCTTTGAAATATTTATCTACATGTTTAGAAACTTCTTTCAAAATTTTACCATTTTTAGAGTTGATTTACTATTCCCAATTGATTTTACAAAGTCGTGTATGTCAGCAGATTTTCAGAAACTGTATATCTGTGTTCAAACATTTATTTCTCTCAAATGAGAAATGATTTTTCAGAAATTCTTTTCTAACATGTTCTTCTACATGTCTAGAACCTTTTTTCAAAATTTTATAATTTTTCGAGTTGATTTACTATTTTTTATTAATTTTACAAAGATGGATATGCAGTGCTACAGTACCCGCGGTCGGCCGCGCTACAGTGCGGTCGACCGTCAAACTCTCTGCACGTTCTCTCAGTTTTGATGAACTTCGCGGTCGACCGCCACGGTCGACCGCTGTTACTGTAGCATTCGACCGTTGAACTTTAACGGTAACTTCTGTTTTTGGTTTTTTAGTGGGTTTTTGAGATTTTTTTAGTTGTTTTCTTCTAACCTATATATACCCATTTGCCATAACTATTTTCATCATCCAAGAAGTTTTTAAACAAGTTTTAAACAAGGGTTTAAGTTTGTTTAGTGTTTGTTTAAAAGAGTTTTTATTTGGGAAGAAGTTTTACACAAGTGGGGGAGATCATCTACATTGATTGAGCTTCATCTTAATCCATCTCTCCATCTTGTTTTTCAGAGAAGAATTTCTAAACTCTTATCTAGCTTTACATTTGCATATTTATTTGATTATTATTTTATTAAAGCTAGTTTTGTATTGAGTTTAGATTTGATTTACCTCTTTGTTACACACACCCACATTGAGCTTTTTGTATTTACATACATAGTATATTAGGGTTGTGAGAGATTGTAACATTGAGTTGTGCTTAATTGAGTTCTCGCCTTGTATGAGAGAACAAACCATTTATTGTTACATTGAGAATGTTGTAAGGTTTTCGGTGAGCTAGAAAACCGAGTGTGTTGTTGTGAAGTTTTCGGTGAACTAGAAAACCGAGTGTGAGGAGTGGACGTTGATCGGTGAACGTTGAAAACCGACATTGTGAGTGAGTGTATACGTTGATCGGTGATCATTGAAAACCGACATAGTGTGGTTGTAAATGTTATTCGGGTGAGCGTAGAAAACCCGATCGTGATAGTGGATTTCTACCCGGGAGTGGGGAGCGGAGACATAGGACGGAAGGTCCGAACTCCGTGATCATATTGCTTGTTTGAGTTTGACTTAGCACACTTATATTTGTTCATCTTTATAGCCTTTCTCTTATTGTTTATTTCATCCACTATATCATTTGTTTATGTTACCCTTGTGTTTGCATATCCTTACATATATCATATAGTATACCTCTTTGCTAGGATATATCACCTTGTGTATATTACATATTCTTGCACTTAACTCTTTGTATATCTATCTTGCAAGAATATATTTGTTAATTAGTTTTAATTGGCATAAAATAATATTAGATTAGCATAAGACTTCTAACATTACCTACCCCACTCCTCTTGGGATAATCCGCGACTCACACCACACACTTCTCTCGGTGTACAAGTGTATTACAAAGTGAACATCACAATTAAGCATGAATACAACAATAGTTATTCTCTACAATAGATGAGAACTCAATCAAGCTCACTCTCAATTGTTACAACTCCCCACAACCCAATTATACAATGTATGCAAATACAATAAGCACAATGGTTGTGTGTGTAAGCAATAAGAAAATCAATCATAAACTCAATGTAAACCCTAGCTTAATGAAAATGATAAACAACAAAGAAATAATACAAAGCTAGTATTGTGTTTAGAAATTCTTCTCTGAAAAACAAGATGGAGAGATGGATTAAAATGAAGCCCAAGGAATGTAGATGATCTCCTCCACTTGTGAAAAACTTCTTCACAAACAAAACTCTTTTAAACAAACACTAAACAAACTTTAAAACCAAACTATACTTATTTTAAAAAACTTTCTTGGATATGTCTGGTAGTTGGGGTTTAAGGGGTTTATATAAGAAGAGAAACCAACAGCCAAAATCAACAAAAATCCCAGAGAATCAGATTTATGATTCTGTACCTAATATATCTGTTAGACAATCGGCGGTAGACCGTGAAAAAGGTGCGGTCGACCGCGAGCAGCTCAGGGGCAAATTCTAGGCTCAGGAAAACATCCGATCGACCGTGGCGGGCGACCGCAAAACTCTCTAGACTTTATCCGGTCGACCGTCACGGTCGGCCACGAGCCATCAAAAAATATTCTGAGTCTCTGGACTCAAGGCGGTCGACCATGATGGTCGATCACAAACTGATACTAGAAATTGACAGGTTTGAAACAGTTTTCTGATTTTAAAACCCTGTTTAAAAATATCAAACAAATTCTAAAAATTATAAAACTTTGGGAAATAATTGTAGACATGATAATGAACATGCTAAAAAAACTGGGTTTTAGAAAGGACCTCCCAAATAAAAAATATCATTATTTTATAAAATAGTCCAAAACATAAAAATATAAACATATGAGTTTTGACATTTTAGCTTAACCATGTTTTAAAACATTATAAAATGATTATATAGACTTAATAAAAGATGTATATAATTGTTATTAAGTCCATAAACCAAGAAAATAATATTTTCATAAAATTGCATATTTTACAAACATTTCAAAAGTAAATATGATTTCATTGAACTAAATAAAATTGATATTGATGAAATCATATATATATGCATGTAAGTATGAAACAAAAATATGTTTTCTAATTATATTTAATTGTTTCATATTAAAACTTGAAAACTATCAAACCAAAACATATATGTATATATATAACTATATATATACAAAACAAAAACGTGTATGCGTGTATATGATTGAGCTTAAAGTACTAACACACATAATATAAAACCTAAAACTAAACGTTACCCAAACAATCTTGATCTTCAATAAGCTTGACTTGGTACACTTGTGGATGAAGTTTGAACTTGGATCTTCAATTTGAATTGCATAGGCTTCACTCCACAATTCCGTCAACCTCCATTGGATATGATCGTGAATGTGCAATTCCATCCATCCTCCAACTTGTTGTTTGTCTATAATAAATAGAAATACACAAACACTAGATAAATAATATTAGTAGTAAATTATTTGTTAAACATCATTAAAATAATAAGGCTAACAATCTCCCCCTTTTTTATGATGACAAATAATTTACAAAAAGGATATATGCATAAAATAAATGAATATATAAATTAGAATTATCATGCATATAAACAAGAAAGAATATACTCATAATATTTCTCCCCCTTTGACAACATCAAAAAGGGGACAAATGGATGAAAAGAGCGAAAGCTCCCCCTATCAATATGCATGGGTGAGTATATATATATATATATATGGGGATTGATCCCCCTATTAAAATGCCATATGGAGTGAATGCAATAAACATCATGGCAAAACATGTGAGCAAGCAAAAATTTGCTAAACAACTCACATGCAAAAAAAACAATAAGAACACATGTGTATATATAACATCATGAAGAGTGTTACAAAGATTTCAAGATGTATATATACAAACCAAACATTTATCATACTTGCCCCAAAGAGATGAAATGAGGATCCAAAAAAGGCATCATTAAAAAATGTTTATGAAGGAGGATTCATGAAGGAAAATAATTTGCTTATATGTAGGGGGATAAGGAAACAAAATCAAGAATGGATATTTTCAAAATAAATCATAACAATGTATGGATTTATAAAATTAAAAGAAGAAGAACATGAGAATTATGCAAAAAGTTTTCAAATAAAAACAAATCAACCAAAAGAAATCATAAATCAAAGTTTATATCCAAAAACGATGTTTGATCAAATAATTTTTTTTTTGAAGAACTTGATCAAACCACATATAGAATGCATTATAAGACACACATAGATGATCCATAATCACAAACACATAAATATCATCATATAAGTGAAGTATAATGAATTCAAAGAAACAAATCAAAACAAGATTTTTGACAAAATGCAAGAGAGGCAATAATTTATCAAGCTCTTAAGCTTGTAACAACCCATATAAGGACTTTTAGTACCCGGTAAACAAGATTTGGGAATAAACACCCAATAAATCTGGGAGGTTATATAAACACAAACCTCTTATAAAAACAAAACCAATAATTATGAAAACAAAAGAATTTGACCAATAAGAAGAATTGTTTTCATGTTTAAAAGATTTAAGTATAATTTTTCAAAACCAAGAAAAAAAATAAAAACACTAAAATTCTTGGTTTAAAATTAAATTTGTTTTGGTACCCAAGTATTCTTAGTATCAAAAGGTTTAGGGACATGACCCCTATCATTTAAGCTCAAAACCTTAGGGTTATTAACTCGTTTGGGCACATGTGGTGCACTAACACGGTCAAAGCAATAATCACTCAAATGACCATTCTGATTGTAATATGTACAATGAAAGAGATCTATTTGTTTTTGTGGACCATTAGCTCGTGTACGGGAAACATTTGCAAACAAATGTTTTTCTTTTAAATTATATCGCAAATGAGAAACATCATTAAACAAAGGTGGTTTACTTGAGAAATTTGGCAAGTTTGAATATTTTTTCAAATCATAACAAAACTTCACCAAATGGTCAAATCTACCACAAACATCATATTAAAAAACATGTGGTCTACTAGAAACATTTGGCAAATGAGATTTCTTTTTCAAATCAAAACAATATTCGGCCAAATGACCAAAACGACTATAATGATCACACTTGAATACACTAGCATGCTTATGAACTTTGTGAGATTGAGCATGTGGATGTGTAAGTGTATAAGATGAAGAAGTTACATGAGATGCACAAGAGGCATTAGAATACTTATGTTTATGTGCATCATAGCAAAATTTAGCTAGATGGCCTTTACGGCCGTAAATAGAGCACTTGTAAACTTTACTATATATGTATGCATAATGAGTGGATGATTTAGACTTGTCACACATATCCATAAGCTTCTTATGATTATTAATGCATGTATTAAGAGTTGAGTCTAAGGATAAAATACGATTTTTAACAACATTCAACTCATCATTTGACACATATGCATTAACATTAGAAGTCGAACATAAATAGTTATTTATAAAAGAAGCAGTGTTATTTTTTATGTTCTCTACTTCTAATATGGTATTATCTTTTTCATGAGATAAGCTAGTTATAGATGTGGTTAATTTTTTATTTTCTAAAATTAACATGTCATTGTTTTCTTTAAGCATGACATTTTCTTTTGTAAAGACTGTTGGCCTTCTTGTTTTGATGATGTTTAACAAACAATTTACCACTAATGTTGTTTGTCTAGTATTTGTGTTTTCCTATGTATTGTAGACAAACAACGTGGTTGGAGCATGGATGGAATAGAGCTTCAACGATCATATCCAAAGGAGGTTGGCGGAATGTCGGTGAAGCCTTGCTATTCAAAGTTCAAGATCCAAGTTAAAGCTTCATCCGCGAGATTACCTAGAAGAGCTTATTGAAGATCAAGATCTAGCTTGGGTAACTTAGTTTAGGATTTATATTATGTGTGTGTTAAGTACTCTAAGCTCAATTATCTACACACACACATTTATTGGTTTCTTTGTATATATATAGTTATATATATATACATAAGTTTTGGTTTCTATGCATATATATAGTTATATATATATACATACATGTGTTTTGGTTTTTATGATATTACATACTCTATTGTGTTTCAGTACTTATTGCATAGAATATATAATTTTATGAAAATATTGTCTTATTAGTTTATAGACTTCAATATCAATTTATACATGTTTTACTAAGTCTATAAAAACATTTTACAAAGTTTCAAAAGTTGGTTTATGTCAAAACATCAAAATTCAAGTATCTCATATTTTCATGTTTTGGACTATCTTGCAAAATGATGATATTTCTCATTTGGGAAGTCTTTTTAGAAAATTTATTATCATGTCTATAATCATTCCCCAAAGTTTTATATTTTTTGGAATTTATTTGATATTTTTAAACAGTGTTTTAAAATCAGCAAAACAGTTTTGAATATGTCAGTTTTCGGTCGACCGAACCGGTCGACCGAACCTGAGTTCTCGCGTTCACTGGACGACAGAGAGTTCGTCGGTCGACCGTCGCGATCGACCGAGAGCTTCCTTCGGTCGACCTCACCGGTCGACCGGATAAGTCAGGTAGTGTTTTTCTCGTGTTTGACCTGGATAGCGGTCGACCGAAATTTCCATCACTCGACCGATCGTTTCTGTCGGTCGACCGTGAATTTCTTCGGTCGACCGCCGCTCGTTCTGACTGCTTCCAACGGCTATTTTTGTTACCGTTGCTGGGGTATTTTTGGTCTTTTGTTTTGGGAGTTTTGGCTGACTTTTGAGAGGGTATAAATACCCAATTGCTGATCTCTTTTCAACAACTTAAGAAATGTTTTAAAAAGAAAAGAAGTTTTTAAAACAAGTTTTAAACAAGGGTTTAAAGTGTGTTTAAGGGTTTGTTTTGTTTGTGAAGAAGTTTTCACAAGTGGAGGAGATCATCTTCTTGTTTAGGCTCAAATCTCCATCTCTCCATCTTGATCTAGAGAAGTTTTCCTAAACTCAACTCTAGTTTTTATTTATAATTATTTGTTGATTATCATTTCTATTAGGTTTTCGGTGAGCTAGAAACCGAGTGTGTTGTGAAGTTTTCGATGAACTAGAAAACCGATTGTGAGGAATGACGTTGATCAGTGAGCGTTGAAAACCGATACTGTGAGGTGTAAACGTTATTCGGGTGAACGTAAAAAACCCGGTTGTGATAGTGGATTTCTCCCCGGGAGTGGGGAGCGGAGACGTAGGACGGAAGGTCCGAACTCCGTGATCATACTGCTTGTTTGAGTTTGTCTTTGGCATATTTGTTTTTGTATTTATCTTATATCGCCAATTGTGCATTACTCATTTATTTCATCCACTATCTTGTTTAGATTATTTACCCTTGTATTGTTTATATATCCTTGCATATATTTCTATCATATAGGATATATCTCATTATTCACATTACTTATCCTAGCTCCTATATCTTGTGGTATTTCATACTTGCTAGGATAACTTGTTAATTAATTTTTAATTAGCATT
This sequence comes from Asparagus officinalis, assembly GCF_001876935.1. Lineage (NCBI taxonomy): Eukaryota > Viridiplantae > Streptophyta > Magnoliopsida > Asparagales > Asparagaceae > Asparagus > Asparagus officinalis. The sequence goes on along the minus strand of NC_033794.1, from coordinate 120,214,467 downwards.
TAATCGGATTAGATTAGCATAAGACCCTAATCACCCCCCTCTAGGGTCCAACAAAGACATCTAATTTTGATACTAGCTCCTCATGATCGGATTCTAAATTATCATGCTAACTTTTTAAATCAATAAAATCTTTATGTAATTTGTTATAGGCATGCAATAATTTTTTACTAGCACAAGCAAGTTCATCACTAGATAAATCATTATTGGGTTCGAACTCGCAAACCTCACTAGGGCTATCGCCTAGTGCTCGTGTGCATGATGCTCCAATGGAACTTGAAGAGAAAGCCTTCAAAGCTTGTTGGATCGCCTCCAAGTCCCCTTGATGTGCTTCAATAAGTTTTCATAAGCTGTAAGCACTATTAAAATGAACAAACTTGTTAGGCATAGATGAATCAAGAGCATTTAGCAAATATTCTAACAAAATATTGTTCATTGTAAACATACGTTGATCATTTTTATTCCACTTGGATTTCTCTGAAGTGGGCATAATATAATCATCATCTATAATTTCCCATAAATCAAAATATTTAGATTGAACAAAGAGTTTAAATCTAACAGACCATTGGACATAGGGGAAATTATCTAAAAGAGGAGCAACATTAATGGCATAACCTAAACAAGGTGCACCGTGCGCATCCATAATGTATAAATATGCAAGCAAAATATAAATGTAATCAAAACAAGATTAGCACAAAAAGATAACTTGAATCTTTAACTCAAGGCGATTAGACCTTAAATCAAAGAGCACCAAGCTCTGATACCAATTATTAGACACTAGAGGGGGGAGGGTGATTAGGGTCTTATGCTAATCTAATCCGATTTTATGTTAATTAAAACTAATTAACAAGTTATCCAAGCAAGTATAAAATACAACAAGATATGTGAGTTAGGATAAGTGATATACACAAGGGTAAACAAAATAAACAAGATAGTGGATGATATAAATAATGAGCAATGGACGATGGCGATAAGAAATAAAAACATAAGAGAAGTGCGCCAAAGCAAACTCAAACACATGATATGATCACGGAGTTCAGACCTTCCGTCCTACGTCTCCGCTCCCCACTCCCAGGGAGAAATCCACTATCACAACCGAGTTTTCTACGTTCACCCGAATAACATTTATACCTCACACTCGGTTTTCTAGCTAACCAAAAACTTTACAATCAACACTCTTGCAATCCCACTCTACACCCTCTCAAGTGTTGGTCACAGACGTGTCTCCCTCAAGTGTTAGGAATTATAATCTCTCTCTAGGTATGTTACTTACCCCACTCCTCTTGGGACGATCCCTGACTCATACCACACACTTTTCTCGGTGTACAAGTGTATTACAAAGTGAACCTCACAATTAAGCACGACTACAATAATAGTTGTTCTCTACAATAGATGAGAACTCAATCAAGCTCACTCTCAATTGTTACAACTCCTCACAACCTAATTATACAATGTATGCAAATACAATAAGCTCAATGGTTGTGTATGTAAGTAATGAGAAAATCAATCATAAACTCAATGTAAACCCTAGCTTAGTGAAAATGATAAACAATAAAGAAATAATACAAAGATAGTATTGAGTTTAGAAATTCTTCTCTGAAAAACAAGATGGAGAGATGGATTAAAATGAAGTCCAAGGAATGTAGATGATCTCCTCCACTTATGAAAAACTTCTTCACAAACAAAACTCTTTTAAACAAACACTAAACAAACTTTAAAACGAAACTATACTTGTTTTAAAAAACTTTCTTGGATATGTCTGGTAGTTGGGATTTGAGAGGTTTATATAGGAAGATAAACCAACAGCCAAAATCAACAAAAATCCCAGAGAATCAGATTTATGATTCTATACCCAATATAGCCATTGGACAATCGGCGGTCGACCGTGAAAAATGCGCGGTCGATCGCGAGCAGCTCAGGGGCAAATTCTGGGCTCAGGAAAACATCCGGTCGACCGTGACGGTCGACCGCAAAACTCTCTGGACTTCATCCGATCGACCGCCACGATCGACCACGAGCCATCAAAAAACATTCTGAGTCTCTGGACTCAAGGCGGGCGACACCACGAGCCATCAAAAAACATTCTGAGTCTCTGGACTCAAGGCGGTCGACCGTGTCGGTCGACCGCAAACTGATACTAGAAATTGACAGGTTTGAAACAGTTTTTTTATTTTAAAACCCTGTTTAAAAATATCAAACAAATTCCAAAAATTATAAAACTTTAAAAAATGATTGTAGACATGATAATGAACAGGTTACAAAAACTGGTTTTTAAAAAGAACCTTCCAAATAAAAAAAATATCATCATTTTATAAAATAGTCCAAAACATAAAAATGTAAACATATGAGTTTTGACATTTTAGAAATAGTCCAAAACATAAAAATGTAAACATATGAGTTTTGACATTTTAGCTTAACCATGTTTTGAAATATTACAAAATGATTATATAGACTTAATAAAAGATGTATATAATTGTTATTAAGTCCATAAACCAAGAAAATAATATTTTTTACAAAATTGCATATTTTACAAACATTTCAAAAGTAAAAATGATTTCATTGAACTAAATAAAATTGATATTAATGAAATCATATATATGCATGTAAGTATGAAACAAAAATATGTTTTCTAATTATATTCAATTGTTTTATATTAAAACTTAAAAACTATCAAACCAAAACATATATGTATATATATAACTATATATATACAAAACAAAAACGTGTATGTGTGTATATGATTGAGCTTAAAGTACTAACACACATAATATAAAACCTAAAACTAAACGTTACCCAAGCAATCTTGATCTTCAATAAGCTTGACTTGGTACACTTGTGGATAAAGCTTGAACTTTGATCTTCAATTTGAATTGTATAGGCTTCACTCTATAATTCCGCCAACCTCCATTGGATATGATCGTGAATGCGCAATTTCATCCATCCTCTAACTTGTTGTTTGTCTACAACAAATAGAAATATACAAACACTAGATAAACAAAATTAGTAGTAAATTATTTGTTAAATATCATCAAAACAATAAGGCCAACACTCCATACCAATGTGAACATCACAGTCTTCATCCCAGTTGAATCAACCTGCTTCCAGTGAAGCCAACTCCGCCATAGCATCAAATCTAACCCCTAGTTAAAGTTAAGAACGACAATGGGCAATAGACATGGCAGACTGAGAAGATATTCTGACCCAAATGGCAATTCATAAGAAAGATTCAGACGAACAAATCGCATGACTGGAAGAGATGGTCAAGCAACTTTTACTAGCATGTAGTCCATAGGCGAGTTCTTCGAAAGGAAAAAAGGTCATTTGGCAAAAATCCTCTTGAAGACGATCAAGAACATCAAGATGATGTGAACTCTGAACATGCAAGGTTAAAGCCTACGCTATCTTCAAAACCAAATAAGGAGGCTAAAGCCTTGAAAGACATTCAGAAGTAGCTCAACGTTATTTCTCAATGAACAGAGCTCAAGAAGGTTGGAATCACCGACCTTATCCCATCGAATGGGACATGGTTCCCTATCCGATAAAGTTCAAGCCACCAACGCTTCATGCGTTTGATGGAAAATGGTCCCTAAACTAGCATATCTACTACTTCCACCAGCAAACTAAAAATGTAGTGGGTAACGATGCCATTAAGGCGTGTCTTTTTATTAGCACCCTTCAGGGAGTAGCCTTTAATTGATTTCAAAATTTGCATGGGGGATCAATCAGGTCCTGGGTGGATTTGGAATCAAAGGTCTTATCTCAATTCCATGAGGAATAATCCGATGTCACCATGGCCAAACTTCTTTCTGAGAAACAAAACGGGAATGAGACAGTCAGGGAATACATCAAAAGATATCGTAACTTAACATTGCAATGTTGAGATATGTCGTTACCAATGCTACTTCAAACTTCCTGCCACAACTTCCTAGCACGAAGTGAAGCCCACATGGGTGTTGTCACTGCTCACAGTTGGAAAGATTTGATGGATCAAGCTGAGATAGCCTAGAAGTTGTCATATCATTTCAATAAATTTAAACCTCGCACCAACTTCAAGGGTAACAAAGGAAAACAAGGGCGTTTGTCACAACTAAAATCCAAAGAAACTTTCGTTGTTGGAGTCCAGAGTGTCAATAACAACCAATAAAAAGAGTCAAAAAAGAATTTTTAGCACAATTATTCGTTCAAGGATGAACATATAGTTGTCATCTTCCACGTCCTCAACAAGGAAAATCGTCTGAAGCTTCCAGAAGCTCGACATCTGAAAGAAGCTAGAAAGACAAATGACCCCATCTACTGTCTCTATCGTAGAATGTTAGGACACCCGACTAAGAACTGCTATATCCTCAAGGATAAGATCTGGATGTTTGTTGAATCATGAATTCTTAAGATTAAACCCAAGCAAAAGAAAGTCACCGCTAACATAGTAACCTCCCAATTCGGTTCTATGCCAGAGATTCAAGCTCAAAATAGTGTCATCCTCATTCCTACTATAAGAATGGAGGTGGTTAACTATGACTGCCAAAACCAACAAAGTCGAGGCTTTGTTCCTCTTACCACGACGAGATGAGAAATAATGTAGATATATCCAAGATAAAGATTGAACTCTTCTGAAGTCTAAGTCCAAGAGCAAGCAAAAGATGATGGCCTGTAACACCATCTCCACGATCATTGAAGAAGAGTCCATGCATGTCACTTCACTCATGGACTTGGACAGAGAAAAAGTAGCCATGATAGGGACAAGATCCGGCAAAGATTACCTAAGGGATTACAATCAGCTAAGAACGGCCAAACAACCCGAACCAGCCAAGCATAAGGAGACCCGGTTCAACAAAGCCTTATAGTGTCCTCTAACAAGTGACCCTAAGGCCTTGTTCAAATATGACATCATGGTAGAATTGACCAATATTTCGGCCTGTATCACCTTATTCGAACTACTGCATTTGTCTAAGAATACGAGAGAGGCTTTGAAAGAAGTCCTGAATAACAGTGAGGCATTTCTCGCCCACATGATCGAACCTCCTTAGGATGAAGGGTCCGAGCAATGCTATCAATGCTAAAAGCAGATGCTGCACATCACCTTCAGCCCAGAAGATATGCTGGTCAAGGACCATCATCACAACCGACCTCTTTACTACACTGGATATATAGGGTCGTCAAGGATCAAGAGGATTCACATCGATCCAAGCTCTACGCTGAGCATAATTCTATGAAGACTCTTGAGCTTCTTGGGAATTTCCCTTCACAAGCTCTCAAAGACGTCTGCAACCATACTCGTCCTCAACTCCAGTAGCAGCTGATCTCTTGGAAAGATCTGACTAAAGTGTCAGATTGAAAACTTGAAGATGGAAGTGACTTGTTATGTCATCGACATCGAAACGCCTTACAATCTCCTGCTTGGGCGACCTAGGATCCTCTCCAACCAGATCGTCTATTCAACACTTCATTAGTGTTTCAAATACATTGATGAACAGGGAGTCCAACAGAGAGTTGATGCTAAAAAGCATCCTTTCAAGGGGGTGGAGAACTACTTCACTGACTCTCTCTTATATGATGAAAGTCAAATAATTGAGATTGTCCTCCCCAACGATGAGGATAGCGGTAATGAAGCAGATGTTGAGCTAGATCCCATTAATGATCCAGTTTGGGAGATAGATCCACTTATAATTACCTAGAGAACCTCTGTATCGACCAAGCTGTCGAAGGTAGGGGCAATTAGATTTTCAATGAAGAAGAGTTTGCTTATGACTGCTCTTTAGACTATGAATTTGAAAACTCAAGAGTCGAAAGTCTGATGGCCAGGTTAGCCTTAGAACCAACATTGCACATGCCAATAAATTAGTCAAACCTCGCTCACAAGCAGCTGGACAACTTAGAGGACATCACCTTCATGGTTTTGTCCAGAGGGAACACTTTGAACCTAATCATCTTTAAAAAAGTTGAGTCACAATCTCATTTACAGAGCTCTGATGAAGAAGCTAAGACAACATCAGAATTTTCCCAGTATAGCCGAAATCTTAATAAATCATGGTAAAAATGGGATATAGTCTCACTACAAAACAAGGATTGAATTTTAATAGAGGACTACGAGCCTCTTTGACACCATTTACGCCAGAAGGTGAAGTTTTTCGATTATTGCAATTAGTCCAAATAAGGACCCGGTTACATCTCTCCAGAATTCGAGCCACAAGCAGGACCAGCATCTGATGATTCCCTCAGCAATTCTTCGAACACGTCTAACTAGGATTCTGACATCGGCCTTGGAGTTTTTTTGTAGTGAATTCACGACCAACATGGTCTCATATAACCTAACCACGGATCTCGATGAATCCAAGGTGCTTGAAGATCCTGAAGACAATTCATGGGCAAAGCAACTTAAAAAGCAATGGGAGTCACGTTTAAAAATCAGAGTACGACCCACCAAAGATAAAGTGGTCCAAATCAACATTAGTGACGAAACTAACCTAAAGCCCGTCTTTATTAGCAAAAGTCTATCATCAGCTGAAAAGGAAGAACTCATAGTTCTCCTCCAAGAATACATTGATGTCTTTGTCTGGAGCTATAAAGACATGTCGGGTCTAGACACCAGTATGGTCGTACATCGTCTTAACATCAACCCTAATGTTAAGTCGGTTAAACAGCAGCAACGGCGCTTCCATCCTAAATTGATGGAACAAATCGAAAAGGAAATCTGCAAGCTCATTGAGTATGAGTTTATTCGTAAAGAATAACATCCCAATTGGTTAGCGAACATCATGGTGGTGACGAAAAAGAGCGGTAAGATCCGAATCTACATCGACTTCCGTGATCTCAACATCGCTTATCCAAGAGATGAGTTACCTCTCCCTATCATGGACATTATGGTCGATAATACATATAGGTTTGAGAGGATGTCTTTTATGGACGATTTCTCTAGTTACAACCAAATCAAAATGCATCCAGATGATCAAAAACACACAGCCTTCAGAATACCTTTAGGAGTATACTGTTATACGATAATACCTTTCGGTCTGAAGAACGCTGGAGCTGCTTACCAACGCGTTATGAACATGATCTTTCGTGAACATCTGCGTAAAACAATGGAGTGCTACGTTGATGACCTTGCGATCAAAAGTCGTCACAAACGAGACCACGTTGTTGATCTAAGAATGGTGTTTGAAGTTATGCAAAAATACCAACTCAAGATGTATTTAACTAAGTCCTTCCTTGGGGTATCATCAGGAAAATTCCTTAGGTTTAACGTAACATCCACAGGAATACACGTCAATCCCAAAAAAGTGAAGGCCATTCAGGAGATGCCACCTCCGAAGAACCTCAAAGAGCTCAGAGGTTTACAATGATGATTAGCCTACATCCGAAGGTTTATCGCCAATTTGTTTGGGAAATGTTAACCATTCCAAAGATTTATAAAGAAAGGTGTTTCGTTCGTCTGAGACGATGCCTGCCAAAAAGCTTTCAACAAAAACAAAGCTTATCTCACAAAACCAGCAGTGCTAGCCGCACCAATATCAAGTAGACCATTCTTGATCTATGTCAGGCAATGGATATTCACTCGGAGCCCTTCTCGCTCAGAAAGATAATAATGGTCATGAACAAGCCATTTACTACCTCAGTCGGACTATGATTTTCACCGAGCTTCGGTATAACCCAGTCGAGAAGGAATATTTAGCATTGGTCTTCGCAATTCAGAAGATACGGCACTACCTCACCGGCCAATCCATTCACGTCATCTCAAAAGTTAATCCTTTACGAATACTCATGACGAAACCTGGGTCATTGAATTTCAGGTTAGCAAAATGGGCGATACTGCTATCGCAATACAACATGACATTCATGACGCAGAAAACAGTTAAGGGTCTAGCAATAGCCGATTTTCTGACAGAACACCCTATTCCCAAGTTTTTAAAGGCCAAAAAATACTTACTAAACTGGTTTTTGTTTGGAGCACCCCTCACTTGGTATAAACTAAAGTTTAGGACAAAACTGGATTACGGCAATTCTTGACTCAGTTTTTTATTGATCACCAAACATATCCGAGTGTCCCAAATATACACTAGAATTTAGGCAATTACTAGTGAGTTCTTGAGCTTCCGCAACAAGCTTTGGAATGAACATTTTCTGGGAGGCCCAGTTAGAACCGGATAATCCTTCATCCCACTCGTTTATTCCCTTGTAATATTCCAATCCGTGTCCAAAACCTAACCCTAATCCTAAAAGTGACCCTTCGCTCCTCCAAGAGCTAATCCCCCTTACCAAACCCTACCCCAACGCGTAATAATAATAATATAATACAAATTAAAAAAATCCAAAACCGACGCAGGTCCTTGCGGCCCAATTAATGCCCCCTGTCTCCGGAATCTCTAGAAGATTCCTCCTTATTCCCTCACGGTTCTCTACTTCCCATCTCTCATCTCCACCCACCATTTCAAGTCCAACGATTGAAATCAATCCTAGTCATTGTTCTTATCTCCTCGTCCTCCGCTGACGTCATCGCCAGCTGTTTGGGTCGGATCCTCAGGCGGAATATTCAATCTCCTCCTCTCTAGCCCGTCCAAAGATTCGGTTCTGTACGCGACGTCTCGACCCCGATTCTTTCTCTCTCTAGTTTCTCTCTCTAGATTTAAGTTTATTCCCCCCTCTCTCTCTTGTTAGCTCAAAGATCCCTTAGTCTCTTTCCCCTTTTATTTCTGCCCCTTTACCTCGGAAAATTTCCCTCATTTTCAATCTGAAGCTGTCGTCTCCATGGATTACCTCAAAGCCCTTGAAGAAGAGAGGAAAAAGATTTTAGTTTTTGAGAGGGAGCTTCCTCTTAGCCTGCAACTTGTCACCCAAGGTATAACTTTTCCTTCAAAAATTGTGAAAATGGCAGAAAATTTGAGCTGGGTCTGAATTTTTTTTGTTTGTTTTCTGTGATGGGTTTTCAGCGATTGAGAACTGCAAGAAGAAGAATGATGAGGTGGTGGGGAGAGGCGAGGAGATTGCTAGTGAAGGGCCGATCTTGGAGGAGTTTATTCCCTTGAGGCCGAGTTGTTCGTCGTCGGATGAAGAGAACAACCATAAAAATAGCGGGAATAGTGGTGGGTCTGATAAGAAGCCGGACTGGATGAGATCTGTCCAGCTCTGGAACCAGCAACCCGAGCCTAAAGGAGTAAGCTTTTGGATCTTTTAGAAGATCTTGAAATTTTTTGCTGGTGGAATTCTTGTTATTTATGTTGAATTTTGGTGAATTGTTTGATTCAGGATGTAGTCATGAGGCCGATTGCTGTAAATGCGAAGAGGATAGGAGGAGCATTTCATCCTTTTGAGAAGGAGAAGGTTGTCGTTAAGACTCCGGTGGTGGCTGCAGCTCCCGCGAGCTCGACTACTGAGAATACCAGTGGAGGAAATGGTGGAAGTGGCGGAAGTGGTGGGTCCGGCTCCGGGGAGGAGAGGGAGAGGGAGAAGGAAAAGGAAGGGACTTCGCAGAGAAAGGCGAGGAGGTGTTGGTCCCCGGAGCTTCATCGGAGGTTCTTGAATGCCCTGCAACAGCTCGGAGGATCTCATGGTGAGTTTTATTAATGGATGCAAATATTTTTTGTTGGTTTTGATGTTATTGTTGTTTGTTCCTGTATCTGATGATTTTTGGTGTGGCTTGATGAATATTTGCAGTTGCGACGCCGAAGCAGATCAGGGAGCTGATGAAGATTGATGGACTCACCAATGATGAAGTGAAGAGCCATTTGCAGGTGATTCTTGCTTCCTCTTTTTGCAGATTTCTGTGACTTGAGACTACTAAAAGCAAATGGAAATATACGTGAGTTCATATTGTGATATTTCAAGGATTTTCATAAACCTGTTGTTATCCTAAATTGCATCCAATTGGTCCAATTTCTTTTTTTTTTTTCCAAATTTAATTTATTGCTGAAGCTTCTCAACTCTAAAATTGAAGAAGATTCTTTTAGACCAGAAGCATGTTTCTTTTTGCAAACCGACTTGGTGAAGAAAAGAATAGATTCCTCTTTGGTACAGTGCATCTACAACAAATATTTGTGAAGTATGATTCCTGAAAGTTGTTGAGAATATTGGATTCCTGCATCTCGTTTAATTTTTTATGAACCCTCCTTTTCATTTTATACATCCTTCCGTCTATTATTGCTCTTTTATTGTAGTTTGTTGTCATTGGATGCTGATCCTCATGATAATGGTTACAGACAAATTGGTCTTTGGATGCCAGAAATATTCTTATGCCTTACCTAGCATGAACTGGTACTCGGTAACAAACAACCAGCTCTTATAATGAAATAGCGTTTTGAAAGAGATTGGTATTGTACTTTTTATTCCAATCTTTGCTTTGTTACAAAATGTCTTCTAGATGATAAACCTCTATAGTACTATCATAATCAGCCTCTTTTTCAAATTGTAATTCCTCGGGATAAACTTAACAATGCGACATCATTGGATGTTAATCAAGTGTAACCTAATTTCCTTTATGTCCTAAAACAAATTCTAGACTTCGGCTAGATTTCACTATGGATTTTTGGACATAAGGTCTTTCATAATATTCATTTGCGTGGTCATGGTATCTACATATTAACTAAGATCACTTCCTTGACATATTTTTTTTTCGTTTCTTGGCTGGCAAAAATTAATTTTCCATTCAAGAATTAGCTTCACACCAACAATTGAATGCACGGTTATTCTGTACATCACATATTATGTAGTCCGACGTGCAATCCTACGGTGCAATGTATTTGTTGCTTATATCTCTACCCGATCTACTTCAATCACCTTATCAACTGTGTACTTAATTTCAGAAATACCGGCTTCACACAAGAAGGCCCACAGCCTCAGCAGTCCAGAACAGCACCAACAGCAGCCCTCAGCAGCCTCAGATTGTGTTGGTCGGCGGCATTTGGATGCCACCGCCCCAATACAATGCCACACAAAATGCTCCATTAAACACAGTATTCGCTCCAGTTGCATCCCATCCCTCGCAACAACCGATGCATCAAAGCAAACAAAAAAACAACAGATCTCCTACCAGTCCTCTAAACTCCAAAGAGAGATGTGAAGGAGATGATAACAGCGAAGATGCTGAGCAGACGAACTCAGATTCATCTGCCACTTCATCTTCCTCTCGAACAACTACTGCATCGGCTCCCCTTGTCAGAGTTTGTTAATAGAGATGATTCCAGATTAGTTTCGTTCCCTCTTTTTGTAAAGAGAAGCGACATAAATATATGCGTATGTATACAGACTTCTCTGAGTGTGAGAACAACTGTTAGCCTGTGTCTTCATGTTGTTTAGTAAATTTCATACATTAAAAGTTCATATATGTATTTGTGATGGATCCGCAAAGTTGTTATAAAAGATGCAAGTTTTTAAGTTCCTACTAGTTGTAGTGGGGGTTGTTATTGGAGTTATCCTACCATGTTTATTGTATATATTATCATGTAGGTGAGGATTAGCTATTCGAAGCTTGATTATGTGAAGATAATCAACTGTCCTTATCTTCATGAAAACGAAATTGTCCTAAAATCTTGGCCTTGGGTGGATAATGGAGGCATATCCTTTTCTGCCCAATTAGATATGTCGAGGGATTTGGTCTTCATTCGCACGTTCTCATTTTTCTATTCAGTAGTGATTATAATAATCACTTGCCTTAATCAGGATCCTATCTTTTTAGCGATAAGCGCTAGTTTTTCTTGTTGGTGGATTCTTGGGTTGCAAAGGTCCATGAAGGGAGAACTATGTGTTACTTCAAATTAACTTTGAAGGATTAAACCTTGATTGAGAGTGCAGATTCTATAGAAAACTCCCATAAAAAAGAGTGATCTATATCATTCATGAGCAGTTGGGGGTTAATTTGAAATTTTATTCCTTCTATCTATGATTAAACCACCTTATTCCTATTCTTTGGCTGAGTCCTGAGTCCAGCCACTTTTAGCCTAGGTTTAACTAACTAATCTTTGATTATTAGGATTAAATCTGATCACCTATCATTGTTAGGTCAAACTCATATGTTAAACACTTAAACTGAACGAATGTGAAACAGGCGTACAGATTTCCGTCTTGATTCCAATCTAGTTGAGTCCAATTCAAGTCCAATATCGCAACTTAATGGCTAATAGATGATATTTTATCTCAACTAAGCACTTTGCAAGCAATCAAAGTCATACATAAAACATCAATATAAGAGTCGAGTACGATAGTCAATACTCAGGTCTCTTAAGGTTTGGTTTGGTAGGATGTACAAAGAGGGAATGTAAGGTAATATAAAGTTTAATGAGATGTAATGAGTGATATACCTTTTCGTGGTACTTGTTTAGTTAGAGAGAGAGAGAGTAAGGAGATGTACATAACTTTTTAGATCGCAAATAGAATTTCAAATATTTTAAAACCATGATGGATGGCGGACAACTTCTAATAAAAAGACTAATGTATACTTCTTTTGTTTCATGGTATGGAAGAAAAGTTCTTTTTTTGCTTTATTTCTCCTCTCTTCGTTGTTATGTTCACTTGGTAACAATTAACAAACATGACGGCATATCCTTTGATCCTTCTGAATATTCGGATTCCACGGATTCCACAGTAGGAGAATCCGAGAGCACACGTCACTCCACAAATTTAAGTGGATTTTTTTAGTGGAGTAAGTGGCAATTGGTCATAAACCATTTCCCATAGAGGAATATTCTCGGTATTACTTTAGCCTTGGGGATACTTCAATGATCTATGGTGGTAATTTGGCCTCTCGCAAGCTTTAAAGAGTACTATAATGGATAGATGGGACTTAATTCAAATGACATGTTGTCATTTTAACACCATCCTATCCTTTCATTTTGAAAAATAGAATCATTAATAAGATGGAAATCATTATATAAACTAAAAAAATTTGCAGGTCAAAGAGAAGCTAATTGAAAACCTAATTAACTCGACCAATAGAAGTGGTAAACAATCGAATTAAATCGAATACAGAATACTGAGATGCTCATATTTATATTTGCTTAAAATTATCGCATTCAAACCTGCATTGAAATATCTACATTTGGGGTTTCTCGAATACCTGGTATTTAAAAAAATACTCATGAATATTTATTGAATACTATATACTAAAGTAATTTATTCTACTAAAGAATTTAATTTTCAAATAGTATTTAATTTATAAATGAAAACCAATTTAAAATTATTTAAGGGGATTTTAGTCAATTAACACTCAAAATTAAAATTGAGATAATTTGTGAGATAAAATTTTATAGTGTTAGTTAATTAGACCTAAAACTGGGATAATTTTTTAAGGTGTTACTGTTAGTCAGGTATAATTCTGATAGAACTAGCACTGCGATAATTTTTAAATTATCTCATTAGTTGTTTTACCTATATATAAAAACATGAGTTCTTCTTTCTGAATTATCCGCTTTTCAACTTAAACTATACAAGAACAAACTAGAACCTTTTAAACTGTTGAAAAATAATTGATGATGGAGTCCGAAAAATTGAATGTTGTTAATCCATTATGCATTATTATATATGAAAAATGCTAAAATAGCACCTGCTATGCATATAAAAAAACTTGAATGAATAACATCTAATTAAAAAAAGGAATAAGTAATCCTTTATGTATAAACATAACTCACACTGAATAATAGATATTGACTTAGAATCAACAATACTCAGTGAAAATTTTTAGTAATAAATAATGTATAAGATAATGATGGAACAAGTGCATCAAATTCAATTAGTATGAATGGAAAAAAAAAGTGAAGATGAAAGATTAATGACAAGAGATCAGATACTTGAGATTAATTTGGGAAATTAGGGACTTCAATTTAGAATAAATTATTAAATATGATTGAAATTAATTTCTATATTATTAATCTATACTTCAGTATTTGTGATAATCAAGGGTGTGACACTATTAATTTATACTTTAAGATTATTACTAGGATAGTTCGTTTTACACGATCATTGACAATAATAAGTATTAACAATAAGGTTATATCTAGTTTAACTAATAATTTCGCTTTTATTATGTTTATTAATTTTACTTTTTATAATTATTAATTAATATTGGTAAGCTTAAAAATATGTCAATTAAGGTGTCATATCATCAAAATACATAATTATATATTTCCAATTACTCCAAATTATCTACCATTATTTTATTAAAATATTCCGCTTCTAAAAAATTATCCACGATTATCCCATTAAAGTATTCCATTTGCATAAAATTACCTCACTTGAATAATTATCCCAATTATAGAAGAAATTTTAAAAAAAGACCCAATCCACACTTTTATTTTAAAAATCGATCTAGTCCAAACTTTATTACAGAAATTGACCCAACTTCTGGCCACATCAGCATCGTGGCTAGAAACTAGGTCATCTTAAAAAAAATCAAATTTCTAATTAATCGAGGTTGTTTGGGTTGAAAGTTATTTTCATTGCTGAATCTATTACACGTTTATCGATTACAGATTCAAAGTAAAATTAGTCTTTTTATAAGATTTTCTTACATAATAAAAATAAAAAAATACAACTTTCTAGAAACACATGCAGAAGATGCTTATCACCCGCTGATTGCGTGGAATCTTTGCATGTGTTGGGGATAATTTTCTACGTGGATTGCCGCGAATCAGATCCGGTTGACAAAATGAAAGTTTAATGCTCTTTCTTCACAAAGGAAACAATCGCAGAAGTAAATAATCTTAACAAAGTGAGATTACTACTCTTTTCGAGATTAAAACAAAGTCTGATCTCAAGGAATGATGAAACAAATCTCAGATCCTTCGAATAGCTCCCTCTTTATGCTGAAGTTCGCCAAGATCTGCAAGCCCTCCTCTGAAATTCATGATTCACTCTCCAATTTGACAGCACCTCACCTCTAATTTCAGATCCCCCATGTATAGGGGCCCTAGCCTTGTATTTATAGGGTTCGGATGCAGCATTTTCGAATAAGAATTGATGATTTGATCATATCCTCAGTTAATAACCCCTTAACCACGTTTAAGGATAGTCTCAAGGTAGTTGGGAAGGCTCTGGAATGAAAGAATCTTGAGAAAACTATTAAAAGCACGTTTCGGGAACTCTTCAGGTGCGAGTCACTTCAAGGTGACCCGCATGTGTGCGAGTCACCTCGAGGTGACCTGAATGGTATTTTGGCTTTATTTCTCTCGCCTGACCTCAGAATAAAGTGATTCAAGATGTGTTGGAAATCTGATGAAGATATCTATAACTTTTGCCTTTTGAGATTTTTTTAGATTTGAATTGCATCATGGTATAAATTTTAATTCTTTGTGCGAGGCACTTCAAGGTGACTCGCATGTGTGCGAGTCACCTCGAGGTGGCCCGCACGATATTTTGGCCTTAACTCTCTCATCCAACCTATGAATGAAGTGATTCAAGAAGCGTTGAAAGTCTGTAAAAGAGACCTATAATGTTTGTCTTTTGAGCGTTTTCAGATTTGAATTACATCATGATCAAAATTTTAATTCTTTGTGCGAGTCACTTTAAGGTAACCCGCATGTGTGCGAGTCATCTCGAGGTGATCCGCACAGTATTTTGACCTTAACTCTCTTGTCAGACCTCAGAGTGAAGTGATTCAAGATGATTTGGAAATATGGTGAAGAGACCTATAACTTTTGTCTTTTAAGATTATTCATATT
The DNA here is from genome assembly GCF_001876935.1 of Asparagus officinalis. Taxonomy (NCBI): domain Eukaryota; kingdom Viridiplantae; phylum Streptophyta; class Magnoliopsida; order Asparagales; family Asparagaceae; genus Asparagus; species Asparagus officinalis. The sequence goes on along the minus strand of NC_033794.1, from coordinate 120,198,832 downwards.
TGAATCGCATCATGGTCGAAATTTTAATTCTTTGTGTGAGTCACTTCATGGCGACCCGCATGTGTGCGAGTCATCTCGAGGTGATCACTTACACGGTATTTTGGTCTTAACTCTCTCGTATGACCTCAGAATAAAGTTATTCAAAATGAGATGGAAAGATAACGAAGATAGCTACAACTTTTGTCTTTTGAGATTTTTCGGATTCAATCATGATCAAAATTCACTTCTTTGTGCGGGTCACTCTAGAGTGACTCGCACGTGTGCAAGCCACCTTGAGCCCTCCTGATTGTATTTGCTTTGTCATTTCATATGTTTTGACATTTCACGTGCATTCCTTCACTTCTTTTTTATCATCAGATGATCCTCTTTGACTTGAATAATTCCCTCTGACTCGGATAATAGCGTTCATCGTCTTCTCTCTGTTTTGAACTACATGCGGGAAATTTCCCTTATGCTCAATGGTGCTCTAAATTTAAAATATTTATTGAATCTAGAAATATCGACTTATGGGAAATTATTGATTGTGCTTATATTATGCCCACATTAGAGAAATCCAAGTGGAGCAATCATGATAAAAAAATGTTTACAATAGACAAGTTAGTGTTAGAATTCTTGCATAATACTTTTGAACCATGTATTTCTAACGAACTTGCTCATTTTGATAGTGCTTACACGATTTGGAAACTTTTTGAAGCACATCAAGAAGATTTGGAGGAAATTCAACGCGTTGTGGTGGAATCGACTTCAAGTGATAGAGGAGCATCATGCACACGGTGAGTTAAAGATCCAAGTTATTTTATTTTTGCTAATCTAGTTATGATTACATTTGTCTTGCTTGCATATATTCACATATATATCATTAATATGTGTGCATTTCGTTTAGGGTATAATCCAAATATTGCTCCAAAATATAGAAATTTCCCTTATGCTCAATGGTGCTCTAAATTTAAAATATTTATTGAATCTAGAAATATCGACTTATGGGAAATTATTGATTGTGCTTATATTATGCCCACATTAGAGAAATCCAAGTGGAGCAATCATGATAAAAAAATGTTTACAATAGACAAGTTAGTGTTAGAATTCTTGCATAATACTTTTGAACCATGTATTTCTAACGAACTTGCTCATTTTGATAGTGCTTACACGATTTGGAAACTTTTTGAAGCACATCAAGAAGATTTGGAGGAAATTCAACGCGTTGTGGTGGAATCGACTTCAAGTGATAGAGGAGCATCATGCACACGGTCATTAGGGGATAACCCTAGTGTGGTAAGCGATTCGGAATCCAATGATGATCTATCTATTAATGAACTCGCTTGTGCATATGAGAGATTATCACATGCTTATACAAAATTGCAAAATAATTTTATTGATCTTAAAAGCAAGCGTATTAGTTTAAAATCCGATCATGAGTTGTTAGCCTCTAAACTTGATGTCATTACTAAGGAGAATGCTACACTTAAATAAAACAATGACATGCTAAGTTTAGAAAATGAAAAATTGACTTCATCTATTGCTAGCTTAACTCATGCTAATAATAATGCCATGATAGAAGTAGAAATAATTAGAAATGAGTTTAATTCATTTAAATATGATCATGTTTCATCTACTTCTATTTTCCATACATGTATGCAAAATGATGAGTTGAGTCAAGTTAAACATCGCATATCTTGTTTAGATTCAACCTTAAAAACATGTATGGTAAATAACAAAAAGCTTATGGACTTGTGTGCAAAATCCCGTGTTAACACTTCTAAATCAAACACACACTATGCACACTTTTATAGCAAAGTTTAAAAATGTTCAATTTGTGGTCGTAAAGGCCACCTTGCTAAATTTTGTTATGATGCACACAAACCTAAGATTGCTAATACTCCTAGTGCATCCCATCTAGCTTCATCATCTTATACACCCTAGTGCATCCCATCTAGCTTCATCATCTTATACACATACACATTCACATGCTCATTCTCACAAAGTTCATCATAAGCATGCCTTATACACATACACATTCACATGCTCATTCTCACAAAGTTCATCATAAGCATGCTAATGTGTATCATTGTGATTTTTGTGATAGAGTTGATCACTTAGCTAAGTTTTGTTTTGATTTGCGAAAAGTTTCTAAATCGCAAAATATTTCAAGTAGACCAACATTGTTTCAAAATATTTCACATTTGCAAAATAATCTTAAAAGACCATCTATGTTTGCAAATGTTACTCGTGCACGAGCTAATGGTTCACAAAAACAAATGGATCTCTTTTATTGCACAAATTACAATCGGAAGGGTCATTTGCAAGATTATTGTTATGACGGTGTTAGTGCACCACATGTGCCCAAGAGGGTTCATAACCCTAGGGCTTTGAGCTTTATTGATAGGGGTCATGTCCTTAAACAATCCGGCACTAAGAATGCTTGGGTGCCAAAATAATTTCTTTTTACCAAGAACTTAGTGATTTTATTTTTCTTTTTCTTGGTTTTTAAAATATGCTTTGAAAAATTTAAATATGAAAACAATTTTTCTTTGATCAAAATCTTTTGTTTTCATGACTATGAGTTTCAATTTTCATGAGAGGTTTATATTTATGTAACCCCCTGGATTTATTGGGTGTTTATTCCTAAGTCATGTTTACCAGATGCTAGAATGATTTTATGGGTTGGAACAAGCTTAAGAGCTTGATATATTGTTGCCTCTCTTGAAATTCTTTTGTCAAAGATTTTGTTTTGATTTGTTACTTTGAATTCATTATATTTTACTTATATGATGATATTTATATGTTTGTGCTCATGGATCATCTATTCGTGCCTTATAATATATTCTATGAGTGGTTTGATCAAGTTATACAAAGAAAATTTTCTTTTTTGATCAAACATTGTTTTTTTTTACTTAAATCATGATTTATGATTTCGTTTGAATGATTTGTTTTCATTTGAAAACTTTTTGTCATGGTTCTTATGTTTTTCTCATTCCTTTGTTTTCATAAATTTATTCATACATGGTTTTTATGTTTGAGTAATGAGACATTATTTCATAATGACACATCTATATGTGTTCTCATTATCTTGTTTGTATGTGAGTTATGTTTAGCATATCTCTCATTTATGCTTACTCACATGTTTTTGTCTTAGCATTCATTTCATATATCCATTAAGGCATTTTGATGGGGGGATTCTTCCCTATTCTATTATTGTTTTTATACTCACACATGCATATTGATAGGGGGAGTTTTTGCTCTCTTCATCCTTTTTTCCCCTTTTTGATGTTGTCAAAGGGGGAGAAATATGTGAGTATATTTATGTTTATGAGTATTGCACTTTAGTGTATATTTTATATACTCTTTATTGTAAATTATTTATCATTAGCAAAAAGGGGGAGATTGTTGGCCTTCTTATTTTGATGATGTTTAACAAACAATTTACCACTAATATTGTTTGTCTAGTATTTGTGTTTTCTTATTTATTGTAGACAAACAATAAGTTAGAGGTTGGATGGATTGCGCTTCAACGATCAAATCCAATGGAGGTTGACGGAATTGTGGAGTGAAGCCTATGCAATTCAAATTGAAGATCCAAGTTCTAGCTTCATACGCGAGTGTACCAAGTTGATCTACATCGAAGATCAATCAAGCTTGGGTATATTTAGTTTAGGTTTTTTATTATGTGTGCTAGTACTTTAAGCTCAATCATATATACACACACATATTTGGTTTTTATATATATAGTTATATATATACACAAGTTTTGGTTTATGGACTTAACAATCATTGTATATATATTTTATTAAGTCTATAAAATCATTTCATAGGGTTTCAAAACATTGTTTATGTCAAAACATCAAATTTTATGTATATCATATTTTTATGTTTTGGACACACTTGCAAAATACATGTGTTTTCACAAATGGGAAATTTAATTTGAGAAATTCTTTTTCTAACATGTTCAATTTCATGTTTATAAATGTTTCTCAAAGTTTTATCAATTTTGGAATTAATTTGTTATTTTATTTGAATTTACAAAATCAAATTTTTAATAAGCTCATGTTCGTGCACATGTTCGTGCATGTTTTAACAAAACAAATGCGTTTTCACAATTGGGAAATGAGATTTAAAAATTTTCTTTGTTTACATGTTTATCATCATATATAAAAATATTTTCCCAAGTTTTACTAATTTTGGAATTGTTTTGTTATTTTAATTGAATTTACATAAACGTGTTTTCAGCAGTTTTTTTTCCAGAAACTATATATCTGTGTTCAAACAATTATTTATCTCAACTAGGAAGTGATATTTCAGAAATTATTTCTTTAACATGTTCATCTATATGTCTAGAACCTTCCCTCAAAATTTTATGATTTTTGGAATTGATTTACTATTTTTAATTGATTTTACAAAGTCAGATACATAAATTTCCAGAATCTGTCAAAATTAGAATCTGTCCGTGAACAGTGCGGTCGACCGCTACAGCCGACCATGCTACAGTGTGGTCGGCCGTCTGTAGTCCAGAGAGCAGTTTTGCTGTTTTATTTCTCACGGTTGACCGTCACGGTTGACCGCCGAAGTTACCGTTGCACAGTAACGGTAACTTGCTGATTTTTGTTTTTTAGTTGGTTTTTAGGGTTTTTTGAGTTTTTTTCTTCAAGCCTATATATAACCCTTTGCCATAACTATTTTCTATCACTAAGAGATGTTTTAAACAAGTTTTTACAAGGGTTTAAGTTTGTTTAAGTGTTCGTTTACAAAATTGGGTTTGTGAAAATTGTTTCACAAGAAGAGGAGATCAACTTGGGTTTGAGCTTTCAATTTCACATCTCCATCTCTTTTGTTCTAGAGAAGTTTTTCTAAACCCAATTCTATCTTTGCATTTATATTTTTCATTAATTATTATCTTCATTAAGCTAGATTTATATTGAGTTTACATTTGATTTTGTTGTTTCTCATTGTTAGATTTATATTGAGTTTACATTTGATTTTGTTGTTTCTCATTGTTTGCACACACAACCATTGAGCTTTGGTATTTTACACATATTGCACATTTGATTTTGTTGTTTCTCATTGTTTGCACACACAACCATTGAGCTTTGGTATTTTACACATATTGCATATTTGGGTTGTGGAGAGTGTATCATTGAGAGTGAGTTACATTGTATTTCTCATTTATTGTAGAGAATAATTTATTTGTATTGTGAGCATTATTGTGAGATACACTTTGTAATACACTTGTACACCGAGAGAAGTGTGTGGTGTGAGTCGGGGATCGTCCCAAGAGGAGTGGGATAGGTAACATACCTAGAGAGAGGTTGTAATTCCTAACACTTGAGGGAGACACGTCTGTGACCAACACTTGAGATGGTGTAAAGTGTGATTGAAAGACTAGAAAACCGAGTGTGAGGTGTAAACGTTATTCGGGTGAGCGTAGAAAACCTGGTTGTGATAGTGGAGATCTCCTCGAGGTGAGGAGCAGAGACGTAGGTCAAGTGGTTAGACCGAACTCCGTGATCATATCGTTTTGTTTGTGATTGCATTGGCGTACCTATCCTTGTATTCATATCTTATATCGCCTCTGTGTATTGCTCTTCATATTGACCTATCACATTTATAGATTGTTTATTTCCCCTTGTATTAGTTTATATATCCTTGTATATAATTCACCATATATCTCATTGTTAGGATATTACTCTTTTGTTATATTGCTCATTCTTGCTTATAACATATTGTATATCTATCTTGCAAGAATAACTTGTTAATTAGTTTTAATTAGCATAAAATCGGAATAGATTAGCATAATACCCTAATCCCCCCCCCCCCCCCTCTCTAGGGTCTAACAGATTGAACTCCCGGGGATTATCCTTTGACTTGGAATTTTTTTGAGCCTTATTTCGGCGAATCTATCGCTATGTTGATCGGCATTGGCCTTCATTATAGCACGTTGTCCAGCGTTAACACTATTTATACTCGTACGTTTACTATAGTCTACATAGTTTAAGCTCGACCAACATTATAATGCGTGGCAGACCCAAGTGTAGAGGTTGCAGGACCAACCGTTGATGTTGGTTCATCTGCAGGTTCGGATCTTACCCTTACGTCCCGCTAGTTATTTTCTTAACCATAGGAGAGTTTTGGTTGTAGGACCAGCTATTGGAGCTGATACGGCTACCATTACGAATGCTTTAAAGGTTCCTCATGGAGGCTTTGGCTAGAACTGATATTGTCCTGGGTGCTTAAGTCACGAGACTAACTGATGAAGCTGATGCGTCAGTGACTATCGTACTTATAGGATTTTTGGCAAACCCTCAGCCATCAACGGATTTGGTAAGCCTCTACCAACTACTGTTTGAGTTGGACTAGCATGCGGATTGTCTAAGTCCATTTTACATGTAACATTGTGCTAAAAGAGTTAACTCTTTTAGAATTAGTGCTATGTTATTGAATATATAGATTTTGTTATTGTTACGGGAATAGGTTACCCGACAACGTGTGTTGTGCGTAGACTTGAACAATCCTTCGATCTCAGGTTATCCTTAAGAATATTATGTATAATATTCTCTAGGAACTTCCCATTAGAAATAAAAGAAGTAGTTTATCCTCATATACCCATTGGAGGTTAGAGAAACAGTTTATATTCCTGTACCCGTTGGAGTATGGGAGCAATTTAACCTCATATACATGTTGGAGGATTTTGTTCTCATTTGGCTTATTTTACCGTTATGATACCGACGTCAACCAAGGCTTGAATACAATTTTCAGAGTAATACAAGCCTTGGTGGGGTGATGAACCCTCTTGTGATATGCACAGTACTTCGGATCCGAAATCTTGTTTGCTTCCTCCTAATTTGTAATCGATGGTAGCTTGATTTGTTGTTGGCGAGGAGATACTTGAAGATGGCTGGAAATTCATCATCTTCGAAAGAATACTCATCCTAAAACTTAGGATTAGGAGTCCCCTTGTTGCCTCCAAGATTGCTATTGATGAATGTCAACAGCAGTTGCAAGTGCTTTAGCCGTCGGTTGGCCTCTTTCGGCTTTCTTCCTTTTGAGGAAGCGTTTGACTTGTTCACCGTGCAGTTTTAACTCTTTCTAAGTTTTGGATGGTACGACCCCCAAGGCTTTTAGAACATTGATGGAAAGATTGTTATGGCATGTCTTTAAGATAAACTCCTCTGTGAAAGGATCCCTGCAATTCATTACCTTGTTGCGAAAGCGTTTGACAAAACTGTCAACTGACTCACCGCCCTTCTGCTTCTCATCCATAAGAGCTTCGATCGACACTTATGTGTCATCATCGAAGAAATTATTGAGAAACGAGCTTTCCATATCGTCCCAGCAATTGATGCTTCCCGGCTTGAGACGTCGATACCAATCAAAGGTCACCCTGTGAAGGGTACTCACGAATGACTGAATCATCAGGGGTTCATTCCCAGAGATCACTCCCAGGTGGTACTTAAAATAAATTAGGTGATGAGTGGGTAAACCTTTCCTGTCAAACATCGTGAAGTTAATTAGATTGAACTTCACCGGGTACGGGATTGAATCTCACTCTCTTGGATATGGACACAGAATGCCTGTCCTCTTTACTTCTTGAGCCGATAGCAAGGTTTGACCTTATTTTCTAGCTCCTACATCATCTTGTTGTCCTTGCTCGCATATTTCTTCGGAAGATGTCGAGAAAGATCAACTGAACCACCCCCAGTGATACTGAGGGGTGCAATTGAACCACCCCTAGTGTTACTAAGGGATGCAATTAGGCCACCCCTAGTATTTTTGAGGGGTGCGTCAGCCATAATGACTTTGCCCACTTCTAAATCGCTGTCAACTGTGACGTTTTGAGTGCGGTGACTGGATTCAGCCCGCTGACTGGACTCAGGTGGTGGTTGAAGTCATTGAGCCTGTAACTCTCTCACCTACTGCGTGGTCAACTTCATCTCTATTTTCATTTTAGCCCTGAGTTCCTCTAGCTGTCGAGCTAAAGCCTCTTGAAGTATTTGAGCCACTAGGTCGGGAGTGATTGTGAACGACTCTCTTGCTTCCCCCATGCTGGATATTATATCTGTGATGCCCTTATTTTCATACATGGTTGCAGTCCAAGGTAAACCCAGAGATATCAAACCTGTCATGCACCCACACTGTGTAATAATACATTTCACCAATCACAGTAATATCCTCTAGTAGAATCAAAAGAAGTGTAGGTACAAACAGGTAAAAATAAGAAAATAAATACAATAGACATGATGTAGAAAGATAAATCTCAGAAATAAAACCATGTCTCAAATGAATAAAATTGTAATACATCTGGTCACTGAAATGATGTAGAATATCTCGACATGAATCAACTAAAATGAAACTAAGGCTCATAGAATTTTACAAAATGAGATACAAAACTCTAATATCTAAATGAAAATATAAATTTTCTGTGGAGTCTCTACCAATAACTCATGTGACGACGACTATGCAAGAACTCCGTCATCCTATGGCTCTCCGAAACTCTAAACAGCCTGAAAAGGAATTTAAAATAAAAAGAACTACAACAGGAGCGTCAGAGCGCTATAGCAAGATCACCTCCATCCGCTCCTATGGGAGGGGCTGCTAGATATAGTGGAGGCTCTATCTATTAAGCATAGTCTACCTATATCATTTTCCCCATGTCTAATAAAATTAATACTAAAAAATCTATAACACGAGGCGTAGTACGTCGAGCGAAATAATCAAAACAAGGAAACCCTCATGTATATACTATATGTCTTAAATTGTAGACAACTAAATATTAACCCCGGAACTAAGAATGAAAGGAAATATTTTAAGAAAAACAAAATACCATAATGAACATCAGCATATAAATCCCACATACTCGCATGAACAAGGTATCTCGGTCATATAAATTCCAACAACGATTCATACTCACATTTGGCATCCACCAAACTCAGGCTATCACATAATTGTCACAATGCAACTCTTTACAAGATTTCTGATCTCATCATATTATCATGCGAAACGGATTACTCGTTCGGTAGCCAAAACAGTGTACACGGCTCATTAGTCTCATTGCAATCTCAGTGTGTAACATGAGTGTGGGATGGCCTACCATATAAGTATCCTAAAAGATGGCTCACAAGCCTCATTGCACCATCGTGCGGACAGACTACTAGACAAAGCATCCAAACCCGACTCAATGGCCTGTGCAAATGGAATATTGACGCGCAACCCATGTAGTACTGAACTGAGGTCATCAATGATATCCCTCTCGTGTATAAACTACGTATATCTAATATATCGACACACTATCTCAAATAGTACTGAGTTGTGCTCATCAACGATACCCAACATGTGTATAAACAACTCCAACTCAAGTGTAATCAACTCAACACTTGTCAAAATCCCCTTTGGGATACTCATGTATGTACTACGATACTATTCATGTATATTCATGTCTATACGTATACTATCGTGCGACTCGAACCCCGTGATCGCATCTCAAAACAGTGCAAACAACATTCAGGAAAAACTATTTTAGTAGTCGACTACACTGAGTCCATCCAGACTCTACAAAGGTATATATCAGTATCAGTAGTCGACTACTAAGAACATTAGTCGACTACTCTGTAATAATCAAGTTTTTGGAAATCTAAACTAGACATGAGTAGCCGACTACTAACCTTAGTAGTCGACTACACTGTAAAGCATGAGTTTTTACATGCATGAACAGGACATATTGATCACATGCACATATCATGAAGTTAAAACAAGATTTTATATCTGACATATACCACAGAGATTATCTGGATCATAACACTAAGTTATTAAATCTTGTAAATTAGGGTTTGTCATCCTAATTAATCAATTTCCTTAATTATCTCATATATAAACATCATGATTATCAACACATGATAAAGACTACTCATGAACAGAGGTAAGATTCGTTGAAACATGTTTATTTTATTTAGGTATCACAAATATAGGGTTTAAACATGATTAACTAACATGCAAACTCAATTAATATTAAAACTAGGTGTAAACATGATTAGAACATGATTAATAAGTTAAAAACGAAATTTTTAATAACTCTAATGATCATGATCATGTTACTAACATAAATAGCAAGAAACAAACTTCATAACTATCATTAGATTAAGATTTAACCTCAAAAATCTAATCTTTTTCACATCGGATTAAGCTTAAGCATGAAAACATTGATTTAAACATCATAATAATCATTATAATCTAAAGGGATAAGTTTGGATGATGATGATCTTACCTCAAACATCGTGTTGAACTCCTCAAACACGTACAAGTAGATCTAACTTCACAAATTCCATTCTTCCTTTCCACACGTCAATGATCTCGCCCTCGTGTCGGTATTTTGCTTCATAAAGCTCTCAAACTCACAAGAAATTGATCTAGGTTTTTTTGAGGGGAGATAGTGGCTGTTAGGGTTTAGAGATATGATAAAAGAGAAGAATTTCTTAAAAAATACAGTTATTTATAGAGGCAAACCCAAAACAAACATGTTTGACCTCATATTTTCAAACTTACAGGGTTTTACAGTATTATTGGAGGCGATTGCGGAGCAAGTATCTGATAGTTCATCTTCCAAAGACAGTCCTTTGTGCATCCTCAGGTAATCGCTATGTCTGATGGCTTCTAGCTGGAGCCAAGATATTTGTTGGGCTATCCCTGAATTGACTTTTCTTCCGAGAGAAAAGTCGGGATTAGAGCCGTTTGAACCAATCGTAGACTTTCCTTTGTCAACCATATTGATTGTGACTTTAGAGATTTCATCATCCTGGATGGTGGATTTTGTCTCATGAAACGTCTTGGATTGGGCTTCGATGCTTCGGTGGAAAGTTTCTCAAATACCGAGACCCTTTGTGAAATGGTCCTGGGGCAGCTACATTTTGATAATACTGTCCTGATAGGCTTGGCACACGGACAGTGAGAATCTGTTTCCCAGGTACTTCTCTTCCGAGACTTGTTCATACCCTCAGCCCGATAGTACAACTCATTGACATGATTATCGGAGCAACATATCGTGTTCTAGCATGACTTCCCAGGTATAACGTTGTCATCTTCCGACGAACACGTTTCCTTTTTGGTACATAACGCCTCATTGGCACTCTCAAGAGTCACTCGTTTGGAACCATGCCTTCGTGAGCATGGGGCCTTAACGGGCTCTTAGATTTTAACTCGCAATCCGAGGCGAGTGATTATAGGTACTTTCTTAATATGGGAGGTCCCTAAATTGTTGAGAGGACGCACACGACCCCCAGTCTGCTGAATTTCTTGGGGTTCAGTCACCGGACCCAAACGCTCTTTAACCGAAGCTTTGCCTCGATCCTCGTACAAAGGACCAAGGTGATCCATCATCGTTATCTAGAATCGAGACAGATCCATATTGTCATGAGGTTTCACTAGAGGTACGGGTTCATCTGGAGCAAAAACGAAGGCTGTCGAAGACACATAAATAATCATGGGAGGTGAGGCTGGTGCGGGCCACCTCGAGGTGGCTCGGCTTTGGTCGAGCCACTTTGAGGTGGCTCGGCCTTGGTACGAGTCACCTTGAGGTGGTTCAGCCTTGGCCGAGCCATTTTGAGGTGGCTCGGGCTTTCCGATCGTCGCAGTCGCTGTCCGAGTTATTTTTGACCCCTTTTTGGACTTTGGCCTACAGACTTGGCGTTGTTTTAGTGGTTTTTTTGCCACCTCTTCTTTGCACAACTTCTGTGCTTCATGCATAAGAACTCGTGCATGCGCGAGTAATGCATGATGCTTCTGAATACGCTCCTCGAGAGTCGAGTGGGTCCTTTTGACGCGGACCCATTCGTTGGTTGATGGTTTGGAGGAGGGGTCAATTACTTGCTGTTAAGGCGACTGAGGCGCTTGACGCTTCCTGAATTCCAGATCCGCGTGATAGCGGATCCTGTCAACCGGCTCCATGTCTTTGGCAAGTTGATGCGTGAGGCGATGGCATTGTCTCTGACGAGCCCTCTTCGACAAAATCGGTGCGCCTTCAGCAACTAACTCCTTGACAGAGGAGGAGTTATTTTGATCAGCAGATCCAACTTCATTAGACGTCGAAGGAGTGTTGCGGGGAGCAATTGCAGCATCAACTAGGTGAAAATCATCACCCTGAGTCTTCAGATCTGAAGACCAACGAACCTTCCTTGAGGAGGAGATCTTCCTGCACTTCTGAGAGGAGGAGGATCTGGAGGAGGATGACATATATTCCTCATACTTCTGCTGGTCAAAATTCGTACTCGACCTCCGCATCAACCGGGATCAAAATCCTTGGTTGCGATATGACAGCCTCGAAAGCGAGGTTGTTGGCTCCCACTGTGGTCACCAGCGTGTTTGGATCAAAAGTTATTTTTATTGCTGAATCTATTACACGTTTATCGATTATAGATTTAAAGTAAAATTAGTCTTTTTATATGACTTTCTTACATAATGAAAATAAGAAAAATACAACTCTCTAGAAACACACGCAGAGGACGTTTATCACCCGCTGCTTGCATGGGATCTTTGCCTATGTCGGGGATGCTTTTATCCGTGGACCACCGTGAAACAAATCTGGTTGACAGAACAAAAGTTTAATGCTCTTGCTTCACAAAGAAAATAACCGCAAAAGTAAATAATCTTAACAAAGTGAGATTACTACTATTCTCGAGATCAAAACAAAGTCTGATCTCAAGGAATGATGAAACGGGCCTCATATCCTTCGAATAGCTCCCTCTTTATGCTGAAGTTCGCCAAGATCTGCTAGTCTTCCTCTAAAATTCGTGGTTCACTCTCTAATTTGACAGCACCTCACCTCTAATTTCAGATCCCACGTGTATAAGGGCCATATGCTTGTATTTATAGGCTTCGATGCAGCGTTTTCGTATAAGAATTGATGATTTGATATTATCCTTAGTTAATAACCTCCTAACCATGTTTAAGGATAGACTCAAGGTAGTTGGAAAGGCTCTGGAATGAAAGAATCCTGATAAAACTGTCAAAAACGTGTTTCGGGAACTCTCCATGTGCGAGTCACTTCAAGGTTACCCACATGTGTGCGAGTCACCTCGAGGTGATCTGCATGGTATTTTGGCTTTAATTCTCTCGTCCGACCTTAGAATGAAGTGATTCAAGATGAGTTGGAAAAATGGTGAAGAAATCTACAACTTTTGTCTCTTGAGCTTTTTTTCAAATTTGAATCGCATCATGGTCAAAATTTCAATTCTTTGTACGAGTCACTTCAAGGTGACCCACAAGTGTGCGAGTCACCTCGAGGTGACCTGCATGGTATTTTGGCCTTAACTCTCTCGTCTGACCTCAGAATAAAGTGATTCAAGAAGAGTTGAAAAGCTGGTAAAGAGGTCTATAACGTTTATCTTTTGAGAATTTTTATATTTGAATCACATCATGATTGAAATTTCAATTCTTTGTACGAGTCACTTTAAGGTGACCTGCATGTGTGCGAGTCACCTCAAGGTGACCCGCACAGTATTTTGGTCTTAACTTTCTTGTCGGACCTTGGAATAAAGTAATTCAAGATGCTTTGGAAATCTATCAAAGAGATTTATAACTTTTGTATTTTGAAAATTTTCAGATTTGAATCACATTATGGTCAAAATTTCAATTCTTTGTGCGAGTCACTTCAAGTTGACCCGCATGTGTGCGAGTCACCTCGAGGTGACCCGCATGATATTTTAGCCTTAACTCTATCTTCTGACCTCGGAATAAAGTAACTCAAGATGAGTTGAAAAGATGACGAAGAGAGCTACAACTTTTGTCGTTTGAAATTTTTCTGTTTCAAATATCATCATGGTCAAAATTTTACTTCTTCGTGCGGGTTACTCTAGAGTGACACGCACATGTGCAAGCCACCTTGAGCCCTCCTGATTGTATTTACTTCATCATTTCACACGTTTCGACATTTCACGTGCATTCGTTCGCTTCTTTTTACAGTATTGGATGATCCTCTTTGACTTGGATTATCCTCTCTGACTCGGATAATAGCATTCATCACCTTCTCTCTGTTTCAAATTACGTGTAGGAACCTATAGGCAACTTACCAATACCTACAGAGGTTAGTAACCCTGACTAATTAGGACCACCATTTACCACCCTTATAAGCTTTGCATGATTAGCAGAGCTAAAAAAGTGGGGGTTGCAAAACTTGACTATCTTGGTCAAGGTTCCTAACCGCGACCATTTGGAGACGCTTCCCCATACAATGCACGAATTGGTCGGGATTCCTAACCCTGACCATTTGGCAGACCGTGCACCAGAAATGGTCGGGGTTCCTCACCCTGACTATTTGGTAGAGACCCTCTAGCCCGCAGACTTGCTGGAAAATCTCCTCTCTTGCTAACATATATCAATCCTTTACTAAAATTGTCAAGTTTAACACAAACTCTCTTACTATACATATATCAATCCATAATTAATTGCAATCTTAAATAAACACATATCTTTATATCTATATTACATCTATTACCAATTTCAAACAACAACATAACATGTCTAAAAATCCAATCATAATCATAGCGTCCAACTAGCATTTTAAATATAAACATCATAAAACAAGCAATTTTGAAATTTAGCAAATATTTAGAACTCCTTTTTCTCTCGCTCTCCCTCTCGCTTTCCCTCTCAGTCTTCCTCTTCTTTTTCTCCCCCTCCCTTGTTCGCCTTCAACATGAGCTTGGATGATTTCATTGTCCGGTTATGTATGAATTTGTGAGCGCATGACATCCTTGTTGACTTGAACCTGCTGTAAACATCCGGCTTGAGCCTGCTGTGAACATCTGGCTTCATCATGTGCATGACTTGAGCCGGCCCTCGTGTATCCTTGGACCCATTGACGCTCGTACCCTATAAGTCATTCTTGACATCCATCGCGATTTGCATGACGTGTCTTTCTAAGAGCGGACCGAATCTTTCCTATGATGCGAACAAATGCATTCCTCGCCCCTAGCCCGGTAATCAATATCAATGTATCATGTGCAATAGAAGCAACCTTATCGAGTTCTTGTACCTATAAGATAAAAATCAAAAGAGGATTATTAGCAAGTGGATGATAATAAAAATAATAATCAATTTTGTTCCTATAAAGGTTTTCATGACCTTTTGGGGAGGTTAGCCACTATCTGGAAACATTCCATCCATTTGATATATAAATATTTAGCACAGATTGAAATAAATGTATAAAATTATATGTAATCATATATATTAAAAACAAATATACATGTATCCTAATGGAACCTAATCATCGAGAATGCGGTCTCCCTCAAATATGGTGTTCCCAATTGCCATCGCTGCCATTACCATATTTGCAACAAAGTGATGCAACCTTTAAATTCTTTATTTTGCATGAATGCCATTTTTTTCATCTCCCTATAGAGATAAGCTAACATTGCACTTCCCCAAGATAACTACATGATCCCGAGATCATTAAAGGCGTCGTTACCTTTCCAACGTACATTGACATATTATTGATTCCATAATTAATTTTCGCACCATAAGAGCAAGCAATAAAAACCATATTGTTCAACCAATGAAAAAATTAAATTATATCATTTAAATACAAAAAATTAAAAAAAAATTATCAGGCCATTGAATAAGAGGAAAACCCTAGATGCAAATAATCTCACAATCGTATAACTATAATTTCGATCAAAAACCCTAAACCCCAAAATGAAAACCCTAATCCTAGAAATGAGTATTCTATGCCTTAGAATTTTAATTTCAATTAAATCAATTCACACACAAAGAATTTGAACCGCCACAAAGATAGTGATTGATATTAAATTTCAAACCCTAGAAATTGGATTTTGATAAAAAAAAAACCCTAAATTTGAATGTTGAAGAAGAGAGAAAAACCCCTAGATTTTTAAATGTTAAAAGAGGTGAGAAGAAAGAGAAATTGCCCTAGAGATCTTTTGCAAACTTCCTCGTTAAATTTTAGCCACAAAATGGGGTTGGGAGACTTAGGTAGGCGGATGGTTAGGAGAGACCGGAGTTAAAGGGAGAGAGAAAATCAACACTGTGAGGGAAGAGGAGATCGGTTAGTATATATAAGCTGGGGGGGAGCCACACCATAAATAGTCGAGGTTGGGAACCCCGACTATTTGGTCTATTAGCTGATTCCCCATTTTTGAGCGAGGGGGAGGTTCTGCCAAATGATCGGGGCTAGCAACCTCGACCATTTTGGTTTGGGTCTACTAAACGTTCGTACAGCATAAGGGGAACGATCAGCCAAATGGTTAGGGTTAGGAACCTTGACCATTTCATGTACCATATAGGAAAGTGTCTGCCAAATGGTTAGGGTTGGGAACCCGGACCAAGATAGTCGGGTTTCACAACCCTAACTTTGTTAGCTCTGCTAATCACACAGAGCTTCTGAGGGTGGCAAACAGTGGTCCTAATTAGTCGGGGTTGCCAACCCTGACTAATTAGAATTTTTTTTTTAACGACCTAGGTCAATTTTTATAATAAAGTTTGGACTAAGTCGATTTTTGAAATAAAAGTGTGAATTAGGTCTTTTTTGAAAATTTCTTCCCCAATCACACTTAAAAAGTTATGTTTGATTAACACCCCCAATATCTCTCAAAATTAGTATCTAGAACTTGAGAAGAAAATGTAAATTGATTGAAAATATAACATCATATTTGTAACAGTACAAATTATAAACAATCAAATTTTAAACGAATATTCGATAAGCAAACGAATTGAACATACATATGGTTTAATTCTATTCCTTAATGCATTCGAAAATTAAATATTATTTATTAGTATTAAATGAACTACTGAATCGAATACAATTGAATAATTATTCGAACAATTAGCAAACTATTTGTTAATTATTTGGTTTGTTTCCACCCTATCCACTAGTATATTTCTTAGATTAATTGCGGATAGACTCTTGTATTATCACCCAATTGCAGATACACTCTTTTTATTTCTATTAGTGTGGATAATTTGTAAACCCATCCTTGTACTATTTCCTCAGAGTGTCGAAAGGCAACAAAGTGATGTTTTTTCTATTGTTAAAAGAGTGCACAAAAAAAAGTTTCATAGATGGGCATATCTACACAAATACACAAAATAGAACTCCAACGGGTCTATTCGCACTTGGATTATAATACAATTCTATCTGCAGTTAGGGCTATCCAAAAAGCTCACGCCCAGGCCCGGCCCGCGGGGCGGGCCGCGAAAACCCGTGGTCAGAACAGGGCCGGGCCCGGAATAGTAATTTTTTTATTTTTTTAAATGTAATATATATATATATATATATATATATATATATATATATATATATATATTATATATATATATATTATATATATATTTGTACTCTCTCTTAGGATATAATTATATATAAGTATACTCTCTTTTATATAAGTATATATATGTATAAGTATGCTCTCTCTTAATATATGTATGTGTATATATATATATATATATATATATATATATATATATATATATATATATATATATATATATTATATATATAATAATATATATATATATATATTATTATAATATGTTCCTCTATATATATATAAAATTTATACTCTCTCTCTCTCTCTAGTATATAATATATGTGTATATATAATATTTATACTCTTATATAAATATAGCTTATATGTGTGTGTGTATATATATATATATCTATATATATTATATATATATATATATATATATAATATATATATATATATATATATATATATAATATATATATATATATATGTTTATGTATAATACAACATTTGTTTATGTAATTTCTATAAGTATTTACAATTTGTTTATGTATAATATATGAACAATATGAATACTTTGGATTACTTAGTCTAGTGGTAAAATTTTAGGAGTTTGGAAGGAGGTTAGTGTCAAATCGCTAGCACAACATATATATTTAGAAGTCTTAGAAATCTATAATTATTTTTAATTTTGTTTGTATCTATAAAATCTATAATTGTTTTATATCCTTTTATTATTTTAATTTCTATAATTTTTTATATTTGTAAGTTATATAATTACAAATGATTAATAATATAATTTTTTATCAAAAATGTGTTTATTTTTTGCTTTGTTTTCTTGAAAAAATTTAAAAAAACAAAAAAAACCACTCAGGCCCGGCCCGGGGCAACCGGGCTCGGGTCCGGGCTTCGGTTTTGCCCGGCCCGAGCCCGGTTTTCCGGGCCAGGCCGGATGGACGACCATATCTGCGGTTATCCCTATTTCTTAATATGAAATATAATCATGCAGCCTTGTATCTTGTTTTATCTCGTTTGCATTTAGAATTTATAATTTAAGACTAACTAACTTAACTATCCAAGCCACGTGCCTTTAGCTGCTTCTATGCAAGTTTTACAAATGAAATTTATTTATTATGATTAATGTCATCAAGTTAAATGCGAACTCTTTAGTGTGGTGATTCAATATGTTAAGTTTATATTGCAACATGATATTTTAATTCCTGTTCTTTAAGTAGAAATTTAGTAAGTTATACTATACTTTCAACAAGGACCTAGTTATAATAATCTTCCCATTGTGCTTTGTAGTCAGCGTTGAAGAAATGATTCATAATTGATTTAGCAATCTTATCATTTATGCGTCATGGATTTTGCAATCAAGGATCAATCACATATATATTATTATTCTATGACATTGATGTGAAATATATCGACGATATTTGGGAATACAACAATTCGAAAATGTTATATTTTTTATTAATTAGGTTAATTTCGCCTAGACCTCATATATTTTTAAGGAGCTAACAACTTATATTTACCCTGATAACTTTACCCTGATAAC
The DNA here is from genome assembly GCF_001876935.1 of Asparagus officinalis. NCBI lineage: Eukaryota > Viridiplantae > Streptophyta > Magnoliopsida > Asparagales > Asparagaceae > Asparagus > Asparagus officinalis. Next base: position 120,180,034 of record NC_033794.1, on the reverse strand, counting down.
TTACACTGATGAGTCTATGAGCAGCTAATCCTATTGCAAATAAGTTACCCTTAATTTGTAAAATGGATTTTGATTTGTACACAGATCGTTGCGGTGACATACTCGGACTTTATAACAGAGTTACAGACACAAAACGTACTTGTGTATGTCATTAAATTATTACGTAATTACAAGAATCTATACTTCTATTTAATAAAATCGTTGGCTCGCAGAAATTGTAGGTGCATAAATTAAATTAAAATAACTTAGGGTTTTCTTTGATTATCTGCTCGTGAAAAATTTGTCTTATACCAAGTTGATATACACATAAAAAAAACGAAGATGTTTGATTAAAATACAATTTCTGGTGTTATCCAATAATTTATTACTATAAAATCACTATGAATTTCAAACTTATTTTTTTATAATTTTAATATTCACGTGCATACTTCTTACAATAATGTTATTCTAAAATTATTCTAAAATTCACTTACCTTCCTCTCTGCACTGGTGTAGTCGTTTGTACTGCCATTAGTGTTCTCTACACAGTTTGTATGATGAATTATCTTAGGAGACCGTTTAATAACCTAATAGTTTTACTCCATTCATTACCTATAACATGGCCATCTTTAGAAACAACATTCTAGAACTCTTCCTCTTATTTTGTTGATTCATTTCCGGTTTAGTACTTTGAGTTCAGCCAACACTAGCGCACAAGGTGTCTTAATTTTAAAAATAAAGCGGCGGTTATTCATGGTGTACGTTAGCGGGCGATCTTAGGCTTGCTAACTTGCGTCCCCGCCGTGTTCTAGATGGCAAAAAAAAGAGAAATAGTGGTAAAAAGATCTTCAATATAGGATTGAGTGCTTCAAATTCTTGTTTGCAATCATCTGAGAATCAATCTGATACGATTTTGGCTGAAGAAGATGAAGATTTAGATCTTGAGGTTATGCGGTCAACGAGCCCTAGAGGAGAGAAAAAAAAGCTATTGAAGGCGGATATTCTTAACTCTATTATTTCTTGGTGGATTCTCTTCAATCTCAGAGAACTCCTGAGATGATTGGTGTTCAATCGCGTCACCTCTGTAAGTCTTCGTTCTCTGGTAATGGTGATTGTAGTTCATCTAGGTTTTCTTGGGCTGATGATCTTGAATTGGAGAATGTATCATCAAATCTCTCATCTAAGCATCATTCTGATAATTCAAATAAGATCTTAGATCCTGATCCTTCTTTGATTCTGGATTCTTCATTGATTCCGGATTCAGTCACTGTTCCATTGCGTTTGTTGGGAATACTGAGAATTTACTCCAAAAGAGCTCAAATGTTGGATTTCTTGGTGGTGATTTCCCGCCACTTGAGAACTCCATTGATATACCTATTCCAGATCCTGTTAACAACACAAAGAAAAGATGGGCGAGTTTTTCGCTGATAACAAGAAATGCGGAAGTGGTTTCAGTTTGAATTATGTGCCACCAAATGTTGAAGATTCAGCAACTTTTGATGAAGATGCATGGAATAAAGGGGTCTATATATGGAAATTTTCTCTCATTGGACATGTTTTGGGATTAAATGCTAAATTCAAAGCAATGGATTCTTATGTGATGAAAGTATGAGGAAATTTGGCAGTGCTTGAAGTATGTCTCATCAAACCTGGTCTGTTCCTGTTTAAATTTAAAAGCATGTATGATATGAGATGCATTTTAGAGAATGGACCTTGGTTTTTTGGTTCTAGGCCTATCCTCCTAAAGCCTTGGACTATTGATAAAGACTTAGAAAAGAGAAATGATTGTGTTTACCCTGTGTGGATACATCTACCAGGCTTAAGGCTTAACTTGTGGAATGCAAAGAGCATTGGCAAAATTGCCAGTATTATAGGTAAACCAATTACCACAGATAAGCTTACAGCTAATAGGCAAAGACTTGCATATGCCAGGGTGTTGGTTGAAGTAAACATGCCCTCTACTCTTCCTGATGAAATTTCTATTCATAGACCAAATGGAAAGAAATTCCTTCAGAAGGTATATTATGAACTAAAGCCAAGATGGTGTGACATTTGTAAAATGGTGGGCCATGAAACTAAGTTTTGCAAGAGATAGGTTAGGGTTCAGAGATGGATGCTTAATCAAAAAACAGGTCCTCCAAATAATGCATGAAAATCTAGAGTGGAAGCTAATATCCTCCTGTGCATGTTGTGCACATTCAGGATGATGAAAATCTGGCTAAGGGAAGAAAGGGTATACAAGATGTTAGTGTTGGAAGATGGAAGAATGATTTAGTGCACTAGTCTGTGCATGTTGTGACTGTTCAAAAGGCAACTGCTGGGGATCCTGTGGATAGAGGAAAAGAAAGAATAACACAAGAATTATGCTTTGATAGTAGTATTATGCACCAGGCTAAACATGCTCTCCACTCTCAAGTTCCTTTTCAGCCAAAGGGCAAAGAAATATTACAGGATGGAAAAATCTTGGGCAATCACAGTGTAAATAGAAAAAGTAGTCACGTGCATGTTGTGCATGCCCAGAAACATTCAAATGGTGATTCCTGGATATTTGTTCAAGGAAGCAAAGTTAGGAAAGCTAATTCAAAAAAATCATATGTGGAAAATAGTAATTGTGAGCCCCACTAGCAATTGAGCAGAGGGGGCCGCGGGGGGGGGGGGGGGGGGGGAAAGAGGGGGGGCTCTTTCAATTGAACCATGCCTTCATGGAATGTGAGGGTATTGAATAAATCCTCTAAACAGCATTTGGTGAGGAATCACTTACAGCAATATCATCTATCCTTTATAGGTGAAATTAAAATTAATGAATCTTTGCTATCTACTACTAGTAAGAGGATTGCCAGCAACTAGAATTGGTTGTCAAATGTTAAGGGATCTGAGAAAGCTAAAATACTCATCCTATGGGATCCTAACTTTTTTGATATTTAAGTCCTCAAAGTTTCAAACCAGCATATTACTTGCTCTGTTAAATCTGTAGATGGCAGGCTGAGCTGTATAATTTTAACAATCTATGGTTTCAATCAACTGGAAACTAGGAAAATGTTGTGGGCTGGTCTTTTTCAGGTATTTCATAGCATTGGAAATATGCCATGGTTCCTATGTGGGGATTTTTATGCCTTATTATGCAATGAAGAAAAACTTGGAGAAGCAAATCTTACCGAAGTAGATACTAGAGATTTTAACAACTTCATTGAGGATTGTAATCTTAATCACTTGAAAACTCAAATCATGTGCATGATGCTAATACAAGGGTCTAGAGTAGGCTTGATAGGGCCTTGGTCAATGATGCATGGATTAATATGTACAACTCTAGTCATGTGGAATTTATGCTCCTAAGTTTCTCAGATCATTCTCCAGCTATAGTATAAATATATAATGATTTGGTACAAGAGAAAAAGTCATTCAAATTTTTTAGAAGGTGGATCAAGCATGCCAATTTTCTTCCCACTGTATCTAAAATCTAGCAACCATCCATTCAAGGTTACACTATGTAGTCAGTATATACAAAGCTCGAATTGCTGAGGAGAGAATTGAAAGATTTAAACAAGAAGCATTTTTACAATATAAGTGAACAAGTTCAAAGAGCTAAGGTTGCCTTAGAGGATACTCAGAGATTTTTACAATCTAACTCTCTCAATCCTGACCACACCAAGCAGGAAAAAGAGTGCTTTTATACATACAATAAGCTACTTGATTGTGAGAAGTCTTTTTATAAACAAAAGGCCAGAATTGCGTGGAGTGTGCATGGAGATAGGTGTTCCAACATTTTTCATGCTATAGCAAAATCTAAAATGCATAACAATAGAGTAGTAGTCCTCTGCAATAATAGAGGGGATAGGATCACTGATGGTGAGGAAATTGTGAAGGAGCTTGTGTCATACTATAAAAATCTGATGGGCAAGGCTATACCAAGGCTACCAACACTTCTCCTCCAGATATCAACATCATTAAATCAGGTCCATGTCTGAATGATTCTCATATCAGGGAACTATCAAAACCAGTTTCAAAAGATGAAATAAAGGCTGCGGTATTCTCTATGTCTGAAGACAAAGCTCCAGGACCTGATGGATATAGTGTGTCCTTCTTTAAAGCTGCATGGTCCATAATTGGTGAAGATATTACCTTGGCTATTGAGATTTTTTTAGGACTGGTAAGTTGCTGGGCATTGCTAACTCCACTTCTATTACTCTTATACCAAAGGTACAATGTCCTAAATCCCCCTCAGACTTCAGGCCTATTTCTTGTTGCAATTACATTTACAAAATTATATCAAAAATTCTTGCAATTAGAATTAAGCCTGTAATGGGATATCTTGTGTATGAGGTTCAAAGTGCTTATGTGAAGGGAAGGCAGATTTTAAGCAATATTATGCTAGCTCGTGAACTACTAAAATGTTACAACAGAAAGCATATATCTCCTAGGATCATGTTCAACATTGATATTAGGAAAGCTTTTGATACTATTAGTTGGAGTTTTATTGAAAAAATGCTCATGGGATTGGGATTTCCAACTGGTATGATAAGATGGATTATGTCCTGCATTACCACTACAAAGTTTTCAATTTCTCTCAACGGTTCTCTTCATAGATACTTTAAAGGAGAGTGTGGCTTGAGACAGGGTGACCTTCTCTCCCCCTACCTTTTCATTTTGGGTATGGAATACCTTTCTAGGAGCTTGGCTTCTTTAAAGGATGACGGGTCCTTCAAATTTCATCCAAAATGTAGAAACCTGAAGATCACTCATCTAATATTCACGGATGATTTGCTATTATTTGCTAAGGGAGATACTTATTATATACATAGACTATATCAGTGTGTCAGATCTTTTGGTGCAGTATCAGGTTTAGAGGCAAATACTGGAAAATGCTTAATTTTCTATGGGGGTGTAGAGGATTCTGTTAAAGCATCAATATTAAATATTCTGGGATTCTCTGAGTGGACTATGCCGGTTAAATATCTGAGTTACTCTTATTTCCAAAAGGCTCTCGCACATAGATTGCAATCCACTATTTGAAAAAATCTCTGGGCAACTGCAAAACTGGAAAAAAAACATAAGAACCTGTCATATGCTGGAAGGTTACAAGTCATTAAAAGTGTAATACTTAGAGTACATATTAATTTATTGGATATCAAGTTACATTCTACATGTCAGTGTGCTTCATAAGATTGATGAATTGTGCAGGAGATTCCTATGAGGCAATACTGAATCTTCCAGAAATTCTTTGGTTGCTTGGAAGAAAGTGTGTGTTGGGAAGAAACAGGGTGGCTTGGGAATTTTTTCAGCTTATACTAGGAATTTTGCAACCGCACTAAGAAGCATTTGGTTCATTCATACCAACAAAGAATCATTATGGATCAAATGGATACATGAGAATTATCTCAAGCATAGAGATATTTGGCAAGTGAAAGCAAGATTAGGATATTTTTGGATGTGGAAGCAGTTGATTAGAGCAAGAGATAAGGCATTGGCTAAATTTGGAGGAGCTAAAAATTTACAGGAGTTCATCAAGACCTATCTTATAAACTCAAAACTAAAGCTTTCAACCTTGTATGTTGGTCTCTCCCCTGCATCAAGTCCAGTACCATATGGTATAATACTATTTGGGGAAGCTTAAATATTCCTAAACACTCCTTTATCAGTTGGTTGGCTATTCAGGATAGACTTCTAACTCAAGATAGGCTGCTGAAGAGAGAGATTATTAATGTTAACATTTGTTGTTTATGTTCGGGTGTTGGCATAAAGTCAAGGGATCACTTGTTCTTCGAATGCTCCTTCTCTTGTTACATTTGGAATCACATTATGGATTGACTTGATTTTAGGTGGAAGTCAAATAATTGGAGTCAACTAATGAATTGGTTCACAAGGTTGAGAGGAAAAGGTCACAAGCAAAAACTTAAAGAGTCTGGCTTTGACGGCTTCAATTTATAACATTTGGCGAGAGAGAAATGCAATGATCTTTACATAGAAAATAAGAGATACTGAGAATCTTATTAGAGTCATTAAAATTGATATTTCAACCATTATCTTTAATAGCCCCATGTCTACTAACAAGGACTTTTCCTTGTTAATGTGAGGATGTGAGGATTTGGTTGTTTTGATTCCTGTAAAAAAATTATAATCTCAGCTGTTTGCTGAGCATCTTGATGTGTACACAAACTTTATATTTGGTGATGAATAAAGTTTTCATTGACAAAAAAAAAACAACTAGTGCACAATTTACTTGGATATGAAGTATGTTGGCGAATATCATGAGAAAACCATCCTTAACTTTGGGTTATTAACTGCCATAACTTTGAAAGTATTATAAAACTTCCTTAAGTTTAGGGGCTATCAGAAAACCTCTTTTTAATTTTGAGATTTTATCATAAACCAATAATTTTTTAGAGTTCCTGATAAAATCTCAAAATTAAAAGAGGTTTTCTAGTAAAATCATAAAGTTAACAGTGAGGTTATCTAATATTTTGAAAGTTGTGGGGTCATCTGATAATTGTCCAAAGGGAAGGGAGGTTTTCTGATATGTAGCCTATTTTGGCATACAAAGTTGGTTACTATATATACGTATATAAAGAGTAAGTAAACGTATTAAATGTTAGGTATTTCCTTCAAGTTTGAGTTCATGACTGAAAACTCAGACAATAATCTTTGGACCTTAATTGTCTAGCCCAAACTAGTTTTGTAAGGCAAATTTACTGATATCCATTCAGTATAAGTTGCAAAAATAGAATTTCTTGAATTAGTTTATTTAATTACTTGACTTTTTTTAGTCCTATCCATTCATGTCCCTTACATGTCTTAGCACATTGATTCTTTAACCTTCTTCAAACGTATATAAATGTCAAAGTGCGAAAGAAAATGCAGCCATGGCTGAGATTGACATGACCAACGTGCAACTTGAGCACGCGTATCTCATATATACCCACAATAACAAGTGTCATGGGATATATATAATATTCGCATATATACTGAATATCTAAAGTGATCCATTGGGCAGATTTTTTTATTTAGGACAAATTTTAGTTTTAGACCGTTTTAGGAATTTATTTTCAAAAAGCGATCATTTTCAGATTTATTTACAAATTTCAACTTAATTTTAGCTAGGTGGTTAAAACTGGGTCAAAATTTGCGAATAAGGTTGAAAAACTTCACGAGATTTAAAATCCCGTGAAGTTATGTCCTTAATTAATTAGCGCTAACCAAAAAGCTTGGCTCAAGCGCTAAACTGCTACTAAACTTCATGGGAGTTAAAATCCCGTGAGGTTTATATTAAACAAATTTCATAAAATGAGTAGTTATGTGCAATTGGTTTAGTGGTTATGACATTAGTTTATAAGACTTGGATGGGAAGCACATTGTTCAAATCCTAGCATTGTAAATTTTTTTAAATGTTTAAGGAAAAAAATATGTTGGGGTGAAATTCAAACTCAATACAACTTGAATGGTTGAAGTTTAGCTTTCTTTGAGCTAACCACTTCACCTATTATGGCGACCATGTTATATTGAACTCCTGTGATTTAAAAGCCCATAGAGTTAGGCTGATTTTAAACTTCATAGGATTTAGAATCCTGTGAAGTTTAATTAAGGACTAAACTTTACGAGATTCTAACTCTCATGAAGTTTTTCAACTTTATTCGCAAATTTCGACCCAGTTTTAGCCAAGTGGCTGAAACTGGGTCGATATTTGCAAATAAATCTGAAAATGGTCGATTTTTAGAAATAAATCATAAAGGGGTCTAAAACAAAATTGTGTCCTTTTATTTAAAGTATACATGTATTAAATAGCTAAATTATCAGATTGGTGTTTTATTAATTCCCCTCCTATCAGTTGATATGAATTGAGTTTTTGGGAGAACATGGATAATTTTATTCATTATACTGAAGTCTTTAAATACAAGATCAAGAGAAGAGGTTCTAGTATCCTAAGCGACATGAGACTAAAAGAAAGAGATACAATATGCCTAATAACTATATTTAACACCGGTTTGATTTTTTTTAGCTCCGTCAATGTTTTGATATTTCCTCTAAGCCAAATGTGCAATTAAATCCAAAACTTTACCGCCGGCAAAAAAAGACGTGAAAGCTCATGTGATGTTACTAGTGCTATCTTATTCCTAAGAAAGGTACGATAGTATTATTTGACAAATTATTGTAAGGATAATAATTATTTCCAAGCTTATGCAAGAATGTAGATCCGTCCACCGTAAGTAAGAAAGTAATTTAACCTATATTAAATCCAACATAGAAGATAATTTTATAGGTCATGAGAACAGTGAAGTAAGTGGGAATAATGAACCCCGACGCTGATCCTTTCTTTTCACGGAACATTAAGAACATTTGGTTTGCATATCCAAAGAAAATCTTCAGTAATGCCAAAAATTTCAAACTAGTGCAATTGGTTGGATAAATATTCTCGGAGTATCAGGGATCGATATTGGTGCTGATGAACTTCAGAAAAAGAATCTTGTCTATTTGTCTAGAAATTAGTGTGTATATATTCTCATCTTAAATAAGATAGTTGCATATTATTAATTTAATTTGTCATTTTCTTTAAGATTGACCAAATCTTGTAAAATAAGTAGGATGTCTGTAAACTAAGTCTAGTCTAGAACATTGTCAAGAGTTTGAGCTGTAGTCACATAAGCATCACGACCTGTCAAAAATGTCTCTTTCTATGTTTGCTTCGCTAAAATAATAAATGAAAACAGCATAGAGAGCTAGAAAATGAAACAAAAATTAACTAGTATATATAATATAATAGAATTCCTGTATATTATTTCTTTCAAAAAAATTAATTTAAGAGATTTCTATAAAACAGAGAAAATATCTAAACTTTAACAAAATCCAATTTAAGGAATTGGCTAGGAAGTTGACAAAATTCTATTGATTATTGGGTCATCTCAGCTTTTTCACACACTATTTCTCTCTTCTTTTCCTACTTCACATTTCCTATTTTTGGGTTTGAAACAAACTAGAGATTAGCTTTCTCACGGTCCCTCCTTTTCCCACTATCAATTTCAAGCCAAACTAAACAAACAAACAAACAATTATTTTTTTCAAGAAATGCATGGAAACCATTGGAATTGGTTTCTAAGCACATTTTTCTAATTAAAAAAAAAGAAAATGAACCAAACAGTCCCTAAAACTAAGCTAAAGCTCTGATTAGATTGTTTATTCTGCTCTATCTAAATTTTATTGACGAAGTGCAAAGTTCATCTCCCGCCAAAGATGATAACATTAATTAATTTTAGATGATCAGCAATACTCATCATCACCATCAAGAGAATGTATCCTAAAAGTTAATTATTAGTGACGTGACTAGCGTAGAGAGCTAATTTCTTTCTTCTAACTTAAGAAAGAATAAAGCCATAAAATGACAAGTCCAATTAAAAATGAAGAAATTTAAAAGGGTGATAAACTGCTAGCTGACCAGGCTACTTTAAAGAGCATCATTCAATTAAGATACAGATGACTAGAAAGCTAATTATAGCATGAAGCACAATTTTACTTGTTTCAAATGCTTCAAAAAATCATATCATATCATACTCTCTTTAAAAGAGGGAGTTGTGGAAAAACCTTCCAATGACTATACTACACATATTCTTTTTTTATATCACATTCTAATACTAACTAAACTAAATTAATTATCATTGTTAATTAATTATATTATATGTGTAGAAACGGCGAAAAACATTGAAGAAGATCAGGAAAAATAGAGCAGACAGGCATTTGGACGCTTGCCGATCGACCGCGAGACAAGCTGCGGTCGACCGAAACGTGCACGAGTATAGGGCAATTTTCGGAGCTTTGGCCGGTCGACCGCGACGATTTCGGCGGGTCAACCGCCAAACCCTGTAATCGATTTATTGGATTCTGTCGTTCTTGTCGGTTGACCGTGGCGTCAAGTGCGGTCGAACGCACGTCGGGTTTGGGCCTAATTTTGGTTTTTCTGTTTTATTTGGTATTAGTGTTTGGTATAAGTACAAACACGTTTTAGGGTTTCTGCATGTGGAACAGTTAAAAGGGTTGTTTTGAGCACTGAAAAGAGAGTTTTTCTGAGCTATTGGTTTAGGGTTTTGTTTGAGGGATTGAGAGTTTTATTTGTAAGATTAATTGGTGAGTTTGAGTGATTTTGCAATCTCGATTTATACTCTCCTTCTCTATTAGTGAAAACTCATCCCCTTCTTACCCCATGGACGTAGGCAACTTGTCGAACCACGTAAAATTCGTTTATTTATGTTCGTGCTATTATTGTGATTGTGTTTGGCCTTCTCTCTCGACGTTTAGTTTGTCATCGCCACACCCAACAAGTGGTATCAGAGCAAGGCTATGCTTGGGATTAGGTGGAGGAGTAGATCGCTTTGGAAGCTCGTTTAGGGTTTCAGTTGGTGATAAAGGTAGGATTTTTACTATTGTGGATCTTGTCTTTCGTCGTGTGGGGGTGAGATCTTTCGGAGGCTCTTATTAGGGTTTCAGTTGGAGGTAAAACTCTATCTTTCTTAAAGTTTAGATCTATTTCTTTCAGTTTGTTCTGCATTGTTTTGTTGGTGTTTTGAGGAAGATGGCTGAGAAAGAAGGAGTTGAGGGTGGTACTTCTAGCATGAAGACTGTCCAAAGTTTGAATATTCACTCTATGAAGATAGATGTAGAGAAGTTTAATGGCACGAAAAATTTTGGTTTATGGAGATGTGAAGTCTTGGATGCGCTAAACGCGAAAAATTTGGAGGATACTTTGGAGTTGGACGGGAAACCGGACGATATTGAAGAAAAGATTTGGAAAAAGATGAATCGAACGGCGTGTGGTGTGATTAGGTTTTGTCTAACTCAAGATCTAAAGTATAATGTGATCAATGAGACTTCAGCAAAGAAGATTTAGGAGATTCTAGAGAGTAAGTATTTGACAAAGAGTGTTGAGAATTGCTTGCATTTGAAGAGGAGGCTTTATCGTTTCCAATTGAAGAAGAGAATCTCGATTAGTGATCACATGAACCACTACACGAAGCTTCTTGCGGATTTGACAAATATGGATGTTATGATTGAAGATGAGGACAAGACGTTGTTGCTGTTGAGTTCCTTGCCTGACGAGGAATATGAGACATTCGTTCTTACTCTTATTAATGAAAAATCATCTCTTTCATATAATGAGGTCACCGTTGCTCTTGTGAATTATCAGCTTAGGAGAAAGATAAGGAGACTTCAATTGATACAGTAGCGGGGGCATTAGTCGCAAGAGGGAAGAGTCCAAACCAAAGTAGGAGGTCGCAGTCTAGAGGAGCACATCCTGTAGTTGGTAGGAAGCAGTGTGCTTTTTGTAAAGAAGATAGACATTGGAAGTCTGAATACCCAAAGTTGATAGATCGAGCAGGGAAGAATAAGGAGAAAGTTATACAAGCTTCAGAGGTGAATGTTACCAAGTCTTGTGGCGACAATTCATATTCGGATTCTTCGGGCTACTCGTATCTTGCACTATCGTCAGTTTGTGTTGCCGACTCTATGGAGTGGATGTTAGATTCAGGTGCTTCATACCACATTTGCCCTAGGAGGGACTGGTTCTCCAGCTTTGAGGAGTTGAAAAGAGGGGATATCGTGCTCATGGGTAATGATCATAAATGCCCTATTGGTGGTATTAGTACAATTCGGATTAAGATGTGTGACGGGGTGACTAGGGAGTTGAAGGAAGTGAGGTTCGTTCCGCAGTTGTTGAAGAACATCATTTTACTTGGAGTTTTGAAGGCAGCAGGCTATATGGTGATCTTAGAGGATGCATCTCTGAAGATCACATTAGGATTCATGATTGTGATGAAGGGCGTCAGAAAGAATAATTTGTACTATTTGATTGGGAGCACGGTGATAGGTGGAGCGCTGACGACTTCTATTGATTCGGCTAGACTATGGCATTTGAGGAGGCTGGGACATTCGAGTATTGATACCGTGCATGGATTGGTGAGAGGTGCCTTGACCTACAGATTGAAGTCTTGTGAACATGTTGGTGTGAGCAAGAAGACCGAGGTGGAGTTTGACACTTCTATTCATCGAGCGAAGGGTCTTCTAGGTGGTGTTCACGTAGGCATTTGGGGGCCTTCTAAGGAGGCATCATTGGGAGGCTATAGGTATTTGGTTTTTTGTGTTGAGGACTGTTCTAGGCATTTGTGGGTTGCAACCAAGTCCTGTTGGAGTGAAGTCCTAATAGTCAAAAACAGGTGGAAGAAGTGTATAAGCAGAAAGGTAATGCTTTGTTCTTATTTTGGTAGGAAGTTTAAGAGGGGTCCTTTTCTGCATTTGTACCTAGCTCAAGGCAGTTTGAGACACTTCATTGGAAAGAAAACATTGGGGCAACGAGATGAGATGACAGATTTAATGAGCTGTTCCTTACTGGAGGAGGGTTGAGGTTTGATGTCGAGCAGTGGTTTGCAGAGAAGTTTTGGTGATGAGGCTTTGACATATTGGAGTCATCTTATTCATAGGTTGTCGACTGCTGCGTTTGGAGTATTTAGATCTGGTGGAGCTACTTCAGATTTTGGGTTTCTTCGGATATTTGGATGCCCAGCATATTGTCACATCGAGAATGTGAAATTTGATCCGAGTGTATATTTGGGATTCAGGGGCGTGTTTGATTACCACGTATGAGACTCTGATATTGTTATGAATAGTATTGTCATATTTGACTCTCAGTAGGTGGAGAGTGTTGGACATATCATTGGGATATCGTAGCAGGTAAAGAGTGATGCTACTCCACATTAGGTGGAGATTACTCCACGTACTCTAGATCATTCTGTATCGTTTGAGATTCCAACTGAGGTGATACAGATTAGGGATCATGTTGATGTGGATGCAGATGATGAGTTTGCTGATTCGAGTGCTGCTGGTAGACACAGTTGGATTTGACTATGGTCGTTGGTTCACCTCAGGTGGAGGTGTTTGGTTCGTTTCACTTTGAGGCCAGTGGGAGGGTTATCAAGTACAGATTTCTTGGTAATGATAGTGAAGGATTGAGAATCCTTCTAGTTGATTGAGGGTCTTTGGAGGCCATTTGGTGAACTACGCGAGGCTTGATTCGTTGGGCAAGATGATACGTAAGCAGTCATTTTGATGCAGTCGGTTTAGTGAGTTGATACCGACATTTAGAGTTTGTTCGCATTCTCGTTTGGGTTCCTAACTTGTTGTGGATTGAGTTCGTTGTTGTGAATTTGTTTTACTTCGTACTTGATGCAACAAGTGAGACGTTTGGTTTAGTTAGTATCGGCTTAATTTTGGGAAAACTTCACCAATATGGAGAATTGTAGAAACGGCGAAAAACATTAGAGAAGATCAGGAAAAATGGAGTAGATTGGCATTTGGACGCTTGCTGATCGACCGTGAGACAAGCTGCAATCGACCGCAAACGTGCACGAATATAGGGCAATTTTTGGAGCTTTGTCCGATCGACCGCGACGCTTTCGGCAGTCGACCGCCAAACCCTGTAATCGATTTATTGGATTCCGTCATTCTGGCCAGTCGACCGCGGTGTCAAGTGCAGTCGACCGCGCGTCGGGTTTGGGCCTAATTTCGGTTTTCCTATTCTGTTTGGGATTAGTGTTTGGTATAAATACAAACACGTTCTAGGGTTTCTGTGGAGCAGTTGAAAGGGTTGTTTTGAGCACAAAAAAAGAGTTTTTATGAGCTATTGTTTAGGGTTTTGTTTGAGAGATTGAGAGCTTTGTTTGTGAGATTAATTGGTGAGTTTGAGTGATTTTGTAATCCTGATTTGTACTCTCCTTCTCTATTAGTAAAAACTCATCCCCTTCTTGCCCCGTGGACGTAGGCAACTTGCCGAATCATATAAAATTCGTTTGTTTGTGCTCGTGCTGTTGTTGTGATTGTGTTTGGCCTTCTCTCTCAACGTTTGGTTTGTCCTCGGCACACCCAACAATATGTCACTTTAAGTTTGTATAATTTGATCCCTAAAACTTCTAATGTTATTGTAAAACTATACATCATATTAACTATTAGTAATGTGTAATAATATATTAATAGATAATTACATGTCAATAAAGTATTTATAGAAAGAGAATAAAACAGAAAATTGTCCAAAAATTGTACCACGAAACTCATATAGGAATATTACAAAGAGCATGTTTATGTTTAGATAACAGGATAGAAGGTACAAAAAATTAAATTTTAGAAAATATTAGGATATTTAAGTGCAGCAAGATATGTTATATAAAATTAAAAAAAGTGCAGCAAAATACAAGTGGAGGTATATAAGTATAATTTTACTAAAATATAAGGTATTTAAGTTCAGTTAAGCCTATAAAAGATTTGAAATATTTGTTATCTACAAACAATAGTATATGATCCCACTAATAAATAATATCCATCATACAATATGAGGCCACATGCTTAGCTTATATTTATATAATAGATGAAATATGGAAATTTTAAAACATTATACTTTGAATGAGTCTCAAGATTTTAATTATTTTCTAAAATTATATACTTTGCTTGGAAAACTATAGAACAGACTTTTGAAGGACCACTATAAAATGTTGGACATCAAATAAATATTGAACAACTAAAATCCATGATATTGGATTGTAAAAATCAAGGATATGTATGTAATATACTGGGTGTCATATGAGATAACATTCATACATAACATGACATTGTAATATATAATCTAACGTACTAATAAATTTTAAGCATAAGAATTTGCATCAAGACATATGTTTAAGTTTTGAGAGTGGAGAAATTTGGGAGAAGAACCGTGACCTTTGTGGGTTTTGTGGTTTTGATTTTGTTTCCCAAACACAATCCGAACCCGAGCCTACAAACAAAGTAAAAATGACATGATTTTCTCAATATCTTCAAAGGGATATATCGACCATATATTCAATAACGGTCGATATATCAAAAAATCACCAAACAAAAGAAAACAATATAAACATATTACAGAGATAAAGTCTTTAACCCAATATATTGGCTGATATAGCAATATATTGGTTGATATTTAATAGATTGCCTATAAGAGAAAATATGTAAAGGTTATTTAGACATTATAAGTTTTTTATTTTAAATAACAAATGATTCTATGTTATTTCCTCAAAATTTTAAAATTGCTCATAATTTTAGGGATTAATATTAAATTATTAAAAATTTATGGGACAAATTATAAATAAGCCATATTTAAAAGAAGGTTTATTTTTTAAAAAACCCCTCCCAACTATGGGATTGTCTTAACAACACACACTCAATTGATTCAGTTTGACAAAACCCCTTTATTAGGGGGGGTTATAGATAACCCCTCTCAATTTTGGTGCAAAATTAGAAAACGGCTCTCAACTATAGCGTGTCTCATAAAAACTCCCCTAATCTTTTACACTTATATCAACAAACCCCCTTAAAGTAGTTACTTTAATATATGATTTGAACAAAATACCCTCTTGAAGAAAGCAATTTTAATTAAAAAGAAATCTTTAACCGATAATATAATGATCACAACCAATTTACAATTTGTTCCCTCTATATCCCGTCTTTTTCTTCATATGGCAAAAACCAAGGTAATTCTTTTATGATTGATTAATATTTTAGTCTTTTAAAGTCAAATACTTGTCACATAATAGATAAGACTCGATGATATTAGTTTTGAGAGGTTGGATTTAAGTGAGAAAAGCCTACAGAGGTTAAATCAAATTTTTTTTTTAAGTTGAGATAGATTATCTACAAAATGCCCAAAACTTGGCAGGGGGAGGATTGACATGCCCCCATAATTGAGGGGGAGTTTTCTAAAATTAACCCTTAGGCAAAAGTACAACTTAAGTCACATGTGACATTAATTTTACAAGAGTGGAATTTATAGCAAGTCTATCACTCAATGAACTAGTTTAGGTTATTTGTCCTTAAGTTTGTCCTACACTTCAACTTTGAAAATCTTTTAATATAAGAATCTCTAAGAGAAATTTAATATTTATTTTGGATGGGTATATGATCCTTCTGATTCCCCTTATCTTTCATGATTTGTAATAAATTATTTAACAAAATAAATTAAGTTGTCATTTTATATTGCTCACCTTCTTATAAGTTTATGAAGCTCATAGTTTGGATATGAATATTATTGCAGATATTGTATTCTTCTAAGTCCTTAAGCTAAAATTTTAGATGTTGTCTCACATTGGATAGATGTGAATTATTTTATTAAAATAAAATCAATATGAGTGCATAATATGTATAAATCATTCTCAAACTATATTTTATAATTTTTTAAAACTAGGGAGCAATCATTTTGACAGATCAATTAGTAGTTGGGAAGTTGTAAAAAGAGTACAATATCATATTTTGAAATTGATCATATAATTTATATTTTCTTTCTTGATTGAATTTGCACATTCTAACTTAGAAAATTCTAGAAAAAAATTCTTGAATACCTATAATACTCGATCGCTAGATAAACAATAGGTGGAAGTAAACAACATGTGGAAGTGAATTTTTTATAACTGAATAAAATCCTTAATGACTAGATAAAACCTACCATTTTTCAGTGACGAATTCAAGAATTTATTTTTTCATTAACAATAATAGGTTTTTTTTCGTACTGGTCCCTTACATCATTAATATTTTGAAATTTTACATTCAAATTATTAATTAATCTTAAATCGTTAATATTTTAAGGCTTTAAACAATATTATTTCTTTGGAAGACAAAATGTGAAAACTACACATGGAAATATCCAAAAAAATTAATATATCATGATAATTATAAAGTTTTATGCAACCATGTTATAGTAAATAAATAAACTTAAAGTAAATAATTGTGATATTTGACTACGTACAGTACATGTGCATTCCACCTAGAACTAACTAAAACATTCATCTTTTTAAGTGGCTGTAACTTGGCTCAATAAATGAAGAATAAATAAGCATAATCGGCTAAAATAAATAAAACATCATCTTCGTCTGTATTACATATTGCATATATAGAAACATAAACAGATATTCGCAAGTCATATCCTCTTTCACTATATTGCATATAAAGAAACACACACAAGTATAAAATTCCCTTTCTTCATCCTTTCCCGATGAACAATAATCAGAAGGCAGCATGTCAAAAAATTACACTGTTTTACAATAAGATACACTGTTTTACAATAAGATACACTGTTTTACATTTCACCGGTGAGAAACTTTTGAGTAATATTCAAGCATCACCAAAAAATATTGCTTCGGTATGTCAAAAGCTGTGAGATATTGCTTCGGTAAATAAAAATCTGTATTGCTTCACTATGTCAAAATCTGTGAGATATCGTTTCAGTATATCAAAAGCTGCGAGAACAGCAAAAAGAACCCAAGGATTGAATCCATCCATCCCTTCATCTAAGTTTCCATTTCCTCTGCAAAATTAAAAATAAACGAATTCATCGTCAATTGTGAAATTATTACCAAGGAAATACAAACATTATGTGCTAAGTTGAAATCAGAAGTTTCCCAAAAAGCAGAATGTTAGGCACTCTGTGATGTTTCCTTATGTTGGCTTTCAATATAACCAGCAAAATTGACCAACGCGTCGCCGCGACATTAGTTTGAAAAAAAATCACAGTAAATAATGATTCAAACATTTGGTTTAAAAACATCGTACACCTAATAACTCAGGAAAAAATATAGCAAGTTACACTAAAATGTAACAACTCGTACCCCATATAAAGCTGCTGAAATACAAAGTGACTTCAAAATTAATTTGATTAAATCTTTTACGAATCGTTTTGGGAGTAGGTGAGCTGAAAAATAAATGGTGACGGGTGCATAGACAAATTACACTTTTTGAAAGTGACTGAATTTCGAAATAAATGGGGCAAAAGTTTTGAGTTCTTAGGGGAAAAAATCCGTCTACATTTTGCGATGATGTGACATTTATGAGAAAAAACCAAGAAAATAAATTTTGTTTAAAATTACACCTCATACCAAACCCCTTAAAACAAAAATATAGCGAGTATATAGCAAGTGAATGATATACAAACTTAACTCGAGTGTTTGTAGTCTAAGATGATTTTCAAAGTGGGTGGCTTTAAAAATAAATTGGGGTAAAACTTTGGTTTTATAGGCAAATCACCGTTTTTCGAAGTGGGGGATTTAAAAATAAGTTGTGATAAAACTTTGGCTTATAGGCAAGAGAGTCTCTGAAAGTGGGTGGATTCAAAAATAAATTTAGGTAAAATTTTAGCTTTATAGGCAAAAAAATCCCTATAAAACTTTAGAAATATGTGGGTCTAAAAACTAATGAGAGCAAAACTCTGGATTTATACGCAAAACCCAACTTAGGAAGTTGGTTGTTTAAAACTAACTGGGGCTAGAATTTGGGTTCATAGTTAAAAACCCAACTTTGGAAATCGATGGGAGTTAAAACTAAATGGGGCTAAATTTTCGTGTTTAATCTGCACATGGCAAAAGTAGAACACCTTATCCCTCTAATCCCAAGTGTATGACATACCATCAAACTGATTTCTCTTCTAGTCAAAGTTACCATACTTTCTATATACAAAAGTCATAGGGGATGCACTGTAGTCGTGTGTGTGTGTATATAAAAAGAAGTAGCTAGAGAACATCTTTGCTCTAAAGTTTTTTTTTTTAAATGTATATTCTTTCTTTCGGTTGTAAAATATGAAGGAAAGTTTAGGCAGACTGAACATCAAGTAACATTCATACGCTTAATTGCGGATAGACTCCCCTGTAGTATTGATGTTTGGAACTTACTACCTTTTAGCTTGCAGTTAGCAGGTAGACACCTTGAGTAAAAACTTTTTGACCTGAGGCTGAAAGACAGATTGTTTTTTGAAAAATCGACCTCCTGAACAAAGCTAGAGGGTAGCATGTGCAAAGCAATGATACCACTGGGGGTCTATCCGCAACTAATCCAAACTTACAAGAACCCCAAGGATCGAAATATGAGAAGTTTTAGCTAAGGACAAATTTTCAAAAACAACTTGTTTAGAAACTTAATTGTCAAAAACGACCTATTTCAAAATTATTTACCAAATTCGACCCAGTTTCAGCCAGTTGGCTGAAACTGGACCGAATTTGGCGAAAAAAGTTACAAACGTCACGGGACTTCAAGTCCAGTGAAGTTTAAGCCCGTCATAACAAATGTGATTAAGAGGCCCAAAACTTCATGGGACTTAAAATCCCGTAAAGTTTTGTAACATCGCCAACTTCACAGGACTTCAAGTCCCGTGGAGTATCAAGCAGAATTATTAGAGAGCATCGCTCTCTAGAATTCAGCATGCAACTCCAAGGACAAGTTCTGTGGAGTTAGGGCAAGGCCTATATAAGGCCCACCCACACACGCGATTTCTTATCGCGTTGACCCCAAATACAGTTACTCTCTCTCCCCTTCACTACCAAACCAAACCCTAGACCCTTTCTCCTGTCGGCCCCCACCGTCGCTCCTACCACCGCCGCCTTAGACAATCATCACTGTCCGTGATCGATCCCGCTGCCGTCATTGCCGGAGTTCACTAGAAATTAGGACATCGATAAATTTTTGAGAAAATCTTTTTTTTTTAATTCTCCTATTTTTTTATGTATTCTCACTATTTCATGCTAATAACTTGTTTAAATTTAGATTTTGAAATAAATTTTTGAAATTATGAATTTTGTGAATAAAAATTAAAAAAAATTTGTGTATGAAGTTAGAGGAGAAATTATCAAAAATTGTAAAAGTTAGTGTATTATAAAGGTTTGACAAATTTGTGTATGAAGTTAGAGGAGAAATTATCAAAAATTGTAAAAGTTAGTGTATTATAAAGGTTTGACATTTGGTTAAAATTATGGATGTCTTAGTGTATTATAAAGGTTTGACATTTGGTTAAAATTATGGATGTCTAAAATCGATATTAGAGGATTTAAGGGTAAATAATATTTTTTGTGTTTTTCGTGTAATATTGATATTGGATTTTATTACACTTCAGAGTTAATGATGAACGATCGAATCGTAATTCTTTATTCATGTGATGGAAAGATTAACTATCTCGAGAATAATATGCCCGTAAATGAAGGAGATGTGACGAAGCCGTTGTTTATATCAAAATCATGTACTTTCGATGAATTGGTTAATGACTTACACAAATTTACATTAACAAATTCACGTGAGTATCACCTCAACGTTATTTACAATTATCCTGTTACGGATAACAGAACAAGCGGCATTCAAATCTCAAGTGACTACGATATGAGTGTTATTGGAATATTACATGACGAGAAGCGTTCGATGGAATTATATATTGAAAAGCATCACAGAAATTTGGGCATATCGGTGAATCACGACGAAGTATATTCTCCCATGTTGGAAGACCTTGAAGTTGACTCCACCCGCAACAAGATGTTGGATGGATACAGTCACAATACTTGAGCGATCCTTCGCTTGTGGGCACTTCAAATGTCTTCGATGATAGTGCTCCCCATCAAGATATAATGCCTTTCACAGGAGTGACGATAGAAGATGATAATGCAAGTGTCGAATCCGAGGATGATGATGAAGAGGATGGCTTACAAATCAATAGCATGACGTGTTTGATAAATCGTGATGAAAGGGACAACCAATATATTGATAGATGTTACTCTAACAATGAGTATATCGTGTTAGAGGATCTGTCGCCCGATGAATTTCATGGAGAAGAATGGATTAATAACTCCACGATGGAAAGTATTCCTATCGGCACTAATGCAGTTGGTGATACACAAGGCGAGGACTTCTTATTCAAAAAGGACGATCTATTTAAAAGCAAGGGGAAATTGATTTATGCGATTCGTTTGTGGGTCATCCAAAAAATATCAAGTTTAAACAGATAAAAAACAATGCAACAAGCGATAATGTAGTTTGTTTTTACCGCAAAGATGACGAAGAAGAAGATAGTGGTGGGCACAACGACAACAATGCAAAATATTCTTAGAAGCTTAATTCACGCTTGGGTGTAAGAGTAGACGGGCAATTTAAAATCACACACTACAACGAACTTCATACATGTAGCAATCCTCGATTAGAGATGAATCATAAGCATGTGTCCGCCTCTTTCTTATATTGATTGATAATACCTAAACTAAGGGAGAATCTTAATCTAAGGCCAAAGGATATTCATCTTTTAGTGCATAAAGTGACAAACTAGGATGTATCATACAACAATTGTTGGAATGCTCGGAGGAAGACGATGATAAAATTATTCGAGATTGGGACAAATCTTATGAGATCTTACCACATTATCTTGAAACACTCAAAAAAAATTTGGGGACAGTCTATGAAGTATCATCAGACCCTGTTGATGGCGAAGATATATGGTTCACAGGTGTATTTTGGGCTTAGGCTTTACATTGAGGGATTTAGATATCGTCGTTCTCTTCTTAGCATTAACGGCACTCACTTGTACGGTAAATATAAAGGCGTTTTGCTTGTTACAATCAGAGTAGACGCAGATGACGGTTTATTTTCTTTGACGTTTGCAGTGGTTGAAGTTGAAAACACTAAAATTTAGGCATGATTTTTTGCATGCATTAGATATCATATCTCTAGTGTGCAAACACGGTAGATTACATTCATATCTGATAAGATAAAAGGAATTCTAATAGCATTCCAACGATATTTTCCGTCGTCACATCATCATTGCTATTGCTTGCGACATATTAGGGACAACTTCAAGAGGAAGCATGAACAAGTAAAGCTTCAAGATCTTCTTTGGCAAGTTGGCTGTGCAACGAAAAATTTAGTTTATGAGCAACAACGGGAGAGAATTAAATTTATTTCACGAGCTGCACATGATTGGATCGAGACTAATTTGGGTCCGAATAATGTTAATAAGTGGGCTTTATATGAAGATGATGGAAAACGGTTTTATTGATACGGGTGTATCTTCTCTGTTTTGGGAACTTAGCGATCATCATGGGAACTTGAGGATAGATGATTCTCATGGCAGCTTGAGAATAGAAACGACGAATGGAAACGGCGAAAATCAGGAAATAACAAGTCTGGCAAACTGGCTCTGATCGGTCGACTGATGAACAGTATCAGTTTGGATTCCTAGCCTGTTTCGGTTTTTTAGGGTTTATATATATCTAAACTCTATTGATTCGAGGTTCCTGGTGAAAAATCTGAGAGTTTGGAGAATAGAGAGAACTGTTCTTTATTCTAGAGAGATTGTGAGGAAGAGATTTGTAATCTATTGTTCTTCATAATCTAGAGAATGTATTTTCCTTCGTCATATTAAATTGTTCGTGTTTTTGCTATTTTCTTCACAAAGACATCTTTCATAATTCCGCAATTAAATGTGCTCGCCCGGCGACTCATATCAAGTTGGTATCAGAGCAATCAAATCCTGTGAAGGGCGTATCCTGCGTATGGTCATTACTCGATCGCAATACAAGAAGCTAGTCGAGATTCTTGTTTCTTTGGAAGAAGTCCAAAAATCAAGAAAGAAGATGGCAAATAGCAACAATTCATCACGACTTGATTTAAAGGAGAAGCAGATCGAGACAATCAGTTCGACTCTTACGAAGCTCGTTGATCTCATCCAAGGAGGTGACAAGAAGGTTGAACCTACAGCGGGTCCAAAGACGCAACCTATAAAATCCAATGGAGAAAGTGAGGAGATAGATTTTTAAAGAGGACGACGAAGTTGTCAAGGCTGTTCCACATCAAGGAGGTAAGGTTTCTTATCAGAAATATGAAAATCGACTTCAGAGTGGAGATTCCTATTTATGATGGGAGTGTTGACGTTGAGAGGTTAGACGACTGGATCGAGCGTCTAGAGACCTATTTTACTATTTATGACTATTCGTCTACGGAGAAGATCGTCTTTGCGACACTGAAGCTTTCCCGACACACGCTGAAGTGGTGAAAATCCTACTGCAAACAGAAGAAATTTGTGTCTTGGAGAAGGTTCAAGGATCTGCTTAGGAAACAATTTTACCCGATGAGATTCCTTGAAGAACGTTAGTACAAGTGGCAAGGCTTGCGCCAAAAATTCAATCAAACCGTTCAAGAATACAGTACAGAATTTTAGCAACAGGCTATGGTCCTAAATATTACGACGAATGAATACTCTGTTTTTATAAAGTATATGGCGGGTTTGAATGAATACATTCGGAAAGAGATGAAGTTATTCATGGTTGAGTCGATTACGGAGGCTAGCGTGAAGGCTATTGCCATTAAAAACAAGCAAAAGAAGAGCAACGACACGAAGGGAGATGCCAAGCAGGCTGAAGGCAAGTCTAGTGGTTCCCAACCTAAGAAGGAGAAGAAGAAGGACGAGCCAGGAAAATCAGGACTGACTTGTAGTCATTGCAAACAGACAGGGCATGTCATTGAACGATGCTAGGAGAAGTACCATCACCTCAAGCCGAAAGGATTGAAGGAGGAGAAGAAGGCATACGTGATAGCGCAAGGTCTGAAAAAAATCTCAAGTATGACAGAGCCCAACAACAGTCTCAACCCTATGACAGGACAACAGGTCGTGCGGGAGGACGAAGACCCGAGAGCAGCTCTTTGTTCTCAAGTTGTTAGTGAAGATCAGTTTGGTAGATGTCATTGTTTGCGTCGGGAACGAGTTTCATTGCAGCTTTCATTACAATCGTTTTGATGGAAGCAAAAGAGTGGGCCTTACACTTGTAAAACTTATCTTTACAACAAAAACAAAATAATTAGGGTGCTCCCTAAAAACACACGCAGAAACTCCTATTTAGTAGCCTCTATTTGCGTGGGATCTTTGTCTGTACCGGGGATACGTAATCCGTAAACCACCAGTTCAACGATCCAAGTTGGACGTGAAGAAGGTTTGATGTTGATGTTTCGACGTGGAAACAAGAACAGAAATAAATATCTTAGCAAAGTAAGATAAATATTCTTCTCAAGATCAAATCAAAGTTTGAAATTGAGGAAACACTAAAGGGCTCTTGAGATTGCTTGAAAGTGGTGAAGAACTCTCTTTTGTGCTCAAAGTTCGCCAAAAGCTCGTCTCTGCTTTCAGATATTCTTCCTCTCCCTTTCACAAGTGCGTAAGGGAGGTATTTATTGCATTTGGAAGCCATAACCATCGAAAGGGAGTTGAAACAACTGATTAACATCTTCCCTTTTAGGCGAGACAGTGTTTACTGTCTTGGCCAAAGGGGTGGTTCCAGTCAGTTTTGTAATCGTCGTCCACTCTCTTAAATTGCGTTAATTGCCGCATTTTTCGAAGGTAGTGGGTGTAGCTCTCGTCTATAATCGTTTATGCACGTTTCCCAACAGTTATGGAACCAAATGGACCCCACAAAAAGTCGTAAAAACCGTCAAAAACTGGGGTAACTGTCTCACTATTGGCGTGATAGCGTATGTCGTCTCGCGGTGCGAGACGGTGTAAACTGTCTCGCATGCGAAACGGTGTAAACTGCCTCACTAACATGAGACGGTTCCCAGTCTTTTTCGAGTGTTGTTTTGCTATCTTCTTCGCTTCCTTGCGTATTGGATGATTTCCTTTGACTTAGATAATGACGTTTTTCGTCTTCTCTTCGTCTTGAACTGTGTTTGAGACCTATGAGTAATTTTTAACGCCTATAAATACCCCCTTCAAAGTTTGCAGCCTCCTCAGTATTTTATCAAGGAGTCTGAAATATTTTGAACAAAATAGGCTCATGCTTTCATTCTCTTCAGTATTTTATCAAGAAGACTACGTAAAAAGACCCGTAGGTGGTTTCAGTGCCTTGACTTCTTCTGTCTTCAGGCTCCTCAGTATTTTATCAGGTAGTCTGAAATACTTCTGGTATTGCGGCGTCGTTGACCATTGTCCTTCAGCCTCCTCAGTATTTTTTCGGGTAGTCTGAAATACTTCTGATATTGCGACGTCGTTGGCTATTATCGAAATCTGTAACTAAATTTGATGTGTTGATATTTGAATTAGCTCGTGTCGTTGAGTTGACGTTGAACTGTCATCTTCGTTAAGAGTTTGTAGCTGAGTTGTAGTTGAACTCCCAGGGGTAACTTGGGAATATAATCATCTTGAGTCAAATCTTAGTGAAACTGCTAGTGTATAGCAGGGCGTTGGCTTCTGTTTCGATGTAAACACAGTTTATACTCATATGTAGATGGAGTCGTCACAGTTTAAGCTCTTAAGGTGTTGGAGCACGAATAAACAGTTTATACTTATGTACTCATCGAAGTTCAAGGAGCAGTTTAACCTCGTATACCAGTCGGAGGATCACGGAAAAACAGTTTATACTCGTATACTCATCGGAGTGTCACGGAGAAACAGT
Organism: Asparagus officinalis; assembly: GCF_001876935.1. Taxonomy (NCBI): domain Eukaryota; kingdom Viridiplantae; phylum Streptophyta; class Magnoliopsida; order Asparagales; family Asparagaceae; genus Asparagus; species Asparagus officinalis. The sequence goes on along the minus strand of NC_033794.1, from coordinate 120,154,826 downwards.
TTATACTTGTATACTCATCAGAGTGCATAAAACAGTTTAACCTCATATACCAGTCGAAAATTTATGGAGAAGTAATTTATACTCATGTACTCATCAGAGTTTAGAGAGCAGTTTAACCTCGTATATCAGTCGAAGGATCACGGAGAAGCAGTTTATACTCGTATACTCATCGGAGTGTAAGGAGCAGTTTAACCTCGTATACCAGTCGGAGGTTCACGGAGAAGCAGTTTATACTCGTATACTTATCGGAGTATAAGGAGCAGTTTAACCTCGTATACCTGTCGGAGGTTCACGGAAAAGCAGTTTATACTCGTATACTCATCCGAATATAGGAAACAATTTAACTTTGTATACCTATCAGAGGATCACGGAGAAGCAGTTTATACTCGTATATTCATCGGAGTGTAGTGAACAGTTAAACCTCGTATACCTATCGACGGATCACGGAGAAACAGTTTATACTCGTATACTCATCGGAGTTAGGGATGGCAATTATGGCCCATGCCCAATTGCCCGCCTGACCCGCCCGTTACTTGGCCCGCCCAAAGTTCACTCATTTAGTTAAATGGGTCTAAATGGGCGGGTATCTATTCAAAAGAAAATAAACAGGTGTTTAATGGGCGGGCAGGTGCCCGCCTTAAACCCGCCCAGGTGAAAACATTCACTATTCCACGTTCTCTCTCGTTCTCGCGTCTCTCATTTTCTTCAAAATCCCACGATGACGGCAGCAGCTCGAAGAAAACCTCGAGGCGGTGGCGACGTCATGGACTCGATCTACTCTGTCGTCGCCCTCGTTCTCATCCTCGTCGCCTGCGTCGAGCTCGGCGACGCCGCCACCACCGTCGAAGTCTACCGCCTCATCCAGTACGATATCGCCGGATCTCCCTTCGGATCGAGGCTCTCCGCCCTCAACCATCACGCCGGAGCTTCTCCGTTCGATTCCGGCGTCAATCTCTCGAGAACCGTGCTGATCTTGCCTGTTCGGGACTTGAATCTCACTTCTCTCAAAGGTAGAACTCGTTTACGACCCCGTCTCCGACCTCCACTCGCTCCCCGACCTCTGATTCCTCTCCCTCTCCGGCAACTTCCTCTTTATTCCTAAAATTTTCACTAAAGATGTGATCTTTTCTGTTAATAACCATTGTGTTTTTTAGAGAGATCGAGCTGCGTGGTTGATGAGAGGCAAGGATCGGTTTGTCGACTCCGTTGCTGAGAATCTCCTAGATCGCCTACAGGTAATTTAGAATGGCAAGGATCAGTTCCCTCTTTATTCCTAAAACATAATTGCTTGATATAGTTTGGGTGGTCATGATGGGAATTTAAAGGGGTAAGTAGATATTATTGTTAGATATGCGGATGTGATCAATTCAGTTGTGCTTCAGGTGAGGAATTGGTTATTCTTCTGTCCTTTTGCTATTATTATGGTCTATGTGTAGCTTTAGATTGAAGTATTAAATATGTTATGATCCAATTGGTAGATTTTACCCTTCTATACACATGTTTGCATGCCAATGAAATATATTATGAAAATTATTATCTGCCTCCTTACCTTGATATTTTGATAGTTTTGATTCATGTAGCTTGCGTTTGAGACTTATCTGCAATATAGCTTAACTTTATTCATGGGTGTGGAGATTAATTAATTAATTTAATTATATGATTTGTTTTCCCTTGTTTTAATTTTGTTTGCAATTACTACTTTTTAAGTTTTGAATATTTCTAATTGATATCCATTAATTGGACTTTGAAATCTCTGTTGACTATTAGTTGCAGATGAAACACAACTTGGAATAATCACTTTTTATCTGGATTCTGTAAAACAAGTAAGAGTATTAGATCACAAAAGAAGGAACTTATGCTAGAACCACTAACAGTACCATCAATGGCCATATTAACTAAGAATCTTTGTGTCTTAATATATTTGATAGATTTTCTGGGTTAAAGACAACCAACAAATATGAAGTGTCATGTTTTCTAAGACGTGATTAATGGCCATATGATATTATGTTAGATTATTTGGACATCAGAACTTCCATTTTGATAATTCGTGGTCGAAGAGCAACATATGAAGTTGAAGGGGGCTAGCTGCCAAAAACAAGCAAAAGAAATAACTACTACACCTCTCTCTCAAAGCCTCAAAGGTACAATGATTATGCCAAAAACAAGCAAAAGAATTCTAAGATTATGCAGTTTGATTTAATGTTAAGAAGGAGGTCAGAAATCTTGTTTTAAATAATTGGCATATGGGGTTCCATTATGAAAACATGATTATGGTTTGAGAAAGTTTTGGACTAATTTTCTTAATCAGCACAAGAAGTTGTAAAGGTCTCCTATGTGTCGTCTCTCAGATTACTGGAATTGGCTCAATTTGGGTTCCTTGTATTAAGAATTGTGTTACTCGGAGATTGATTTAAAGATTCAAATAAATTTCCTATCAATTGAACTTTCTCAGGAAATTCTGAGAAAGCTCTATTGTTTCTCTAATTTTACTTGTAATGTGCCCTTGAAGATTTCCTATCAATTATGTTTATCATCTTATAAACTCTAAGCTCTCTGCATGGTACTAAGCTCTCCCTTCGTTCCCCCGACAGAATTTCTACAGGCTCTAGCAGAAGGTATAGTTCTCTCTTTGAACAAAATGGTGATTAATTTGATATCAGAAAATTTGAGGGTTTTTAGTATTACTCATACGCCCTGCATTTGCACAAACAAAATATGAAAGCGCTGCATTTGTGTTGAATTTCAGCATTCAATTCTGAAGATTGTTTAAGGATGTTTTCAGTTAGTGTAATTTTATCAAAAAGGTTCTGGTATGGTACTATTTGTTTGGCGCTATTACAATTATTTGTGTCTTGAAAATCTTTTGGTATGAAATGGTCATGAATTGATTTATTTGAGTATCTAACATTCATTCTGTTTGATATAAAACAATACAGTTCTGTTTCAGCACTACTATCAGTACTAGGGTAGGAAAATTACAGTTTAGTTACATTTGCATAATTTCTTATGATACCTGATATCTATAAGTTCTATCTTAATCAATACAGAGCAAATTTTTTTCAGACGTTTGCAGCTCCTTTCACCAAGAGGGGTTTGCTGCTCAAGTTCTTGATACTCAGAGGAGGCTCCTTGCTCGCGTATCTCAGCTCCACAGCCTCAGGCGACATACTGCCCATTAAGAGAGGGACTCAGCTCCCACCGAAGCTTTAAGGTTTGCCACTTATTTATGACTTCATGAACTTTAATTATGGAATAATTCAAGTTATCATTTGTTTTCTTTAAGGTTTGCTGGAGCTGCACATGCTACTGATTTTGGCCATTGTGTTACAGTAGAATCTAGTCATTCACAATATCTAGTTCCGAAACCTATCCAGATTTCACAATATCTTATACTGAAAATTAGGAACATTATGCTAGTTGGAACTTGGGAGTCTAATTTCCTTCATATCTTATGCTAGTTGGGTAAACACATCCGAGAATAAAACCCAAAAAAAAATCAGCAACAACCAAGAGGAAAAAACTATGTAGCAAAAGGATTATGAGTATCTGAAGCTCTTTTTATTATGTTGTGCCTGAACTCTGACGACCATGCACTGTAATCAAATTATTCACCTTCCTCTTATGTGTTTCATTATTATGACAATATCATATGTTTGTGGCAAAATTAACTAATTCTATGGATGATTGATGCAGGGGGAAATATTGAGGTCTCTATGGTTATTTCGGATTCTAACCCTTGCTATGAAGACGCACATATGAGGCTTGCTGCAGTACTCTTAATGTTGCTATTGAGTCCAACTGAGTGTTATGTTTGTTTCCTGTTCTTTTCTTTCATCTGTCATGATCTTGTTCATGCCTGAACATTTGAAAGATGGGAAATAAGTGGACTATGGTTGTGCTACTATTTTGTTTATAGAGTTTATCAAGTAATTAAGTAGATTGTCCTTACTAATCGTGATCGTGTTGCTGATAGTTATGATGGCATTTATATCAAGTTATTGATCTTATACAGATCCTTACATACCTTGTGTTTTCTATCTTGATTCATTTAAATATTCTCGCAATTTTGTTGTTATTGATCTTTTGGTTTTGGTTTGAAAATCTGAGGTTAATTTTGCAAATATGTGAGCTCTGTACTTTTATCCAGGCTTGTAAATGGTTCAATCATGAACTTGTTTGCCTTTGTTTGTTTATCTTTGTTTATGTTCCTATACTTGTTGGTATTTTATCAAAAGCCCTAACAAGTTTGCAAAAAGCCTCCAAAAAGTTTGCAAAAGGCCCACAATAGTTTACAAAAAGCCCCCTAAAAGTTTACAAAAAACATCCTAAAAGTATTATATACATATAGCTACTATAGTTAAATGGGCAATTGGGCGACCCGTTTATTAAATGGGCGGGCAAAAACCCGCCCATTTAGAAAATATTAAATGGGCCATAAATGGGTAAATGGGCAAAACATGCCCGCCCATTTATGGCCCGCCCATTTAACACCCAAACCCACCCATTTAACATCCTTAATCGGAGTATAGGGAGCAGTTTAACCTCGTATACCTGTCGGAGGATCTCAGAGAAACAGTTTATACTCGTATACTCATCAGAGTGGTTGAACGAATACGATGGGAATCATAAATTTCTTCCCTCGATCCTTCGTCATTACGCTTTGACCCACTTGAGGAAGCAAGCCGTAACACGAAAGATGTCGTGGCGCTTAACAAAGGATCAGGAGCGAGCTCACTGTAGTTTTGTCACTCAGAGCAAGACTTCGAGCTCGAGCGATCGGAATTCTATCTAAGGACTTCATCTTGGTGTGTTGGGACAGGATGAAGTGCCGCAAAATGAGTTGCTGGTAAGAGCGACCTACTTTGCAGGGTCTCCTTGATGCAGAATAAAAAATTTAAGGGATGCATGACATTAATGCAGGTTTGGTCATGAGAGCGCATCTATATTGGACGACCTACTTTGCTTGTGCATCGCGATCTACAGGGCCATTTTTTTTTAGATGCAGGTATAATTATGTATAAATTTTATTCATATTGAATTTGTTCTCATATATTCTTTATGTCAAATAGGTATAACACTAGGTACTCTAAATACAAAATAGCGACTAGACATATAGAGTTTTACCGAAATGAGCTTGATGGCCCCAACACCAACAGATATATAAAACTTAATTCATTATTAATATTTTAATTTTGTTGTAGATACTGATAAAAGTTTTTTTAAATTTTAATTCAAGTGGACGCCTTATTCTCCGTCAAATCTCGGTAAGCATACCCTTGCACCTATTTGTTGAGATAGCTGCTTTGTGGAGAGCCAAAGTCTCATTGATATGTTGGGAGATTGTACAGATGCATGTCCTAGATCGTGTTACGGTAATTTCTTCTCTCTCAGCATGTGTCGGATCCTATTGAGCAAATCGATCGTAGACGACGGATGACATCGCATCGTAAGGACTGAGTCGTATTCCGTACGGTCTACATAGATAGGTAGAATTTCATACAGGATGAGAGAATTTCAACTGATGATTATACCACATATATGCGTTGGTATTAGAATATCACAGAGATGGATAAAACACGACCCACAACCAGCAACTGGATACGTACCACGCCCACCGATATATAGTTACATCCTTAGTGCCATGATCGAGAGAAATTATGTAAGTTTTTAAACTAAATTAAAAGGCAACTCTTTTTTATTAAGATATTATTTGCTAAGTTGCATATATATTGATTAACTCACAGATCAATACTTTTGATGAGATTGAGACTGATATAAATGAGCATATCAATGACATTCAGGATCCGATGGTGATAAGGATCTTCAATAAGATCAGACAGAGAATAGCAAGCGTATTTCATAAAAATCATGTCGTCGAGTTTGCAAGCCGTGAGGACAGGTCACGCCAATTTGGTCAAGTGTACATGCGACGACGTAGGACAGGTCAAAGGACGACGCGTGATGATGGAACTGGTACTTCTCATAGCACGGCGTATGCTGATAGAGCCGATACTTCTCACACACCCAGATACTCAGATCATCGAGGCTCATCAGCATGGACAGAGTGGGCGAGGATAGGGGGAAGAGTGAGAGGAAGGGGTCCGAGAGGGAGAGAAAGAAGAGGACTTTTAGGATGTATGTGAATTTCTTTTGTTCAAATTTGTTACTTTTGTGAATTTCAAGAACGATATGGTTAAATTGTTCAAATTTGTTACTTTTGTTGATCGATTATTGTTTATATATGTGATTTTCGTGAGTATTGTTTAATTCATGGTTGAATTTTATGAATATTGTTGTAATTCAGTATAAATGTGATTTTCGTGTGTACTACTTGATTCATGTATATTATTGTGAAGTGAATTGAGGCGAAAATATGTGTATATTGTTAGGAAATTGTTTTCATGTATATAAAAAACATGCACACATTCTATGCATGATTTTGTAAAACCTGCAACTCCACGGGACTTTTGCAGGCGGAATTTCCAGAGAGCATCGTGGACTTTTGCAGGCTAAATTCCAGAGAGCGATGCTCTCTAGAAATTCCGCCTGAAACTTCATTGACGAAGTTACAAAACTTCACAGGACTTCAAGTCCTATGAAGTTTTGGGCCTCTTAATCACAACATTGGTTATGGCGGGCTTAAACTTCACGGGACTTGAAGTCTCATAAAGTTTTATAACTGTTTTCGCCAAATTTGACCCAGTTTCAGCCAACTAGCTGAAACATGGTCGAATTTGGTAAATAATTTTGAAATAGGTTGTTTTTAGCAATTAAGTTTCTAAATAGGTTAGTTTTGAAAATTTGTCATTTAGCTAAAATAGCTACTTTTTTGTGGCGTGTGTGTGTGCACGCACGCTAAATGAACAAAAAATAAGTGCTCGCAAATACATATCATTATGTTTCAAGTTCAAACTGCTTTTTCTTACTCGGGGAAAGATATGAAACTCTTTAATATACCTTTAGGTAAGGGATCTTTAGATCCACAACTGTCAGACTCGTCAGACTTTGTCCCCTCTTCAACATCATTGGCTTTAGATTTTCGATTGTCACAACTGTCAAATTCGTCAGACTTTGTCCCCTCTTCAACGTCATTGGCTTTGGATTTTCGATTGTCACAAGAGTCAGACTTTGTCCCTTCTTCAACATTTTCAGTTTCAGATCTTTGATTGTCAGACAAGTTGGACTTTGTTTCTTCTTCAATATCATCAGATCTGTCCTTGTCCTTGATCGTTCCACGATTCCTAAACCAAAACAATAAACTTATTTAACAGGTAAAAATAACTCCAGCATGCAAGCATTAGAAAGATAGATAAAAAGAGATTAATTTATTTAATATTTTTTCCGATATCATAAACATTTTTAAACAAGAAAAAAAGGAGTCATTCACAGATCACAGTAAGTGGGCCTCAAATAGAAGCAATATTCGTCATACATCAAGCCACGTCATAATTACCATTTACCTCCTTCAAAGCCATGTCAAAATCATAATGGGTATGCTATGTAATTTGAAGCTTTTCTAAACATATTAACACCACCTTCTAGGAGTGAAGGAACATTTCAGTTTAAGCATCACTAATTTAAGTTAAAAGCTAAGGGGAAAAAGTGATGTCTATCATCACCATAAATTAAATCATTAAATATTACGACTTATGTGGGATCATGGTGGACAGAGTGATTGTCATTGGAATAGCCGTCATATACTATATGTGGAAACATCCAAGTTGGTAATGCCTTCTGGATGATGAATACATGAACATATTGACATTTATACATGTCATGCACAAATAAAAATTAGTGGTGCGCTTATTAGAGAATATCTTGCAATTATGATCAATAACAAGCATGACTAATGAATTGAGGAAAAGGTTGAAAAAGAACAAAGAGTATTTGGATGATTGTATTTACCTTACTGAAGAAATATACTTCTCGACTACTTTTTCTTCCTCTTCATTATAGAAGAACCACTTATCTTGCCAATTTTCAAGTTCTGGATAAAACAAGTGCACATGAGTTTTTATGTGATTTGATGAAAGGAAGACTAGTTGACAATGATAAAAACCTTGAAGTATAATGTTTGAACGATTGTTGTAGACGTTCAATTTCCAGAGTATCTGCCGATCGCTTCCCCGAACAACATAGTCAGTTCGCACAGCATCAAATCTTTGATTCTCTATTTCCAGCGTATATAAAAATAAATAAAAGAAGCTCAAATAAGTAGGGTCAATAGAGCAATAAAAAGGCAACAATGGCACTCGCTTAACTGTGACATGACATTTATGTAATTGTGTCATTGCACAATGGAAGTCATAGTTTAAGAGAAATTTTTATTTATAATTGGATTCACAAACAATTGTGAATTAGCATCAGGCAATATTTTCTGCATTCCACAAAGGAATATTTGCTCGCAACAACGTTGTATAAATCAAAGATACACTAATTAGTGAAACTTATTCTTTCGATTTCTATATCAATACATAATTGTAGCTAACAAATTAAACAGATTTGTTAAATAAAGTAGTAGTTTATAACCACACCAGTTATATGGGTGTTATTGTAGTTCGGTGAAGTCCTTTGCATTCACGCAAGAGATATTGGCTCAATTCTGCTTGCACTTTAAACATGGCTACTTTTCAAGGGAAATAAAGGAGGGATAAAAACATAAACCAGTAGTAAATTCGACATCATGAAGCCTGCTCCCAATCAAAATGGTAGCAGCGCAGGACAAATAAAAACTTGACCTCCCATCAACTCTCTAAAATGGTCACCAAGGAAATTAGGGACAAAAGAGAAGTGCCTATAGACACTATAAGGCAAATTGGAGTAGGAGAACCAACAAATTAATAATGCAGCAAATGCTCATGGAATAAACCTCCAAATCTCCTACATTATTGGAAAGTCTCGAAGAAGAGGGATGATGATAGATTATTTTGAAAAGCCTAAAATCAACTCCAAGGAATAGAGAACACTTAAGGAACCTAAAAATCTATAAAATATACTGATGAAGATTAAAATTCCATAAAGATAAATTTTGTATGTGTTGAACAAACTTCAATAAGCTACTATCTACATCATGTTAGCAGCTTAATGAATCTGTAAATTCACCAATAAATTGTAGTCCGACTTGATTTATAACATTAGGACCAGCAATTGATTTGATTTATACAGACTCTAAATTTCCAGTATTGCTCGGAAGATAAAATACACAAGAAAAACAGAACCACACTAATAACTTAAACCATCTAAACTTGATTAAGATATTTAATTACTACCAAACAAAAATGGTAACTCTGAGACTCCTAGCATTCTATATTAAAACTCATCCACACAAAGACACACACGCACACATAGGAAAAATGTATATTGAACTGATAGCTCATCTTGCAAAATGAGCTATTAACTAAGGTCAATAGTGTTTAGGCCCACCTAGTTGATACATTGGATGGGTATGAGGTCTTGTGTTTGTGAGTGAGCAGCTCATTTTGCAAAATGAGTTGTCAGCTCTTAGAATGGGCTGCTGGTTTCCATCGAGGAAAGGGTCAGCAGTTCGACTGAAAAAATTTATGTAGTGGGCCTGTTAATAACACCACCAAGAACAGTGTACCAACTATTAAAGCTAAGCGGTGACTTTCACAGTTGGACTCTGGTGGCAGCGAAGGAGCTTCCACTATTGAACCCACATCACGAGTAACGGGAAGAGTATGAGCGAGAGATGAGTATGCTTGGTACTAAGAACAAGACTAGTGCTTGGTCGTGACGTGGCCAATTCTCATCCTTCCCATTTGAAAATGGTCCCACTTGTTTACTCACCCATTGAATGAGTGGATGAGAAATGGTCATCTCACTACAGCACCAAAGTTGGTGCTTGATAGCAAACATACCCATATTCCATATATATGCACACACACGCACGCGCGCACGCACACACACACACGCGCACGCACACACACGCACGCGCGCACGCATATACATACATACATACATATATGTACACACACACACACATACACACACACACACAATAGTACACTACGCAATTCAAATTTAGGATGAAAAAATAACATATATAATTGAAATCGAAAGACTGATTATGAATTGCTGCTATATCGAATTACTTGAATGAGAAATATTAATTTAAAGCTATCATTAAGCCGCGAAAGTTGTCCTAGTTTTTACCTAATTAGTGCCATCCTACATGGAAATTTAATCTACATTGCACAAGCATACATGTTACTAATCCAAATCATGAATCTGGCTATTTAATAACTAAAAAGCAAAGAAATATAAATTAATTGATACACTTAGTTAATGATCACATTTTGCTTCAAAATTTATACTTGTGGTTTTCAAGAAAGAAAACCACTGGCTTGAATATTCAGGCCTATAGGTTTCAATAGTTTATTTAGTTCAAATTCTCATCACAAGATTTTGCTTTATATTAATGCTCTGGTTTCTGTTTCTGGAAGAAAAAAAATCAAATTCGGACTTTGTAGATAACAATTTGCTTTGTTATCATTATCCTTAAAATTTCATGCCCAGAATTGTATATATTTGTGAATGCATATGTACACGTGATGCTACATGCCAGTTACGAAAGCCTCCAGCCTCCAGGTACAATTATCTAAATGTACCACTCACAGACATTGATACTAAGCCTATCCCTGTACCATGTAGCAGTCAGCAGACTCAAACAAAAGAAGTAAGGCAGGTAAAAAAATAAAGGAAAAACAAAAATGTCTATTCCAACAAAGCGGCGATCCTAAGTGAAATTTTCCCATGCAGAATAGTCCACTGCACTTTGCAAGTGATTCAATTGGCTAATCAGCTTCCAATGCCAATTTTGGCTGAAGGTCAGTATATAAAATGATCACGTAGCCAAAAGGGTTATGCAAGAGAAATTGGGAGAGGCCAATATGGAGTACAGGGAAGGGACTCGTATGAAAAATAAAAGAAGCATAATTAGCAGAAATCTGGGAAACTAACAACTCAATAACAGGCAACTAAATCTGGCCAGGAAGGCCAGAATCAACTACTAAATGAGCAAAAAAACCCATTCATCTTGTGTACATGATGCCTTAATATGATTCAATCATTAGTTGGCAAGGTTTTAGGACATAACTTTGAGATTGCAATCACAGAATCTAAATATGCATCAATCTTTATTTTCGTTATAGGGTCTACTTTAAAAATTACATATATATAACTGTGTTCCTTATAGCCTTATAGGTATAGGGATCATTGTTGTTGTCATCATCTAAAACCTTCATCTATCAAAATATAGTGAGCTATATGGATAGGATTTACATCCGTCAGGTTGACCCAATTAAAAGTAATGAATATGGAACTCTTATAAATCCTTGAGCAGAATTTCCCAAATTTTCAGAAAGGTATAGATATTATTTTAAACTTACCTGTAAACCACGCATCCGATTGTTTTTTGTTTGTATGGCCTGCCTCTATTTGTGTCCACTGTCCAATTATAGTCATGTTACTGCTTCATCCTCATCACAAAAACTCCCCATGACTGGATTTTCAAATATCGTATGTACTGGATTTTCAAATATTGTCTTCATCACAGAAACTTACCTGTGAACCACCCATCCAATTTTGTCTTCATCCTCATCACAAAAACTCCCCGTCACTGGATTTTCAAATATTGTGTCCACTGTCCAATTACAGTCACATTGCGGCTTCCACTTATATAACTTATTATGGTAAAGTTTTAAGGTGTCCGGGCCGACGATATAATTGTATGCACTGGATAATTACTTTTATTTATCGCAAATTGTTTTAATTACGATATGTTTTGAAAAAGGTAAATATGGACATTAGAAATTCTACATGAAGGAACATATTGAAAAACATCATACAATTACCTTTTCTTCCATCAAATCATCTATAACCTCTACGGTGTTTTAAAAACGGCCAAAATGTCCGATACGGCAGCCAAAACATCGTTTTATAGAACTTGCTATAACAAGAAAGGTTTATATTTCATTTATCTTTTTTGGGAAACTATCAATGATAATAGCAACCTTTCTAGTATACCAAACTTAATTTCGGAATTTACCTGTCGTAAAAATTAACCAAATAGTGTCATATGGGGTTCTACTCAAAATTTTGTTTTAAAAGTTGGTTTGGGTTTACGACTCAATTGAGCTGGAAGCAAAATTCTAAACCTTCGATTCTTCATGTCCATCACTCCTTTACTCCGAAAAACATGTTGCAACCAGTTCCCTCTATATCCATCTCTCTCGATCTCGAATCCTCCTAGATGTATCACCCTAAGCCACTTTGTACCTTGAAAATATCTTATTTATATAATTCAATATTTTTATATGTTTATGTTTCATTTAGGACATCCATGCTATGCATCTACACGATCGAAACTCGAAATCAGTATGAGTGGCAGGAGTCGAAAATTTTCCATCCAACATAACTTCAATATCACCCATCCAAATGGAGTGAACTACGCAAAGTGATGTGCTAACAATAATTATATCACCTTTCTAGTCACTGTTATCTTCTAGTCTTCTTCAATGAAAATGAAGTAAACATTGTCATTAGATTAAGGTTGTGCACCCGCAATGGGTTTGACCAGACACACTGGATAATATATTAAGGGATCATAATGCATGAAGCTCCTGCCTCTGGCTATATTCACGGTTTGGACCACTTCGAACTACTGTATATAGCCTTGGCACTTTTACCCGCAAGAGAAAATATTGAGCTACCTAAAACCTCGGATGATTTTTAAAATATCCCAAAGATTGTGTTCATACACATATTGGCAAATACCTACCCACACCCTGCATCCCAACTAATTACAAAACTATGCGTGATAATTTACCTCTCCTAATCTATAATCGTACTTAAACTCTTGCTTATTTTATTAGCATGATCCCAACACTTGGATGATCTCCTTTTCATATCCCTGCTTCACTAACCGCACCCACCCCCTCTATCTTCTCATTTTCAAGATAGTGTACAAAGTGTCTAGGTATTACTATAGTGGTGATGGAACGAGTATGGGAAAACCATAGCAATATAAAGAAAATAGTGGACCTAAATTTGATTGGGTTTGAGTGTGAATCATAAGAGTAGACCACAAGAAACAAGGGCATTTATCCTTCTTCATGACCGTGAAGAATTTATTTACAAAATCATGTAATTTATAAATTACTTCACAGAAAATTTAGTTGATTTTGGATCGATGAAAATTTGTATCAAATTTTAAATAATTAAAGTGAGTAAAAAATATGTATAATCTTCGATTAGTAGAGCTCCCTTAGCTCTTTTTTTTCAAGTGTGGGTTGGAAACATAACACCGAATTTGAAACTCATTAAATGGAGATAGGCATATTCATCCCATTGTTCGACAATTTAGTATGTTTTCTTAATGCTATGCAAGACAAACGAAGTTAGGTTCCTATTTTAGGCTTTAGCCACAGACTTGGACCATTTAATCAAAATACACTTTTACCATCTATGGTCCTTTATAAATTTAATGGTGCACAATGTACGGTCGCTCCAATCTAGTAACACAAGCTGACAATCTCCAATGATGATCTCGATCTTTGTTCTTTGATGATGCCAACTTCTAGTAATTTTTTGCTTAAAGAAAGTTATTTCATAAATAATCTTTCTTCTTCTCTTCCTTCACACTAAACCTTCTCTTCCCTCCTCATGCATCTCCTCTTTCGCCACCTTAATTCATTGTCATTGCATCTTTCCTTCACACATTGTTTGTTTTTCTTCTACCTCTAGTTTTCCTTGTTCCCCTTCTACCTTCATTGCTTGTAGTTGTTGGTATGCTAATTCTATTGTCGCTTTTTCTATCTCTACCAATCTCATCCTTCCTTCTCTCTTCCACTAATGTTGTTGCTATGATAATGTTGTTGTCTATTACTTTTTCATTCTTGCTCTTCTTTCCTGGTCATTCTTGTTTTTCTTTCTTTGCTTTGTTGCTAAATTGGTCATCACACATATGCAAATTCGACATGCATGTGTATGTGCTCTTATTTAGATTCTATAGGTAATGTAATTGTTCATTGATGTGCTTTCTACTATAAATGAGTAGGTAACATTGGCCTAGATTTCATATTTTCAAAATTTGATATTCATTGTACCTTGCACCTCTGGCTTTGAACCCACTTTGTCTTATGTACTTGAAAGTGAGCGACTTGCCTAACCTTGTGCTTTACATCTTGCCTTGCATCTTGGATCATGTGTGCCAAGGATTTTGTCCCTCACAATTGCACTGTGTATTATTACAACAATAATAATTTCTATCTCCATAATCTAACTGAATTTGTCACAATGAATTGTTCTAACAAAGACCATATGTGCTCTTATGATTCACAAGTGATACATTTCTACTCCGACCAATCATAACTTCTTTATTTTGGGTAACAAAAAATAAAAGGTATGTTGTAAAAGGTATGTTGCAGACATTTGAAAAGGTGTAAGAATCACCGAAGTAATGACTAAACCCAATGACTGTATAAAGTAAGTAAAGAGAAAGGATACCGGAACAAGAAAGCACTAATTTCAATTGTCTCAATCACTACGTTATAATGAAGGGGAAAAATAGATTCAAGACGAGACAATAAAAGTAGGTTAGAGACGACTCAAGAAATATCTAAGGATTTACCTTGGAAATATCTAAGGATTTCTCTCTCCCACTTCTTTAGAATTACCCAAATTGAATTATTGGTACAAGTAACTATAATTATTGATCGAATGTTTATGTTTTCATTTCTTTTTAACTGTATAATTTTGATACATTGTTACCCTACTAATGTTTTATTAAATTTAAAGCAAATGGGTAAATTATAATTTTAAAATGATTTAATGTGAATCATGATAACTAGTTGTCAACAATAACTTATTTATTGTTTCTACTTTTATTTTGTTCTCTGTATGCCCGGAATTTCGATAGGAAAGTACACATTTTCCTTAGTATACAAATTAATTAACCATTTATGGCAATATTAGTAACAATGCATCACAAACTCTTTATTAATGGATTTGTGAGGCTTTATTTTCCAAATATCAACACAACATAGGTCTTAAGCATCAATCCATGAAATGATTTTTAGTGTTTCTAATCACTCCGTACATGTCAGATTTAACCAAAGATATCAACTGGGAACTCTGTACGAATTACAGTTAACTTTATGGTTATTTAACTCGCCGTATGTTCTATTGCAGATTCCATTTCACTTATTGATTTAAAAGGATATAAAATGACTTGTAATCAGTTCTGTTAAGCTCTTATTTTACACTCTCACAAAGGATATTTTTTAGTTTTGCTTTATATAAGACCCACATCACAAGAAGAAGCCTCAAAAAGATTAAAAAAGAGGGAAGGATGGTAAAGCCAAACTTCCAGTCTAAAATCAAAAAATTTAATAACATCATATCTCACTAGTCACCAATTGTAACTTACATAGTTACTTAAGCTTCGATGCTTCAATCAAATTGCCAATACACTTATAGAAATATTAGACGGAGTTAACCATTAAGCTAGGTACTTTATATGAAAACAAAGCCATGTAAAGAGCTAATCTTTTAAGCTGATCTAACTACATCTTGCAGAAGAAGCCTTTCAGATTATTTGTACATGCAGCTCAACACCATTAAGTCCAACCAAATTAGATTGTTAAATGAATAGTACAAACAAATTTACTTATTGCTAGAACAAAAGGCGTCAAACTGATAGATGAACAATAGAGCTAAGATAGTCGTAGTTAGAATTAAGGAAAGTAATTTATTCAACTAACTGAAAGACAGAGCAGCATATAATTTGGCAGCATACTCTTAGGTACAAGTGGAAGAGACGAAAGAACTTCAGCATGCACTCCATCTGCCTCCGCCTGTAATTGTGAAACAAGACTATCAGACTCAGCTAGTGAAACTGGAGTCCTCTCTCTATCTAAAAGCATAGCTTTGGCAATCTCATCCTTCATCTGCTGTTTTAAAAGCTTTTCCTGTAAAAAATCAGATATTAGAGAATTAAACTAATAAGAAGAAAACAAATATTATAAACAGTTTCCACAACCGAGAACCTTTTTCTTGGCAGCGAGGACTTTTTCTTTGTTTTCTTTCCTTCTTTCTTTGAATTTTACTGCCACTTTATCTATCCAATTCCTCAACTCTCTGACCAAAAAACACATGATGAGAAATTATGTGCACAGAATTATGATGAGTTAACTAATAGGTACCACTTACTCTGTGTAAAGAACCTCATCACAAAGAAAATTTAATATCTTCAATTTCGTTGATGGTTCAAGAGCATCATATCCAGCTGATCCATTGTCAAGAAAGTTCAGAGGCAATTCCGCCAAGTTGAATTCAGATTTCTCTATGCAACTTTTAAGTGCTTGCAACCATGCATCCCCTCTGCTAGGTGATAATGTGAAGACCAGTCAGACAATTATCAAAAATAGATATGAACTGTACAACAAACAGAAAATGACATCAACATTCAGAGAAAACAAGATGTGAGGACCTATACTCTTTTTTCATGTCCATTCCCATTAGTGACAACAATTTGATATTGAATTCAACATGAGTTGAGTATGTTCCATGACGCTTGAGACGCCCTCTAGTTAAATCTCGGAGAATGCACTCAGGCTGCCCTTTCTTTACATCAAGAACCTAAAGTGAAGGAGATTCATTAAAGAAAAGGACAACAAGGGAATTCATATTATACAACCGCAACTGTAATGGAAAACATCAGAGTAAAAATATCAATTTAAAGAAAGCTGATACCAATATTACACCTTAATCACGTAGTTTTATTGTCAGCTATACGATTTTTCCCCCTTCTAATTTTAAAAGAAGGAACAGTTGAACATTTAACAAGTCAGTCTCTTATCTAAAAGCTGGGATCACTTAAAAAATAACAGGGAAGAACCTTTCCTCAAAGGCAACCATACATAATCAGAACCCAGTTTTCAAAGCTGTTCAAATCAAAAATTCAAGTGTAAGCATAGTGCTTGTACGTTAACTAAAAGAAACTTCAACATATCCTATAAATATTTTAAACTACCAGGCATCCATAATGGCCTCAGCAAAAAAAAGTGGAGAATATACCTCAGAGAATGAATTGCAAAACTCCAAGAACTGCAATGCAGCTCCAACGTCCTGCACTAGCAGTTCAATGCCAGAAACCTCAATCAATGGACTGCCTTGGGGAAGTACAATGTCTTCTCTGATAGTTTTATTGTGGGCTTTTGCTGCAAGTTTCTTTGACTTCCGAACTTTCTTTAAGTGATCTACTCTCATGTTACCATTGTTATCACATTTCAAAGGATTGGATTCAACATTTCCATGACTTTGATTGCCATGTTCTTTATCAACGCTACTCTTCCCTAACTTTAATTTTTTTGCCAATCCCTCTTCTTTTGGTCCAGCTTCATGCTTCTCGGATGGTTGACTTTCCTTATCATGACTTCTTTTTGAAGCCGAAGAGCCCTTTCAAAACCAAGTACAAAAATTAAAGAGAACTAAGATGACAAACTCATATACTTCTTCATTCATATGAACCATAAAATAACAAGGACTAAAAAAATAACCTAAGCTAATTAAAAAAACATACCTTGTTAGAGATGGCAGATTTCAATTCTGTACTCTGGGGCTCCAACTTTTTCGCGCCTTTGTTATCCAATAACTCATGGACTGAACTGAACCCATTTGATTTGGCGATGTGGGTTAGTATTCCAGTTGGCTGGAGCCCTTTCTTTTTCCTGAGAAATCCAGACTCCAAATTAATTCAAAGTATCTACAAACCAAAAATCCTTCAATATTAATTCATACAAAGTTTTAAAAAGAGTTACATGCAAAAACTGCAATTGCAAACGCCGCGACATTTGGGGCAAATCCAGTTCTCTAACTTCCCCACTTCTTCCGCATTTTCGCCGTATCTAAACACCCAAAGCCCTCAAATTAATCAATCAAAAAATTCTAAACAAAAAATGGAAAAAGTAGAGAAATCAACAAAAAAAATACCTATTCAAAAGACATTTGCGACAAAACCTTAGAGTACACAGCTTGTCCTTCTTTAGCCGCTTACAGGAAGCGGCAAAATCCCTCATCTTTTGCCGACACTGTAACCATACATAACAACCCAAATCTCATAAGATGAATAATAAAAAGTGAGATTTTCTGAACGAATCGAACTTAAGTTACTCAATTATATTGTGACCTCAACAAAGAGAAAGATGGTATTTTGCAGCATGGGTTCATGTTTTCTCTTGGTAATTCGAACTAATCACCAGAATTAACCACAAAAATCAACAAATTACGCTACATTTTCACATGGGGCGTGCTGATTCCAAAAGAAAACTAAGAAAAAAGATTTAAAAAAATACCTGATGGCAAGTCTTGCCATTCTCAGAATCGCAGATCCGCGCTCCTTTGACATCAACGCCAGGATTATTGGCACTTTTCTTCTTCTTGAGAGAGAGAGGAGGGTTCTGGCTACAGCTCGCTTCTCTCTGGCTGCTAATCTCAGCGGCAGATATCTCAACAGCAGGGTTCTCAACGAGAGCCATTGAAGCTACAGAGGGCTTTGGTTCCAGACAGAGAGAGAAGGTGAGAGATCTGGGGATTGAAGAGAAGGAGAAATGAAACGAAGGGACACGGATTTTTTTTCTGTATAATTTTGGATGGGTTTTTGAAGAGGGCGCGAGGAATTTGAAGGGGTGGAGGGGGAAGTGAAATTTTTTCGGGGGAAATGGTTTCCAAGTTCGGGCCTCTCTTTCTACAAGGGAAAAAGCCTATGAATTGCACGGAAACAAAAGGGGTTGATTTCGAGCACTGTACCGAGATGATTTCTTGCGGCTGTAGAGAAAACGAGGGTGTTTTACATGTGAGCAAATATAGACGACGGCGCTTCTACATGGACCCCAAATAGGCAACCGAATGGACACAGAAGGACAGTGCATCATCCAACTGAGGGGACGGTTCACCTGTTCCTCTTGGGTCTCCTATTTGGGATCCATGGGATATTATTATGCTCATTAAAATTCAAGCGCTGTTACAGGGACCCAAAATATGGGGACCAAGGAAGGGAACAGGTGAGGTGTCTCATTCCTATTGCATAATGAGTTGGTCATGCCAACTCATTATGCAATAGGGAGAGGACATCTCACATGTCCCCTCCATTGGTCCTATATTTTGAGTCCTTAAATCATTTTCCTTAAAATTCATTAATAGTTAAAAAACTAGTCAACGAATCTTTATCTATCGGATAATTGGTGGTCCAAACGATAAAGAAAAGAGCACTCAAGGGGATCATAAGAGCAGCCAAGTCATGAAACTCGTGAAAAAACACATTGTATTTATAAGAGGAGGTATATATGAACGGGGCTGAAACAAAGACTGGTTGAATTTAAGCATCGTACATAAATTATTTCTCCATCGATGAGGGTGTTTTTAAAAGAGTGAACATTTAGAGCATCTCCAACAGCTTCCCCATTTCTCATTTTTGAAGAATTTAGTTAGGTTTTTGGCCCAACAGATTCCCCATCTCATTCCCCAAAATAGGGATGGAGGAGAAAAAATGGGGAAGCTTCTCCAAATCTGCAGCATTCTCCAAATTTTTTGAGGAAAAAATGGATTCTTCAAAATGGGGAAGCTGTTGGAGTTGATGTAAAAATTAGTTGGAGAATATGACTTTTGCTTCCCCATTTTGAAGAAAATTTTGGAGAAACTGTTGGAGATGCTCTTACAAACTATGCTCATTGAAATTCATTAACAGGTCAAAAATTATTCAATGAGTCTTATCTACCGGATAGCTGATGGTCCAGGTGACAAAAAAAAAGAGCATTGTAGGGTCCACAAGAATAGTTACATTTTGAAACCCGTGAAGACACAAGTATGGTCTGAAACAAATTTGAGTAGAATTTGAGTACTATGCAAAAAATGGTTTCTTGACTAGAGAAAAGTAGGAGTTTTAGAAGAGTGAACATTGACAAACTATGTTTATTAAAACTCATTAATGAGCGAAAAAACCATTCAATGAATCTTATATACTGGATAGCTATTGATCTAAGGGCTAAAGGAGAGAACATTGTAGCGTCCACAAGAACAGTTATGTTTTGAACCTCATGAAATGACGCGTAGTAATTACAAGTAGAAGAGTCTATGAAATTGGATTGAAATCAAAGTGGGTTGAATTTGAGTAGGGTATAAAAATGATGAATGTGAGTACTGTACAAAAATGATTTATTTAAAACTCATGAATAGGAAAAAGAGCATCGCAGCGTCCACATTAACAGTTTCGTTTTGGAACTCGTGAAAAAACATGTAGTAAGTAAAGGAGAAAAGTCTTAAGTCTATAAATTGGCTTGAAACAAAAGAGGGTTGAATTTGGGTACCGTGCAGAAATGGTTTCTTGAGAGAAAAGCAGGTGTTTTAGAAGAGTGGATATTAACAAACTATGCTCATTAAACCTCATTGATGGGTAAAAAACTATTCAATTAATCATATCTACGGGATATCTGGTGGTCCAAGAGCTAAAAAAAGAGCCTTGTAGGGTTCACTAGAACTATTGCGTTATGGTACTCCAGAAAAGACACGTGGTAACTAATGCATGTTATGTGATAGTTTCGTGGCATAGAAAAGGAAATATTATTAGGAGAACATGTTTTTTATAGAGCTTTGCTACAAGGACCTACAATATGGGACCAATATGGGGGGACAAGTGAGGTGTCCCCCTCCTATTAGATAATGAGTTGACCATCATTAATGATGACCAACTCATTATCCAATAGGAGGGGGACACCTCACTTGTTCCCCCTATTGGTCTCATTTTTTGGGTCCTTGAGAATTTTTTTCTTTTTATATGGTGGTCTAAGCGGTAGAAAAAAAAACATTGTTAGGTTCATAGGAATGATTATGTTTTCAGACTCGTAAAAAGATAAGGGCCGGTTTTTCTATAGAGTGTCCAATGGCACTCTATAACAGAGGAGAGAGATAGAGAGAGGTGAATAGTGTGAACGAAAATAAATGCAAACAGTGGGTCCCTCTACTAGAGGTGAATAGTGTGAACGAAAATAAATGCAAACAGTGGGTCCCTCTACTATTCACCTCTCTCTATCTTTCTCATGTCTTATAGAGTGCTCTTGGGCACTCTATAGAAAAACCCAAAAGATAAGTAGTACAGTATGCGACTGTTTTGTGTTGAAGAAAGTTAGAGTATTATTAAATGAGGACATGTCTTGATATAGATGCTAATTAAAAATAATTAAATTACTTGGTAGTCTAAGCCCTACAGAAAAGAACATTGTGGGGTCCACTAGAACGATTATATTTCGAGGCTCGTAAAAAGATATGTAGTAAGCAGCGCACAGACGCACAGTATGCGACCGTTTTGTATTGAAGAAAATTTAACTACTATTAAAGAGAACATTTATCGATCAAAGGTGCTAATTAAAAAGTAATTAATTTACTTGGCGGTCTAAGCACTAGAGAAGAGAGCATTACAGGGTTCACAAGAACGGTTATGTTTTGAAACTCATGAAAAGACCCGTAGTAGCTAGCGCACGGTTCGCGACAGTTTCGTGTTGAAAAAAGTTGGGACTGTTGTTGAAGGAGATCATATCTCGACGAAGATGCTAATTAAAAGCAATTAACATACATGAGTAAAAATATTTTTAAGACGATTATGTCTGGAAGCTTGTAAAAGATATAGTTAAAGTACACGGCAGAGTTTGAGTGCTTAGTCCAAGCGAGAAAACAACACAGTTGAATTTGAGCGTACTGTAGAGAGACAAGCTTTTAGCCTGTAGAAAAAGAGCAACTTAATTGTTCTTTTCTTTTTTTTCAAGACATTGAATATTAATAAGTAGGGAAATTTAAAGATTATTCCTCAGACCATCTGCTATTGTTTTTCTTAAAATTCTAGGTAATGAAATTTTGTGCCACTTCTTTTGAGGCTTTAGTTCTGGAAAGTCATAAGAGTCTCATTATTCTTCTGACATTTTGTGCAATAAATATGGATAAAAAGAGTACCGTACATTCATAAAGAAAAAATTTACTTTGGAGACTCAGGGGTTGTTTGGTTCACCCGTTTTGTAGAAAAGTTTTAGAAAATACCTAACAATATCAATTTTATAATTAAAAGTTTTCTATAAAGTATGTTCGGTTTAAAAAATATATAGAAATGTTTTCTATAAAGTATGAAAAAGTACCACATTTTATAGAAATCAACTTCCTCTCAAAATAAAAAGAAATTGGTGAGAAATCTGACGCATTGATTTAAATAATAGTTTTTTACAAACTTGTCCATTTTCACTTCTCAACTCATTTTCTATAAAGTTTAATTTTCCTCTTTTCGTATTTTGAACCAAATAAAGAAAGAGTAAAAAGTAAGAAACACTATTTTTTAAATTTCTATAAACTTTTTCTATAATTTTTTATGGAAATACATGTAAATCAATTTTTGGTACTTTTCCTTTTTTTTTATAAAAATTGAACCAGAGAGCCGCTCAGTGAAAAAGCGTACGGTAACCGATGCACGATATGAAACAATTTTGAGTTGAAGTTAAGCCTAGCGGATAGTTTTTGGACCAAGACTAAAGTCGTTTCTGTATTACAGGTTCTTCTAACCCTCACTCGCTAATTTTAGATTTGATTTTATATTTTAAATGGAAAATATTGTAAACCTATTGCAAATTATTGGAAAATTTTGATATTCTCCCTACTAAAAGTTATTGGGATATTTTGACATTCTTCTATTTAGAAAATATTATCTTTAGGTTGGAGGTGCAGAAAAACCCCAATGCAAGAGTTGGGGGTAAGTTTGCAAATATCAAGATTTAGAAGATAAAGAATTTGAAGTAAAAAGAAATGAAGGAAAATTGATCTGTATTCCTTTAATCTCAGTTACAATTGGATTTCCTGATTACAAAAGAGAGGAGAATAAATTTAATTCTCCCCTTTATTTAATTCTGGGTTCTTCACGGTGGTGATGGAGTGCTTCCCTCGAATGCTCGCGCCGAGTTTACTCTCCATTGACGATCCGAACGTCTTGATTCACTGGAACGGTATCTCCTCCTCACGATTTGACGCTGTAGAGAACTTGCAAAGCAAGTTTTAGAACTCTTGATGAGTTGATTGGTCTTAACCGTAATTGGTTAGACAAGCCAAGAATCTCTTCTTTGCTGCCCCAGAGCCGGATCCAAAAGCCCCCAAAATCCAGCCTCCAAAAATCCCCCTCCCGAACTAAGCTGATTTCTTAGTTATTTATAGGGGATTAAGGGGTGTAACCACCTCCTTAATTCGCTCCTAAGTGGGGCTAGTGGGATGTAACCGCCCCTTAATCCGCTCCTAAGTGGGGGTGGAAATCCCTCAGATCATGGGGAGAAAACGGTTTCTGGAACCGTTCAACTCGTGTTTGAACGAGTCAAACGCAGGTCCTGCATTCTGGAATGAAATCTGCGTTCGGACGCAGTGTTCGCAAGTTGCGTTGGGCAACAGATGGAACCTGCATTGGGCAGCGGTTGGAAGCTGCGTTGGCAGCAGTTGGAAGCTGCGTCGGGCATCGGTTGGAAGCTGCGTTTTGCAGCAGTTGGAAGCTGCGTCGGGCAATGGTTGGAAGCTGCGTTTTGCAGCAGTTGGAAGCTGCGTTTTGCAGCAGTTGGAAGCTGCATTTTGTAGCAGTTGGAAGCTGCGTTTTGCAGCATTTAGGAGTTGTGTTTGCATAGTTTTGACTCTGGAATGAGATCACTTGTGCTTCGCCTCTGGGATGCAGGGATGAGTCTTGCGTCTTGGATTGAAGAGATCGTCGATTTGTAGTCTCTTTCTGTCAAAGCGTAGCAAATATCGTCGTTTTGTAATCTTTGCTTTAGCTCTTTGATATGTGAGAGTCGTCAGATTGTAACTCCTAATGTTGATTGTGAAGGTTGTTGATTAGAGCTTTTATCAGTTGTTGTGAAGGTCGTCAGATTGTAACATTCATCGATCTACGTGAAAGTCTTCAAATTATAGCCTTATGGAAGTCGTCAGTTTGTAACTTCCATGATCCGTGTTTGATGGGGAATCAGCTATCTATTGTGATTTTTAGACAGCCTACAGAACCCCCTCCAAAGTTTTCGAAAGTTCGCGGTTGACTGGGACGAATTTTCGAAATACTTTGGATCTCAACTCTGATCTTGGAGCTGTTGATTCATTGTCACAAAGGAGTTGTTCTCTGCACTCGCTTCCAAAGCACCTTGGTTGAAGGGATTTACTGCACAGGACCTCCATTCAGCTGATGGGCCCGCAAACATTCATAGAATTTTTGGCAAACCTCAGCCATCAACGGATTTGATAAGCCTTTACCGACTACCGTTTGAGTCAGGCTAGCATGTGGATTATCTAAGTCCGTTCTACATGTAACGTTGTGCTAAGAGAATGAACTCTCTTAGATTTGATGCTATGATTTTGAATACATAGACTTTATCATTTTTACAAAAAAGACTAACCAGCAACGCGTATTAGGCGTAGGCTTATCCCTACTTAGGATTTAGGATAAAGTTCCCCATGCGTGAAAGACATGGATTTTTGGTGCTACGATGTTGAATACGTAGACTTTGTCACTGTTTCTTCCTGTGTTACTTGAAACACTGAAAGAAAATTAGAAGCGCCAGAAGTGTAGTATTAACTTGGCGTGAATTTTCACTTAGAGTAAAATTCAGAAATTTTCTTTATTATCACTAGGATAATTCTAGAAAATCTTTAATCCACTGAGGATTTTATAATGACAACTTGCTATTCTTGTTGAAAAATGAATAACAAGTTCATTAAGGGGTTTAACTGTTAGAGGTGTGATGTTAACCTAACAGTATTTTTATGGACCTATCGCTCCGTTGACGAGAGTCGATAAGTGGAAAGTGTTGCGATCGGAGCAACTTTGAGGACCTATCGCTCTGTTGACGAGAGTTGATAAGTGGAAAGTGTTGCGATCGGAGCAACTTTGAGGACCTATCGCTCTATTGACGAGAGTCGATAAGTTGATTTTGTCAGAGGTGTTTGATATTAACGTGACAAGAGAATGTTGCGATCGGAGTAACTTTATGGACTTATCATCCTATTGAAAAGGATTGATAAGTGGATTGTCAGAGGTTTGGTGTTAACATGACGGGAATTTGTTGCGATCGGAGCAACTTTGAGGACTTATCATCCTATTAAAGAGGATTGATAAGTTGGTTTTGTCAGAGGTTTAGTGTTAACGTGACAGAATTTGTGTTGCGATTGGTGCAACTTTGTGGACTTATCGCTCTGTTGACGAGAGTCAATAAGTGGAAAGTGTTGCGATCGGAGCAACTTCGAGGACCTATCGCTCTATTGACGAGAGTCGATAAGTTAATTTTATCAGAGGTGTTTGATATTAACGTGACAAGAGAATGTTGCGATCGGAGCAACTTTATGAACTTATCATCCTATTGAAAATGATTGATAAGTGGATTGTCAAAGGTTTGGTGTTAACATGATGGGAATTTGTTACGATCGAAACAATTTTGAGGACTTATCATCCTATTGAAGAGGATTGATAAGTTGATTTTGTCAGAGATGTGATATTAACATAACAGAAATTTATGTTGCGATGAGAGCAACTTTGTGGACTTATCATCCTATTGACGAGGATTGATAAGTGGGTTGTCAGAGGTATGATGTTAACGTGACAAAATTGTGTTGCGATGGGAGCAATTTTGTGGACTTATCATCCTATTGACGAGGATTGATAAGTGGGTTTTGTCAGAGGTTTAGTGTTAACGTGACAGGATTTGTGTTGTGATTGGTGCAACTTTGTGGACTTTTCATCCTATTGACGAGGATTGGTAAGTGGGTTTTGTCAGAGGTTTAGTGTTAACGTGACAGGATTTGTGTTGCGATTGGAGCAACTTTGTGGACTTATCATCCTATTGAAGAGGATTGATAAGTGAATTTGTCAGAGGTTTAGTGTTAACGTGACATGATTTTTGTGTTGCGATCGGAATAACTTTGTGGACTTATCATCCTATTGAAGAGGATTGATAAGTTAATTGTCAGAGGTGTGATATTAACGTGACAGGATTTGTGTTGCGATTGGATCAACTTTGTGGACTTATCATCCTATTAAAAGGATTGATAAGTTGATTTTGTCAGAGGTTTAGTGTTAACGTGACAGGATTTGTGTACTCGTGATTTGAACAAGATTTTGGGGACTAGCGTCTCGCTGGGGAGAATTGCTAAGTGAGTTTATCATCAGGAGCGATGAATTTTGATACTAAGATTTTGAAGACTTAGTGTCTTGATGGGGAAGATTGTGATTTGAACAATTTTGAGGACCTACCATCCTATTGAAGAGGATTGATAAGTTGATTATCAGAGGTGTATTGTTAACGTGACAAATTAGGAGTGATGCAAACTGAATTCATACTCCGTGAGGGTGATGATCGTCAGAAGTATAATGTTAACTCGACGATGTGAAAGATTCGTTACTCTTAATCCAGTAGATTCTAAGTAACCAACCCCCAGTCTTGATTAGGACTTAGCAGGGGAATAAAAAAATATAGACAAGGCACATCACCTAGTGGGGCACTATCCATGAAGTCAGAATAGAGGTACATCACCTGGTAGGCCATTATCTGATGAGTTTGACTATCAGAGGTAACTATTAACGTTATAGTTTTGTGGACCTGCCATCCTATTGAAGAGGATTGACAAGTTAATGGACTATCAGAGGTAAATATTAACATGATAGTTTTGTGAACCTGCTATCCTATTGAAGAGGATTGGCAAGTTGATGGACTATCAGAGGTAAATGTTAACGTGATAGTTTTGGTGGACCCGCCATCCTATTGAAGAGGATTGATGGGGGAATTTGGAGGAAATGAACTATCAGAGGTAATTATTAACGTGATAGTTTTGGTGGACCCATCCTATTGAAGAGGATTGGTGGGGGAATTTGAAGGAAATGAACTATCAGAGGTAATTGTTAACATGATAGTTTTGGTGGACCTGCCATCCTATTGAAGAGGATTGGTGGGGGAATTTAGAGGAAATGAACTATCAGAGGTAATTGTTAACGTGATAGTTTTTTTTTGTGAATTTCGTGATTGACAGAGGTATTCTATTGAACATGATAACTTAGAAAATTTATTACTCATAATCCAATGAACTAAAACCAACCCCCAATCTTGAACACGTGCAGGGGGAAAAAGGGTAGACATGACACATCGCCTAATTGGCCACTATCTAACGAGGTTGACTATCAGAAGTAACTGTTAACGTGATAGTTGTTGTAGACCTACCATTTTACTGAAGGGGATTGGCTTCAATGGCTATAGTATCTTCCTTTTCTGATTGAGAAGATTGGGCTTGGTCCGATTGCTCAGGTTGATCCTGCCTACTTTGTTCTTCAGCTTTGATCCTAGCAATAATCTTTTGAGCCTGTTCGCCTTGAGAGATTAGTTGTCTTCAGGAACGGCATTCTGTAACTCCTATTCGGGCTAGGAGGTCGGTCTGCAAGTTGTGCCGACAGGTCTCTACAAAGGTAGATTGTGTCATACCTGACGAACACCGGAGAGCCATGGTTCGGAACCTCTTGACGAAGTCTTTGACGGACTCCCTCTTCTTCTGCTTAGTGGTGAGAAGGGTATGGATGGAGACTTCTGTATCTTCTTCAAAGAATCTTGATAGGAAAAGTCTCTCTAGATCCGTCCACTTTTGGATACATCCCGCAGGCAGTTTCCTGAACCATTCAAAGGCAACCCCCTTGAGGGTGCTAATGAACAATCGAATCAGTATGGCGTCATTTGATATCGTATTCCCAGTCTGTGACTTGAAATGATAGATATGTTGGTTTGGTGATCCCGTGCCGTCAAAAGTTTGTAACGTCGGGACCTCAAACTTTAGATGGCCTCCTGCTGAGATTTGAGCATGACCTCCTGCTCATCAAGTCTCTTCGCGAGATCTTCATGGTTTCCCATCATATAAGCCGAGCTCTCCTGTTCAACAAAAGAGCTTGATGATTGGGACTCTGCAATGGCTGAGTGTTCATCATCGGAATTGGTTCCTCTGGCTAGCCTCTGATAGTTGATAGGGAGAATGGCTCATGTTCGCGTCCGAGTGCGTTGGTAGACTTCTTCAAACTCGTTAGCGATTTCTCTGACGGTCGGTGAACGACTTGTCTCAGAGTCATCGGAACTAGGACCTGAGGCTTTCCCTCTACCGATCACATTGATAGTGACCTCAGGATATTTGGTCTCTGGAGACTTCTTCTTGTGCGAACGTCGTCGTTGGTTGGGCAAGGCAACGTTCGTTAATTGGTCGAACATCAATGGTTTGGCCGTATATGAGCAGCATTGACATTTCAAGAGGACCGTAGGAATCAGTCGTTCATATTGGAATGAACACATGAATTGTTGTATCGGTCTTTCTCTCGATATAAACTCTCTCAAGTCTGTTGTAGAGACTCGAGAATTACTCACTGATCGCGAGGTTTGAATTGGAACCCCCAGTCCATGATTGGACATGACTGGCTCTTGGTGAACATGGATCTGGTTGAGATGCCTTGAATCCATGGACTTTTTACATCTGCCCCTCAATCTAGTTGCGCTACGCAGAGTATTCGGCGGGTCTCGCTGGATTTCGCTCCCCGAACACATGCCTGAGATTCAGGTTTTGCTGGTGAAACGCAGTCCCGAGATCTGCTTTTTGGTTCTGAAACGCATGCCTGAGAGTTGCGTTCAGTTAATGGAACGCACTCCTGAAGGCTGCGTTTTGACTGTACAATGCACCACTGAGGGCTGCACTCAGTCTTATTCACACAGAGCCTATGTTTGGGCTCATAGACGCGAGGCTTGCGTTCTGAAGCAGAAACGTAGAGCACCTGATCGCGTTTAGGATCACAAACACAAAGCTCGTGTTGACTTGAAGATCGACATTCACGGAGATGTGCTCGTCGTAGGGATCTCCTCCTTCGTCGAGCGACGTTCTTC
Organism: Asparagus officinalis; assembly: GCF_001876935.1. Classification (NCBI taxonomy): domain Eukaryota; kingdom Viridiplantae; phylum Streptophyta; class Magnoliopsida; order Asparagales; family Asparagaceae; genus Asparagus; species Asparagus officinalis. Next base: position 120,125,853 of record NC_033794.1, on the reverse strand, counting down.
TTAGCCTGCTTCAAGGCCTTTGTAGCGACGTCACCATCTGTGTTGATTAAGTTTGTTGCCTCAATAATCCTCTTGCGACCCGATACCCATCGTCTTTATAGAACTTTCAACTCGTTGAACGAGTTTAGCAGAAGCCGAGTCCACTCCTTCAGAGGAGGGGCTGTTCGATCTGTCTTGATCAAAGGGGAGGGCCTCCTTGGGTGATTTGGCTACAATTGGAGCAGTTAGACCTTTAGTCTCTTTGAAGACTTTGTGGATCTTACGCATAGCCTTGGAGCTAAAGGATCCGGAGGAGAGGGCTTCCTCGTACTTGGCTTGATCGAACTCTACGACGAGAGTTTCAACCGTCATTCCAGTGAGATGAACATCGGATTGCACCACCACTTTTTTGTCAGAGAAGCTAGTCCCCAGCGGAGTCGCCATCTTTTGTTTGTGAAAAAATTTGAAGTAAAAAGAAATGAAGGAAAATTAATTTGTATTCCTTTAATCTCAGTTACAATTGGATTTCCTGATTACAAAAGAGAGGAGAATAAATTTAATTCTCCCCTTTGTTTAATTCTAGGTTCTTCACGGTGGCGATGGAGTGCTTCTCTCGAATGCTCGCGTCGAGTTTGCTCTCCGTTGACGATCCGAACATCTTGATTCACTGGAACGGTATCTCCTCCTCACGATTTGACGCTGTGGAGAACTTGCAAAGTAAGTTTTAGAACTCTTGATGAGTTGATTGATCTTAACCATAATTGGTTAGATAAGCCAAGAATCTCTTCTTTGCTGCCCCAGAGTCGGATCCAAAAGCCCCTAAAATCCAGCCTCCAAAAATCCCCCTCCCGAACTAAGTTGATTTCTTAGTTATTTATAGGGGATTAAGGGGTGTAACAACCTCCTTAATTCGCTCCTAAGTGGGGCTAGTGGGATGTAACCGCCCCTTAATCCGCTCCTAAGTGGGGGCGGAAATCCCTCAGATCATGGGGAGAAAACGGTTTCTGGAACCGTTCAACTCGTGTTTGAACGAGTCAAACACAGGTCCTGCATTCTGGAATGAAATCTGCGTTCGGACGCAGTATTCGCAAGTTGCGTTGGGCAACAGATGGAACCTGCGTTAGGTAGCGGTTGGAAGCTGCGTTGGCAGCAGTTGGAAGCTGCGTCGGGCATCGGTTGGAAGCTGCGTTTTGCAGCAGTTGGAAGCTGTGTCGAGCAACGGTTGGAAACTACGTTTTGTAGCAGTTGGAAGCTGCGTTTTGCAGCAGTTGGAAGCTGCGTTTTGCAGCATTTAGGAGCTGCTTTTGCATAGCTTTGACTCTGGAATGAGATCACTTGTGCTTCGCCTCTGGGATACAGGGATGAGTCTTGCATCTTGGATTGAAGAGATCGTCGATTTGTAGTCTCTTTCTGTCAAAGCATAGCAAAGATCGTCATTTTGTAATCTTTGCTTTAGCTCTTTGATATGTGAGAGTCGTCAGATTGTAACTCCCTTTTGTAATCTTTGCTTTAGCTCTTTGATATGTGAGAGTCGTCAGATTGTAACTCCTAATGTTGATTGTGAAGGTTGTTGATTAGAGCTTTTGAGAGTCGTCAGATTGTAACTCCTAATGTTGATTGTGAAGGTTGTTGATTAGAGCTTTTATCAGTTGTTATGAAGGTCGTCAGATTGTAACTTTCATCGATCTACGTAAAAGTCTTCAAATTATAGCCTTCTGGAGGTCGTCAGATTGTAACTTCCATGATCCGTGTTTGATGGGGAATCAGCTATCTATTGTGATTTTTAGCACAACTTACAATATTATATAATATATTATATATAATATATATATAGTATATATATATATATATAATATAATATATATATATATATATATATATATATATAATATATATATATATACTATATATAATATTTATATATTATATATATATATATAACACACACACTATGTAATCCTCATATGAGAATTTATGGCGGTATCCTTATCATAGGAGGGGATTTCCTCCTTGACGGCCTCTTAAAATCACACTGATTGAGCCGACATTATGGATAGTCCGCCTTGTCGTTAAAACTTATCTACATATTCTAAAACCTCAACACACCATAGTTTGGGTGAATCGTCGTCGGTTTGCCCTTCAACCACTCGTATCAATTTAACAGTTTTGATATGAATAGTAACTTTTCACACTGGCTCGATGGAGAGCGTCAAAGACGACTCGGCGATTCACCCCACAACTTGGACAGCGTGTTAGGCGTTTTAGAATATGCTAAGATCAAGTATCAACGGAGCGATCATCCATAATATCGCTCAATCATTTGATTTTTACCAGGCGGTCAAGCGAGACGAAATCCCCTCTATGACAAGCGATACTCATTAATATATATATATTATATATACTATATATATATCATTATATTATATATATATATATTATATATATATATATTATATATAATATTATATATATATATATATATATATATATATATATATATATATATGAGAAAAATGGGTATGCATGGTACCAAACATACTCATTTTACTTGATACTTATCATCATCTCAGCCCTTCATCTTCGGTTGATGAAAACTTGGTTAGGAAAAACCATTTTGCAAAAAAAAACCCATTGTTTCAAAACCCAAGATGAGCTGGCTTTCGCTCTCTCTCCCAGCCATTAACTCAATCTCTCTCGCTCCTCCGCGCCCTCGCCAACTCCTCCGCCACCATTCCTCCGCACCCTCGCCGATGACTCCTCTGCCACTCCTCCGCGCCCTTGCCGACTCCTTATCCGTCGTGAGTTTGATGATGTCGAGGTAGCTGTTCTTCATAATTTTGTTCGAGATTGCAATATATCATATGTCATTTGCTTCCTTTCAGGCTTGGGGACATGTCTTCGATACGATTACTCTTTTTTCTCCTTTGCTTTCAAGCTTTTGTAATGATCTTAGTATTCTTCGGTGATATATATGTTATTGTAATATGAAGAACATCTCCTGTATAAAGTTATCTCCGAGGAGAGGATGAGGTTGATTCGTGAAAAAAGTTGTTTTCTTTCTTTTTACTCAATAATGTCACAAGGCAACTTGAAATAAAACAAATGTTTTTTTAATGTCTGAGATAGTCAATCTAATTGATATACTAAAATTTTCGAGGGATTAGTTCAATACATTGACTGGTTTGTTGTTATTCAGAATGTAAGATATAGTAGTCATTCGTAGGTACAAAATAGAATTCCTTGGTTTATTATATAGCTGACTTTTGATGTTCTACTTATGTATCCATTTATTAATACATTGACTAGTATGTTGTTATTCAGTATGTTGTTATTCAAAACGTGGCGATGATGGTTCCTTTTTGTGACACCCCTGTTTTCGCACATGTCTGCAGTTCAAGATGAACTCAGAGATGTCAAACTTGTCATGCACCCACACTGTACAACAACAAGTTTTACCAATCACAACAATATTCTCTAGTGAAATCAAAATAAGGTACATGTACAAAACATGCAAAAGAAAGGAAATAACTATAATAGACATGATATAGAAAGAAGTATCTCATAAATAAGTCATGTCTCAATGAATATTTAGCATAGTCTACCTAGATCATTTTCCCTCGTATCTAATGGAATTAATATTTAGACACTTACAATACGAGACGTAGTACGTTAAGCAAAATAATCCAAACAAGGAAACCCTCATGTATATACCATATGTCCCGAATTATAAACATATAAACATTAATACTGAACTAAAGATAAACAATCTAAATGAAATCAACAATTAGAAATCCACAACACGAGATTGGTACGTCGAGCGAAATAATCCAAACAAGCAAACTCTCATATATATACCATATGTCTCAAATTATGAATTACTAATTATTGATCCCAACTAAGAAAATAAAGAAAAATAGTAAAAAAAGTAAAGACATCAACATATCATATTCACAATATCTTCCACTGTCACTGGGAAGATAGAATGAATACCGGCACAAATCCCGTGTACTTTCAAATGCAAATTACCCTGGGTCATATATTTTAGCAGTGAGTCAAAAACATAACTGGCATCTACCAACGACTCGGGCTATCATTTAACTATCTCAATACAACTCCGTGCAAGATTTTGATACTTAGCATTATCATGTGCAACGGACTACCCTGTAGGTATCCTAATCAGTGTACATGGCTCATTAGTCTCAGCGTGATCTCAGTACGTAACATAAGTGCAAAATGGCCTATCATATAAGTATCATAGAAGTATGGCTCACAAGCCTCATCGCACCCTCGTGCAGATGGACTGCTAGATAAAGCATCCAAACCCGACTCAATGACCTGTACAAATGGAATATTAACGCACTACCCCCGTAGTACTGAACTGAGCTCATCAACGATATCCAGAAGGTGTGTGTATAATATATACTAAACCCTTTCTCAAAGTAATTGGGTTAAAACCTATCATAATTCCTTTCAACATATCCATGTGTGTGTTACTACACTATTCGTGAATTTATGTATAAAGAAGTGTGGCTCGAAACACGCAAACATATCTCAAACAGATGCAAAACAAAAATTCAGACAACAACCTTAGTAGTCGACTACTAGGCTTAGTAGTCGACTACACTGAGTCCATCCAGACTGTGTAATAACATATATCAGTATCAGTAGTCAACTATTAATAACATTAGTCGACTACTTTGTAAACACACAGTTTCTGTTATACTCAACTGGGTGTGAGTAGCCGACTACTAAGCTTAGTAGTCGACTACTCTGTCAAGACACGCATTCTTTCGTGCACAAACAATGCTTATGTCAATTGTACATATCATGATGTTAAAACGAGATTTTATACTTGGTATATACAACAAGAATTATCTGAATCATCAAATTAAATTATTATATCTTCCAAATAGGGTTTAACATCCTAATTAAACAATTTCTTCAATTATCTCATATGTAAACAAAGTGATTATCAACACATGATAAAAACTACTCATCAACAGAGGTAAAATTCATTTAAGTATGTTTATCTTACTTAGATATATCACAAACCTAGAGTTTAAGCATGATTAATTAACATAAAAACTCAAAGAAACATTCACGTAATATATCAATTATTTCAAATCAGCATATCTGTAGATTTTTACAGAACATATCATTAGTAAATTGAGCATATCTTTCTCTAGACAAATTCTTTTTAAGAATAGTTTTTTGTTTTGGAAACTAGATCCATATAGATATCATTTGGCACTAGTTTGGTTCAGTTTGGAGTTTATATGATATCTCAAATTTCTAGTTAAAGGTTACACACGTGCAGTAGTTTTCTGCAGAACATATCATTAGTAAATTGAGTATATCTTTCTCTATAAAAAATCTTTCTTAGAATGGTTTTCCGTTTTGAAAAATAAGTTCACATAACTTTCATTTAACACTCATTTTGTTCAGTTTGGAATTTATATGATATCTCAAATTTTCAGTTAAATGATATACACGTGCAGCAGTTTTTTGCAATCTATGATGAAAACAAAAATTAAACCTCTTTATAATTCAATTAGACAACAAATTAGGGTTAACACACGATTTAAACATAAATATAAAGCTTAAAAAATAAAAATTTAATCATCCCTAATGATCATGATCACGTTATTATCATAAACAATTAGGAAAAGCTAATGATCTAGTATTGGGTAAAGATTTATCATCAAAAATCTCATCTTTTTCATATTAGGTTAAGCCTTAAGCATGAAAACATTGATTAAACACTTTTATAATCACTAAACACTATGGGGATGGGTTTGGATGCAAATGATCTTGCCTTATCACGTGTGCAAGCCTCTGAAACTGATGTGAAATGACTCTTCGTCACCAAACGTCATAGATCTCCCATTTTCCTCGCTTCTCGCCTCATGAGACGCTCCCAAAATATCAAATTTAGGGCTAGAGTTTGAGAGAGAGGAAGAGGGGCTGCTAGGATTTGAAACTCTGATGAAAAGATGATAATTTTCGTAAAAAATATATATATATAATATATATATGCAAATCCGAAATAAATACGTTTGACCCGAACCAGGAAACCTAGTCTGACTAGGAAAATAACACTCGATATTTTAGCTGTAACTTTCTCATCCGACCTCGGAATGAGGTAATTTAAGATTTCATGGAAAGCTGTTGAAGAGACCAACAACTTTGATCTATTTAGTATTTCTAGATTCAAACTGTATCGGTGTGTAAAATATATAAATTCTTAACTGATTATTTTTTAGATTTCTCTTCGTGTATGTTTTGTGCATTTGCACTCATATATTCACAAATATACATTGAATTGATCTCAAATCAATTCCTATCATACTCAAACATCAAAATATGTTATATTTTTACCATATAACATATTTATTATTATTTTTCACATAATATTCAAAATTTCAGGGTTTTACATTCTTCACCCCTTAAAAAAAATTCGTCCCCAAAATTTCGCAATCGTATCCTAGAGATTAATAATATCAGAAAAGCACGTTGAGGGGATAATCCAGACAAGGAAACCATCATATACACATCTCGCACCATTAATCTTCAGATAAGAAACATAAACATATTTACACTTAACAATCTAGAATGCCAATATTCTCACTCAACCCCTAACTAGACAGAACTAGTACGTCGGGCGAAAAATCCAAACAAAGAACCCCTCATATATATATCATGTGTTTCGAATAATTAGGAGTTAAGTGTCAATACCTCCATTCTAGCGTTAAGTATGAATATAACCATATAAACAATCCATAAATATCAATCAAAATTAATCAACCCACCTGCTCAAACAGGTATGGGTAGTCGCGATGCATAACATATTCGCGCCCCCGAAAATCATCATTGATATCTACATTTAACGGTCTAAAATACAAATACTTCCAGTTAACCCCTAACTAAACGGAACAAGTACGTCGGGCAAAAAATCCAAACAAAGAACCCCCCATATATATACCGTGTGTTCCGAATACTTAGGAGCTAAGTGCTAGTATCATCATTCTAGCATTAAGTATAAACATAACCATACGAATAACCATAAATCATAAACAAACAATACTAAGTATATAACATATGTGGGTAGTCGCAACGCATATCCTCCTCGGGCTCCTATGAAGTCTCCTCAGTTCCTCTCCGGTTCCACTGAACTTTAACTAATGGTATCACCTTATTTCTAAGTTTCTTATCATCCTTGGCAAGAATGCATATCGGAATATCAATTATAGTTAAATCATCGTGAATCTTGACCTCCAGTGCGTCCAACACTCGCTTCTCCTCCTCGTCGCGTAGATGCTTCGTAAGCATAGAACATGGAAAACATCGTGTATGCTCATCATTGAGAACAGACCAATATATTTCGGGGAAAGCTTGCCCCGTCTACCAAAACATTGTACACCCTTTATTGGTGATACTTTTAACAAAACATAATCCCCAACCTGGAATTCTAATGGTTGTTGCCTCCGGTCTATATAACTTTTTTGACGACTTTGCGCTGTAAGAATGCGCTCTCGAATGACTGCTACCTTCTTTGTAGTCTGTCTAACAAGCTTCGGTCCAAGCAATAGACTGTCTTTTGGTTCTATCCATGAAATAGGTGATCTACAAGGCCTTCCATATAATGCTTCATACGGTGTCATACCAATAGTCCCTTGATAGCTATTATTATAGGCAAACTCAATCAATGAGATGTGGTCCTCCCAACTACCCTAAAAATCAATAACGCGCGCCCTCAACATGTCCTCCAATATCTGGTTCACTCTCTCCATCTGTCCATCCTTCTGCTGGTGAAATACACTAGAGTAAGATAATTGGCTACCAAAAGAGTTATGGAAGCTTCTCCAGAAATATGCTGACTTCATCAACCGATCCACTATTACCCAAACTGAATCGTTTCCCTTCTTCGATCTCGATAATCCTACAATAAAGTCTATAGAAATATCTGCACATTTCCTCTTCGGAATGCGTAAAGGCTATAGGGTTCATGTTGGCCTCTAATGTTCTGCCTTCACTTACTGACAGGTAAAACACTTACCACATGCTCCGTAATCTCACCACGTATGTCGCTCCACCAAAAGTGTCTCTTCAGGTCCTTGTATTTTTTCATTATGCTTGGATGTACTATGTACCTGTACAATGCACCTCATTGAATAGATTCCTTCTTCAGTTGTGGATTTCCCGGCATCAATAGTCAGCCTTTTATTCAAAGTCCTTCATCTGCTCCAACAGTCCAATCAACCTTGAGCTCTTTAGAAATCTCCCCCTTTCAGGTTTAAATCCAAGTATCCTCTAGCTGAGGTCTAACCACTCTATCACTCCAAGATGGTTGTACGGACAAAGCTCTAAAAAAACGTTGTTCAAGCCTATCTCTGGTCTAAAGTCGAACTGGTTAAGTGTGTGGAGATCTCAATACAATGAACACCTTAAAGCCGAAATCTAATGACGAAGCTTCTTGCTCAAAGCGTCTGTTACGACGTTCGCCTTCTCCGGATAGTACTAAATCGTGAACTCGTAATCCTTAATAAATTCAACTCATCTCTGATTTCTCTGATTTAGCTCTTTCTGAGAGAAGAGATACTTCAAACTCTGATGATTCATGAATAGCTTGAACTGCACTCCATGTCTCAATGTCTTCAGTTCAAAAACTATCGCAGCTAGTTCCAAGTCACGTGTGACTGACGTGAAGTATATGCTACCATTCTCTGGGTCTGAATCAAAATACCTCATAGACCTACTAACGACGTATCCGTGTAGACGACAAAGTTCTTATCACTGTTCGAGATGGTCAAAACTGGTGCTGTAGTTAACTTACCCTTTAAAGTCTCAAAGGCCACATGGCCCTCCGTGCCTCAAACAAAAGGTACACCCTTCTTCGTAAGGTGTGTAAGTGGCGTGGCTATCTTTGAGAAGTCCTGAATGAACTTTCTGTAATAGCTGACCAAACCCAAAAAGCTACGAATCTCTATGACTCTCGGCGGCGGCTCCCAATCAAGTACGGTCGCAACCTTAGCTGAATCCACTGTAATGCCCTCTTTACCAATGACATGGCCCAAAAATCTAACCTCAGATAGCCAAAACTCGCACTTGCTGAATTTGGCATATAGCCGATGCACCCGCAAAATCTGTAATGCTAGTCGAAGATGTTGCTCGTACTCTGCCTCCGATATCGAATATATAAGGATATCGTCGATAAATACTATCACGAAGAAAAACCCGGTTCATCAAGTCCATGAATACTGTGGGTGCATTAATCACCCCAAACGGCATGGCAAAAAATTTGAAGGACTCATAACGAGTCAGAAAGGCGGTCTTGGGAATATCTATCCGATCTTGGGAATATCTATCTCCCGAACCCACAACTGATGATAGCTAGAACGAAGATCAATCTTTGAGAAGTGTTGCGCTCCCTACAGCTGGTCGAATAAGTCATCAATCATTGGTAATGGATACCTATTCCGGATAGTGACCTTGTTCAACTCCTGATAATCTATACAAAGACGCATATTGGCATCCTTCTTCTTCACGAAAATGTCCGACGCTCCCCACGAAGAATGACTCTGGTGAATAAAACCATGAGACAATAACTCGTCCAGCTGAGTCTTTATCTCCCTCATCTTAGCAGGTGCCATACGGTAGGGAGCTCGAGATATCAGTGTTGTGCCTGGCTGCAACTCGATGCAGAACTCAACCTCTCACATAGGAGGTAACCCTGGTATGTCCTGAAAGTCATCCTGAAAACCTGAGATGACTCTAGTCTCACACAACTCAGCACTCTGATCTCTTAGCACCACCTTCTCAATATATACCAGAAATGACTTCGCAAACTGGTTGCCATGTGAGGTCGTTACAATCAACTCAAACCCATCGGACGCTCGCAAACTGACTGTTTTTGCAAAATAGTCGATGCTAACATAGTAAGATGATAACCAATCCATACCAAGAATGACGTTGAAATCCGACACCCACAAAATGATTAGATATATAATAAACTCGGACTCATCTAAGCTGATAACACATCTCCTACAGACGCTCCCTAATAGAGATACCTCCCCTGAAGGAGTAGAAACGGATAGCAGTACATCTAAGGGATGTACGACTAACTGAAGCCTATCCATAAAGGCATGAGATATAAAAGAATGGGAAGCTCCGAATAGGATCTGAGCTGGAAAAGAGTTTACTAAGAAAGTACCTCCTACTATAGCTCCGCTCCTACCGTGATTATGTGGTACGACTGCATAGACTATGTTTGTGGCTGGCGACTGCTGAACTACTGGCGGTGGAAATAAGAGACTATCTATTCCATAGGAATCTCTTGAATGACACAAATCTGGCCTACCGGCCCTTTAATTCTCAAAACGGTTGGCGGTGTCTTAATAATCTGTTGCTGGCCATAACAACGACCCTACGAGTGTTGACCCTGACCACGGTTCTGCTGTTGACCATGTCCTAGTCTCTACTATCGGCGTTGAAAATTCTTACCCCGATATTAGGGTCTTCTAAGTCTTGCAAAATATTTCTTATCCTTACCCTTGTCTCCTGACAGTCCTGCTTCCATAATTAACTATCAGTATGTCTCCATGCTCTAATCGGGCTAGTTCTAGCTGCTTATCGAAGTAGTAGGTGAAATCCTCCTATAAAATTGTCATTCACTGCTTCGGCGTAAACTGAAGTCGATGCTATCCTCTGATGATATCCTCTATGCTAAATACATCTACCTTCTACTTTAGTACTAAGTCGTTGTTAAGAAATTTTTACATATTCCTTCCATTTATAGGTTGCACATGAATCTGATGTGCCCTGGAACTATGATACTCTCAGTGTCTGATATTTTTCTTATTTTTACAGAGCCAATTCTCCAGCTGCGGCTCAGGCTCTGCTTGCCCAGCTCTCGGGCTCTGCTTGCCCAACTCTCCGGGTATAAGTTTTACTTCGACCATGTCCTCATCCCGATATTTATAATATCAAGAGGAGAGCATAATTGACACAGTAAATGAGGTAGCACACACACACACACACACACACACACACACACACACACATAAATATATATATAACATAGTAAGGTTGTCAAATGGGTGGTTTTGATTGGGTTTTGGGTGGGTCATAAATGGGTGGGCACATTTGTGCTCATTTGTCCATTTATGGCTCATTTAACATTTACTGAATGGGTCACTTCTCACCCATCCATTTATTAAATGGGTAGTTCATTGGTGACCCAATAACCCATTTAGCTTTGAACTTTTATATATAAAAAAATTTAGGGGTCTATTTTCCAAGCTTTCAAATGACATATGAAATTTAAAATTTTTTAGCAACCCTCTATAAATTTAAAATTTATAAACAACACCGTCAAAAATTTAAAATTTGTAAAAAACACCCTCAATGGTTTAGAATTACAAAAACCACCCTAAAATTTTAAAACCTACGAATGACAAATGAAATTTAAAAATTACCAGCAGCCCCCTAAAATTTATAATTTGCAAAAAAACACTCTTAAAAGCTTAAAAATTGTAAAAAATACCCTCAAGAGTTTAAAATTACAAAACAATCTCAGAATTTTCTAAACTTGTAATTGACACATGAAATTTAAAAATTTTCAGCAGTCCCCTATAAATTTAAAATTTACAAACGACACCCTTAAATTTTAAAATTTGTGAAAAACACCCTCAATGGTTAAGAACTACAAAATCCACCCTAAAATTTTAAAACCTACAAATGACACAAGAAGTTTAAAAATTATCATCAGCCCCCTAAAAATGTATAAATTGTAAAGAACACCCTCAAAATTTAAAAAATTGTAAAAAAAACCCTCAAGAGTTCAAAGCTACAAAACAATCTAAGAATTTTCTATACTTGCAAATGACACATGAAATAAAAAAAATTGAACAGTCCTCTATAAATATAGAATTTACAAATAACACACTCAAAGTTTTAAAAATTACAAAACACCCTCAAATGATTTAGAATTACAAAAGCGACCCTAAAATTTCAAAACCTACAAATGACACATGAAATCTAAAAATTACTATCAGCCCCCTGTAGATTTATAATTTATAAAAAATACCCTTAAAGTTTAAAAATTACAAAAACTCCCTCAATAGTTCAAAATTATATAAAACTCTCGACATTGAGAAATGCAGTCTTAATATCCATCTGATGTAACTCAAGATCATAATGAGCAACAAGTGCCATGATTATTCTGAAAGAGTCTTTCGATGAAACCGGAGAGAAAGTCTCTGTATAATCAATGCCTTCCTTTTGAGTATAGCCTTTAGCCACAAGACGTGCCTTATACCTCTCCACATTACCATTTGCATCCCGCTTGGTTTTAAAAATCCATTTACAACCAATTGGTTTTGCACCTTCTGGCAATGGGACAAGTTCCCAAACCTTATTGTCTTGCATAGACTTATACTCTTCATTCATGGCATCAATCCACTGTTGAGAGTTAGAACTTTTCATGGCCTGAGAGAAGTTGATTGGATCATCTTCTAACATTCCACTACTTTCCTCATGTTCTTGGAGAAATACAATATAATCATCCGGAATAGCATTTCTCCTTTCTCTCGTGGATCTCCTTAATGGCACTGGTTCTTGAGGTTGTTGAGTTTGTGTCCGCCCCGGGTCCAAAAACGTGATAATTTGGAGCGTGACTCGGTCGGCAATGCAACCATACGGTTACATTCACGCCTCTAGATCATCCTGTATACAGATATATTGCTAAAGAACTATTACATAGAGCATGCAACTAAAATAACAAAGGAACTAGATAGATAAAGAAACTCGCTCTGATACCAATAAAACCATGTCACGCCCCGGGTCCAAAACGTGATAATTTGGAGCGTGACTCGGTCGGCAATGCAACCATACGGTTACATTCACGCCTCTAGATCATCCTGTATACAGATATATTGCTAAAGAACTATTACATAGAGCATGCAACTAAAATAACAAAGGAACTAGATAGATAAAGAAACTATGAAAAGATAAATTCTCTTACATGTCCACAACTTTTCAAAGTAGGAAAGAGGAAAAATACATCTTAGTCTGGAGTACCACAAGTGATTACAAGAAAGACTCAATAACTGAAGCTGAGAGAGTGAAAAGAGAGAAGGTGATCACTGACGCTGGTCTTAATCCTTAAAGTACTCTTGGTCCTGCGAATAAAGAACAATTTCCCAAGTCTGGGACATGCAAACCCCAGGGGAGTCAGAAAACTCCCAGCAAGCATGTAAAATGAGGAAATTGTGCACATAAAAAAAAAGGATGGAAACTCAATTAAAGATGAATAAAGGAAATGTCTAAACATTGATATCAAACAAAGTCTACCATAAAACACATATCTTATACCCTATACTAAAAGGAGTTAAGATTTAGAAACCCACAACACGAGATAAGTACGTCGAGGGAATAATCCAGACAAGGAAACCCTCGTAGATACCATATATCTCAAATTTGTAAATTGCTAAATATCAACTCCCAAAAATCTATAAATAAACAATACAAATTTACATCACCAACACCTCATACAATACATGTCGTGCATGCCAAAACTATCACAAAGCATATAACACAATATTCTTATTTTAGATGTTATTTGAATTAGAGAAGAATATATCATGTATATAAATCGGTTCCCCGTAAACCGTCCCGGGAACACGGCTTCAAGTCAAGTATTGGCGCTTTGGCCCATGTATATATAACTCAGGATATCAAGAATGCGCATATGTCCGTTTATATACATGTTATATTCTCCGTCCAATTCCCCTTTTATAAACCCCATGTTTGCCGGTTTAATTTAAGTGACTGTGCATGAAATGTTGTGCACTAACCACAGAGTTACCGTGGAACGACTTCTGTAAAACTATGAAAATAACCGTGACCCAGAACATGTCCAATCAAGAAGGGTGCATCGTCTAGTCGATGCTATAATAGTAATAGCCAAGGAAAAATTCTCATATCGGGATGTCGATATCGAGAGCATAGCCATGCTATGAAAACACGCTTATAAATCATATTTTTAACAGAAGTCGTCTTCATGCACAGTCTCTCCTATTGGACGACAACTAGGTGATCAAACAACAATTTTTCTAAAAAGTCAAGCATGTCTAACACAGAAATCTAGTCATGACATTTCAGGTGATCTCCATTATTAATACCAGACTAGTCTTGTCTATTTAGGCAATTGTGTCCCTATGGCACAATACCTCATAAAACGTGAACTCTTCAAAACTCATGAGTTCATAACAAGTACAAATCATAATCACTAGTGGTGTTGTTTAGGTATTGCATAAGTACTTTTAGAGCTTCATAACAGACCATCATCTAGACAATGTGTTTTTATTCGACAATTTTGTTAGCTTGCTCTTTATTAGCAATCGTGCAGCTGGGAGCAATGTATTTTATCTTTGCATGTTTTCTTACTCAAGATAGGCACTTGAAAACACATTAACAGCACGTCACCTTGGATACAACAAAATATTTTAAGGTTACGGTAGTGCATCAAACATAAATATTGTACACAATGCATATATTACTGGTAAAGGCATCATATACCCGATGTAATGGAGTGCATCATTCGTGCAGGATACTACAAATTTTCTTTGGATCAAAAGAAGGTTGACACATATTTTTTCCCTAAAGATTTTAGGCATCTGACTTTTTCTAGAATTTGGGTATCTGATAAATTATTGGAAAAGATAATTTCACACATAACCGTCCTACATGTGGTAAAACAATCTGTAGCTATTGCGTGTCAGCTTTCTCAGTTGAAATGCTTAATATATTATATATATTATTATATATATATATTAATATATATATATATATATATTATAATATATATATATATATATATATATAATATATATATATATATATATATATTAATAATATGGACAAATCTGACAAGCTATGAATCTAAGTAACGTTAGAGAAACTCTAAATGAATATAAATATATATATATATATATATATATATATATATATATATATATATATATAATATATATAATATATATATATATATATATTATATTATATATATATTTTAGCATAGGTCTAGACACCTTATGAAGCTAAGTTCTTAAATTTAGACTCATTTTATGATCAAAAGTAGCGAATTCTTAACCTGCCCAGTGCCCACCATTTGAAACCAAAGACCCTGTCGGACCATAACCTCACGGAAAAGATCAAATAAATCAAATTCTTAAAGTTGCAAAAAGGAACTCGTCTACACATGACAATTAAACCTCCAATATAACAGTGAATGCCACTGAACTAGAGCCATTAAGAGATGTGGGTTAAATATATATTGTTCAAGGAAAATTTAAAACAAAAAAAACGTCTCGTCAACAAAAAATGAATTTGAAAGATGCATGCTAGCTAGTTCTGAGTTGATGAAAATCAAATGCTCGCTAGATAAAAAAAATCGAGTGAGGGAAAATGAACATTTTCAGAATAATAAAGACAAATTATGAAGGCAAAGATGAGGTCCTGAGGATATTCAATGAGATTTCAAGAAATTCAAACAAAGGAAGAAACTAACACTTGTTGATTATGAAGAATTAGGCGAACAGGAAAATAAAAGAGTTGAAGGGTAAGTAATGCTTGCCGATTTGTCGAAAAAGACACTGAATCCCAAATCCAAAACTCGACCTTCTCCTGCCTTTCTTTCTCTTTTTTTTTGGGTTCTTTTTCTTTCTTTCTTTCTTTTTCTCTTTCTTTTTTTTTCGTGAACAAATGTCCTTTGTCTCTCTCTGTTCATCCGTGAGAAGTATTTGAAGAGGGTTTTGTTTAGTGGAGAGATTAGGGGAGAGTTAGTTGAGATGGGTGGAGATTTGGTTGTTAGTGGAGGGATTTGTGGAGATATTTGGCTTAGTGGGGAGATAATTAGGGGAGAGGGGGATTTGTTTAATGCTAACGGTTTTGTGCTGGAAAAAAAACTGTTGCGGCTTCATGATCTATGTGCATTCAAAAGGTATGATAGTAGATGACTAATATTTGATGGTGGGGTCCCCAAACAAAATCCACCAGGGATCTAGTAGGATGAGTAGTAATATGAAAAGGAAGTTGTATATTGGGCTTGTTAGGATGGGCATTTGAGAACTTGTTGGTTGTTGTTTTTTTTTTCCCAAAACCTGACATCACGTGGGCCTCCTAATAATTGATTGGTGTTTAAAAAAAATAGATTATTACAGTATATGTATATATGTATATATATATATATATATATACATATATATATATACATACATATGTATATATACATACATATGTATATATACATACATATGTATATATACATACATACATACATATGTATATATACATACATACATATGTATATATACATACATACATATGTATATATACATACATATGTATATATATATATATATATATACACACATACATATGCATATATACTTACACATATACATATACATATATATACATATGCATATACATACATACATTTGTACATATATATATATATACATATACATACATACATACATATGTATATACATACATACATACATACATATATATTCAACATCCAATCATTTTATCACGATTTAAACTCTTACAAACTCTTAGACGAATCTTAATTAATTATGCATATTGTTGATTATTAGACTACAACAACTCATTGATAAGACCACTTATTTTGCATCTACCTGATTAGGCCATTTACACTTATGTTGGGTAACATGTCTTCATGTAGTCTATTGAGACGAAAAGGTTAAAACAGATAGGGTCTGGAGAGAGTGTCAAGGGTGACAGGTGCTAACTTGCAAATTCAGGAATTAAATGCGAAACACAAGATTCTATGCAAGAGAAAAGATGGAGCAAGAAATGGGCGGGATACATGATCCTGTGCTGAATGAAGGAACAAAACACACAATATGTCATTTTGTGCACAAAAAGGAAGGTGCACGATGTTCGGTAGGAGTTGGGGAGGAGGGATGCTTGTGCGTGAGCGTATGAGGTGCAGCTCCAGTTAGATTTAGGAATTGTCAGAGATGTAAACATAAGGAAAATACTTACTTAGGGAAACCTCACATAAATGTCTGGTAACATGCATTGAATGTGACTTTTGTTGATGGGAAAGTTAATAAATAGGGTCTGGACAAAATCCCAAGGGTGCTACCAAGCCAATTGAGGGGGGTCTAAAGGAGGTACAGTTGAAGGGTGATATATGCAAATTTATATATAATAGATAACAGAGAAATAGTTATAAATCTTGTTTGTATGCGTGCTGGAGGGATACCATCTAGGAATACATCTATATATGAGTCTGGCACCTCAATAAATCTTTGGAAGAGGAATAGATATTTTTCTTAGCCATGCATCCAGACCCAAGAATGCTGCAGTAAGAATTTTCTGTCCTTTCAATATGCCAACTTACAACCAAAAAGCGTTAATCCTATTTGCAAAAATAATGGCTGTGAAAAGTGCTACTTAATCAGTGAGTAGGCGAGGTTTCATAGACGCCTCTATATTTTTAGATACTAAATAATTCAAATTTATTGACTATATAATCTGCATAGAAGTGCTAAAACAAGAATTTGAATTAACAAAGAGCAAAAAGGTATGGATATGCATGTGTTGTGTTATAGCCCTTTGTATTAAAGATTCATCGTTTTTGGTTTTGTATATATATACATAGTTATATATATACATATATGTTTTGGTTTGATTTTTTAGATATGAAACAAATATATATTCATATATATGTTCATATGTTTCATATTCTATCATATTCGAAAATATATTTTGTTCTTAGTTTATGGACTTGATAATATGTTTTTATATCTTTTCCTAAGTCTATAAAGCTATACAAAAGTTTCCAAAAGTTGTGTTTATGTCAAAACATCAAAATTCATGTATATCAACTTTTCATGTTTTGGACATACTTGCAAAATAATGAGTTTTCACAATTGAGAAATGAAAATTGAAAATATATTTTTGTAACATGTTTGTTTTCATGTTTATAAACATTTTGCAAAGTTTTATCAAGTTTGGAATTGATTTGTAATGTTTAATGGAATTTACAAAATCATGTTTTTTTGTTCGTGCATGTTCGTGCATGTTTTACAAAACAGATGAGTTTTTATAAATGGGAAGTGATATTTAATAAATTCTTTCTTTGACATGTTTAACTACATGTTTAGAAATTTTTCTCAAAATTTTACTATTTTTGGAGTTGATTTACTGTGCCTAATTGATTTTACAAAATCGTGTATGTCTGCAGTTTTTCAGAAACTGTAAATCTATGTTCAAACATTTATTTCTCTCAACTGGGAAATGTTTTTTCAGAAATTCTTTCTCTAACATGTTATTCTACATGTCTAGAACCTTTCCACAACATTTTATAATTTTTGGAACTGTTTTACTATTTATTACTGATTTTATAAAACCGGATATATCTGCTACAGTATAGCTGGTCGACCGCGCTACAGTGCCGGTCGACCGACTAACTGTCTGGAAAATTTCTCCGCTTCTGACCTTGTTCGCGATCGACCGCGATTTTCTTCGGTCGACCGCTGTAGTTCCAACAGATCTTTTTAGAGCCGTTGCAGAATGGTTTTTTGGGGGTTTTTGGGGTTGGTTTCTTCAATCCTATATATACCCCTTTGTCATAACTATTTTCCATCATCTAAGAGAGTTTTCAACCAAGTTTAAAAGAGTTTTAACAAGGGTTTTAGTTTGGTTTAAGTGTGTTTAAGAAGCTTTTAAGCATTTGGAAGTTTGAGTTTGAGAAATCAATTTCACAAGAGCTTGAGGAGATCATCTATTGGTGTTTGAGCATCCAACTCTTCTCCTTCCACTCTTGATCTATTGAGAAGTTTTCTAAACTCAATCTAGCTTTATATTTTATATTATTTGATTATCATTTTATTAAGCTAGTGTTCATATTGAGTTTAGTTGATTTTATTTTCTCTATGTTTATACACACAACCATTTGAGCTTATTGTATTTACATTCATAGTATAATTGGGTTGTGGGATTGTGTAACTTAGAGAGTGAGCTTATAATTCGTTCTCATTCATTGTAGAGAACAAACACTTTGTATTGAACCTAATTGTGAGGATTCACTTGTAATACACTTGTACACCGAGAGAAGTGTGTGGTGAGAGACGGGGTCGAATCCAAGAGGAGTGGCGTCGGTTGACGTGCCTAGGGAGAGGTTGTAACCGAGCACTTGAGGAGGAGGACATGGGCTAGGACCAACACTTAGTGTGTGAGGTGTGATTGCATAGTGATTGTATTATGAGGTGTAAACGTTGTTCGGGTGAACGTAGAAAACCCGGTTGTGATAGTGGAGATCTCCTAGAGGTGAGGAGCGGAGATGTAGGTCATGAGGACCGAACTCCGTAATCATATTATTTGTTTGTGATTGCATTGGCGCACTTACTTTTATGTTCATATCTTATATCGCCTTTGTATATTGCTTGTTGATTATATTACCCACTATCTAGTTTAGATTGTTTACCCTTGAGTTTATATATCCTTGCACATACATTGCCTATATCTCTTTGTTAGGATATATCTTGTTGTTCATATTGCTTATCCTAGCTCATATACATTGTTGTATTTCATACTTGCTAGGATAACTTATTAATAAGTTTTAATTAATATTTAATCGGATTAGATTAGCATAAGATCCTAATCACCCCCCCCTCTAGGGCTAACAATTGGTATCAGAGCTTGGTGCTCTTTGATTTAAGGTCTAATCGCCTTGAGTTAAAGATCCAAGTTAGCTTATTGTGCTAATCTAATTTTGAGCTTTATTTGTATCTTGCTTGCCTTTTATATTATGGATATGCATGGTTTAGGTTATGCCATTAATATTGCTCCTAGATTAGATAATTTCCCCTATGCCCAATGGTGTGTTAGATTTAAACTTTTTGTTCAATCTAAACACTTTGATTTATGGGAAATTATAGATGATGCTTATATTGTGCCCACTTTGGAGAAATCCAAATGGAATAAGAATGATCATCGTATGTTTACAATGAACAATATTTTGTTAGAATATTTGCTAAATGCTTTTAATTCATCTATGTCTAACAAGTTTGTTCATTTTGATAGTGCTTACAAAGTTTGGAAATTTATAGAAGCACATCAAGGGGACTTGGAGGCGATCCGAAAAGCTTTGGAGGATCCCGCTTCAAGTTCATATGGAGCTTCATGCACACGTGCACTAGGCGATAGCCCTAGTGAGGTTTGCGAGTTCGAAACCACTAATGATTTATCTAGTGATAAACTTGCTTGTGCTAGTAAAAAATTATTGCATGCCTATAACAAATTGCAAAATGATTTTAATGATTTAAAAAGCAAGCATGATGTTTTAAAATCCGATCATGAGAAGCTAGTGTCCAAATTTGATGTCATTGAAAATGAAAATACTATGCTTAAAGAAAGCAATGACTTATTAAATTTGGAAAATGGAAATTTGATTTCATCTATTGCTAGCCTATCTCATGCTAAGATTGATGCCATGTTAGAAGTAGAGAACATAAAGAATGATACAGCTTCTTTTATAAATAACTATTTATGTTCTACTTCTAAAAATGCATATGTGCCTAAAAATGAAGATTTGAATCTTATGAAAAATAGTATTTCATCTTTAGATTCAACTTTGAAAATATGCATTAATAATCATAAGAGGCTTATGGACATGTGTGCCAAGACTAAGTCAAAATCATCCACTCATTATGCACACATGTATAGCAAAACTTATAAGTGTTCTATTTGCGGCCGTCAAGGTCATTTAGCTAAGTTTTGTTATGATGCACACAAACATAAGAATTCTAACGCCTCACAAATATGATTATCAATCATATTATAACAATTAATTATTTAAAAATAATAAAATAAAATAATTTATAAAATAAGTATACACAATTATTAAAAGTGACCACTTAAATTATTATAATAATTATTTATGAATTATAATAAAATAATTAAAATAATAGTATAAATAGAATAACATATTAGTGAATACTATTAAGAATTATAGATTATAATATAATTCAATGAGCAATAAAATAAATAGAATAAATCTTGAATCGCATCAATAGTATAATTATTTTAATAATATCACATAAATTATGAATTACACTACTTATTTAATATTATTTTTAAAGTGTTTTCTCAAAGATTATTACATTATACTGAATAATCTATACTTGATAATGATTGAAAACCAACATTTTTACAAAAAAACTTATTTAACATTAATAATAGCACTATTAATTGTTATTAATAGTATAATAAAATTTTATAAAATATTTATTGTTATACCCTTAAAAATACTAAATATTAATCCACATAGAGAAGTCAACACATGTCTTAACCCGACTAATTCAAGACCAAGATAATATCCGCCTCAGCATGACCGACTTGATTGGCCTATATCTTGTGTAACCGAGTCAAAAGCTGGTATTAATCAACCAACCCCTCAATCGATTCCATAAGCGACCCGACTCGCCCTACTATTCAGCCAACATCTCTTATAACCGAGTTAAAAGACAGTATTTGTCGTCCAACCCAACCAGTAGCCTCTATGACTAACCCCCACTCAGCCTATTATATTAGCCGACAACTTGCGTAGGTGGCCATCAACAGGACGACTAAAGAGGTGGTAGTTTTCTTGAACCCCACGCCGACAGCTGCCTACTCTTGCATTAACTACTCTGACAAAGCCATTATTGTTCTAGTCCACAAAGTGTTTATGACTTATCAGGCTCCACCGGCACTAAGCAGCTGATGTTGCTTGGCATTAACCACCTAGATGGCTCATCTTCGCCAGCGACCGACACCTGTCAGCTATCTGCCGACTTAGTTGCCTAGCTGGACTCGACCTAAGTTACCTTCTTGCTCCTCAGATCTCCTATAAAAAGAGCGACGCTGCATGAGGTAACTATCTTTGGTCTTTTTACATAACTCAGGGTTAACTCTATATTTCCCCACTCAAGCCCATCAATGGACTTGATCATCGGAGGAACAACCAGAGAACCCAACTCCGCCCTCTTACGAGTTCTTTCATATATAGGGAAGAACAACAAGCCCCATAACCATTCATCAGGAGGAGTTAGGGGACCCTATTCACTCCACAAACTCTCAGATAACCCCCTGTTTGATAACTGACATCAACATTTATAGTACTAAATTATTTATGAGCATAATTAAAGTTTTTAAGTTAGATGAATATTTTATAGGATATAGACAATATAATTATTTCAATAGCGTTACTTGAACTAAGAATTATGCTATTAAAAAAGGTAAATTATAGTAAACCCCTATGATCTTTTAGCATTTTATAGTAAATAGACTCTAATAACTTTCGAAATCACAAGAAAAGTCATGATCAATTTTTTGAAAGTTTTAAAGAATTATACAGCAATATAGAGTTAAGATATTATACTAAATTTGCAAATAATATAGTTTAAGACCATGTTACATTATTTTATATGAAGGACTAGGCATTTGCATAGGTTAATTTAATTGGAGTAGCATAATTTTTTTATATAAAAGTTAAACTAATATTGATTATCATATTAACTTTATAATTTTTATTAGTTAAATAATATTTTATAGTTGTATTAATTTTAAAGAAACTTGGAGGTTTACTTATTACATTTAATTTATTTTAATTGGGTGTTATGAGGAGGGATTGAAGGGATATGTGTATGTATTAATGTATGTGTTTTATAAATGCTTGCATGTGCTATATGGATGCATTTATGTGTTTTGGAAGGTATTTTCGAAAGAAAATGTTTTAACATTCAACACAGTCTTATAATAGTATAAGATAAGATAAGTCGATGTCAATATGTTATTTATCAATTACAAAATTTTCACCGTAATTCCTACCAAATAGGCAGGAAATGGATTTCTATAAGACCACAAGCCCATAACCCCAAACTCATAAGCTTTTGCACCCCCACCTCCCACCTCAAAGAAAAATGTATTTTGAGAGAGAGAGAGAGAGAGAGAGAGAGAGAGAGAGAGAGAGAGAGAGAGAGAGAGAGAGAGAG
>NC_033794.1:120017646-120102792 GCF_001876935.1 Asparagus officinalis | reverse complement strand
CATCGGCAAAGCCCTCCCTCTCTTTCTCTCTCTAATTTAAACTAATTTAGGATTAAATTTAATTAAAATTATTAATCTGATTATTAATGGGTTAATTTAAAAAGGGTATACTGGTCTTGTCAGGTCCTGACAGGTCTCAATTTTCATTTGATTATCTAACACTGTTTATTTAGTTAAGTGAAAAAATAAGATACATTTCTAGACTTTCTGGAATTTCTAAAATTATTGATTGTGAAGTGAGTGCTTCAAACTTTTTGAAGTTAACTACCAAAAGCCCAAATTTATTGGGGTTTTAATGAACCTTACCCTTTATTTTGTTCGTTTAAAGGGAGAATGGATTTTGACAAGTATGCTAATTAAAACTAATTAATTTATCAAAAACTATCTAATGGAACTTATCTATTGAATAGCTGGTGGTCCATACCCTATTTACTCCAGACTCAATGAAATTGTATTGACATAAAGTGGAAACACATTTGTCATTATTTTGAGGAAAAATTGCTTTTAGGCCCCAAATTTATATTTTCAATGTGCCCCAGCCCCTCCTATTTTTTTTAATGTTCTTTAGCCCCTCCTTTTTGAAAAAAATGTGTCCAAACCCCTCCATCATGATTCCAGCTCATTTCAGCAGTTGATTAGACATGCCAGCTCATGATTAGACATATCAGCTGACTTAAATCTCGAATTTACCCTCCTCTTTCTCATGTCAGTGGATGTTAACTCTTTTCTGTAACATGTTAACTCTTTTCTATAACATGTTAACTCTTTTCTGTAACATGTTAACTCTTTTCTGTAAAATGTTAACTTTTTTCTGTAACATGTTAACTCTTACAGATAACATGTTAATTTTTACAGCTAACATGTTAACTCTTACAGGTAACATGTTAACTCTAACAACTAATATGTTAACTCTTACAGCTAACATGTTAGCTGTAAGAGTTAACATGTTACAGAAAAGAGTTAACATGTTACAGAAAAGAGTTAACATGTTACAGAAAAGAGTTAACATGTTACAGAAAAAGAGTTAACATTAATGTGCCCACGCGAAGTTCCTCGGGACGCGCTGGCGACGGAGCGGGGAAGGGGCAAAGGGGGACCGAAGGAGGAGGAGGGAGGTGCATCGGGGGAGGGAGATGGGGGGGAGGCGAGGGAGGTGCAGCGTGGGAGGGAGGCGGTGAGGAGGAGGAGGGAGCTGTAGGGGGGAGGAGGGAGGTGTAGGAGGGGAGGGGAGGGAGGCGGGGAAGGAGAAGGATTGTAGGGAGGGGAGGGAGGCGGACCCGGGAGCAGAGGGGAAACGGAGGAGGAGGAGGGGGGGGTGTAGGGAAGGGTTAAAATAAGGATTGTGTATGAAGTTTGCATGGGAACTTGGGGAGAGGGGCTTTTAATAATTTTTCAAAAAAGGGGGGGGGGGGGGGGGGGGGACTGGGGCTGGCAGCACATGTTTGAAAGTTGGGGGGCTAAGGCACATTGAAAATATGAATTTGGGGCATTGAAGCAATTTTTCCTTATTTTGACGTGCTTAACACAATACATAGGAAAAAGGACAATGTAAGGTTCACAAGGGGATGGTTACGCAGCTTACGCTAGGAGATTCATGAGAAAACACAAAGTAATCAAGCGGGTTAAGTAATTTTAAAGGGGTAGAGTTATAATACATCTAGGATGTAACTAACTTAGTTACACCTACTTGTAAAAGTACATACTTGAGTGTAAATATTAACGATCAACATTGTTTATTGTGATCTATGTGTTCAAAACTTACAGACACCAAAAATCACATAGATAAGATTTTTCTAGTTTGTACATCTAATGACTTAGTAATGAACAGTCTGTAACGGTCTAAAATGCCCATTACTTAGAGTTGCTTGAATTATAGGAGAAAACTTCCCAAACCACATGATTTTTGATCCATGCTCATTTAGTGACATGTAGATCACAATGAATGACATTGATCGTTGGCATCGATGGTCAAACATGGATTTTTAAAGATATGTGTAACTAATATATTTACACCCTAAACGTATTGTAACCCAACCCATTTTAAGGATGAGAGGAATACTGAAAATTTATGGGAAGAAATGTTTTCCATGTTTGTGGAGCTCTTTTCAAGGGGGAAGACTGGAAGAGCCTCCAATTAGACTGGAAACAAGGGGGAGTCCAATTTGGGTACTCTAGGGAGAACGGATTTTGAGATAAAAGAAAAGGGATTGTTATTATTTTGGGAAAAATGTGTCCAGGCCCCAAAAGTGGGAACTTCGTGTGACTAGCCCCCCTGTACTTTGCCCCATGTGGAATAGCCCCAAAAAATAGGCTTTAATGTTTTAAGCCCCCTCCACGTCAGCTTTATACTAAAAGCAGATGGTATTTTACAAAAAAACCGAAACTGCCATTCTCTTTCTTCCCCAGACGAGTCCTGGAAGTCACTTCTCATTAATGCGATATGATGGGGAAAATGGAGGGAAATTTCCCCCTTTTTTTACTCCATCTAACTAGTTAGTTCTCCATTACTCCTCCTCCTCAGACCAAAATTCTCTCCATAACTCTCTCCATCATGAGCAATAACTAGTTAGTTCTCCATTACTCCTCCTCCTCAGATCAAAATGGCTGAAAAGGACATCATCTGCATTGTCTCTTCGCAGTATAAAGCGGTATTCTTGAAGATTAATTCTTCAACCACCATCTTGGATCTCAAGTTTGATGCGGCAGAGAGGTTAGATCTTCCATACGAGTCATTAATTTTGGCATACGAAGATCAAACAGTTGGAAGCTTAAAATTTCTCATTGAGAACGATGGTGATCTGACGTCTATGGTGGAGCATTGCCACAATCTTGGACTGAAAGAGGTTCACGTGCAAGCTTTTAAAGAAGGAGATGATTCTTCGAATAAACAGGAAAACGAGCAAGTCCGACAAGACATGTAGGTTAACTGTAAAATCAATTAACTTAAGTTCTAATCGTCTTCTTGTTAGTTCTATACTAGGTTTAACTGGACTTCAGTTCTAATGTTTTATTTGTCATTAAGCAGTTCTTTGTTATGCTCCATACTAGAGTTCTAATGTTTTATTTGTCAGTTCTAATCGCTATTTTGTTAGTTCTACTAGAGTTATTGCTGGTTCCACTATAGTTCCCATATTGTTAGTCCTAATTGTTATAAATTAGATATAACGTGGTATAAATTAGACAATGTAGGTATAAAATAGAACTAACAAGCCATCAGTTAGAACTGACACTAACACACTACAGATTAGAACTAACACTGTGCATATTATTAGAACTAACACGCTACAGAATAGAACTAACACTGTGCAGATTAGAACTAACACTCTACAGAATAGAACTAACACTGTGCAGATTAGAACTAACACTCTACAGAATAGAACTAACACTGTGCAGATTAGAACTAACACTCTACAGAATAGAACTAACACTGTGCAGATTAGAACTAACACTCTACAGAATAGAACTAACACTGTGCAGATTAGAACTAACACTCTACAGAATAGAACTAACACTGTGCAGATTAGAACTAACACTCTACAGAATAGAACTAACACTGTGCAGATTAGAACTAACACTCTACAGAATAGAACTAACACTGTGCAGATTAGAACTAACACTCTACAGAATAGAACTAACACTGTGCAGATTAGAACTAACACTCTACAGAATAGAACTAACACTGTGCAGATTAGAACTAACACTCTACAGAATAGAACTAACACTGTGCAGATTAGAACTAACACTCTACAGAATAGAACTAACACTGTGCAGATTAGAACTAACACTCTACAGAATAGAACTAACACTGTGCAGATTAGAACTAACACTCTACAGAACGGAACTAACACTGTGCAGAATAGAACTAACACTCTACAGAATAGAACTAACACTGTGCAGATTAGAACTAACACTCTACAGAACGGAACTAACACTGTGCAGAATAGAACTAACACTCTACAGAATAGAACTAACACTGTGCAGATTAGAACTAACACTCTACAGAACGGAACTAACACTGTGCAGAATAGAACTAACACTCTACAGAATAAAACTAACACTGTGCAGATTAGAACTAACACTCTACAGAATAGA
Organism: Asparagus officinalis; assembly: GCF_001876935.1. NCBI lineage: Eukaryota > Viridiplantae > Streptophyta > Magnoliopsida > Asparagales > Asparagaceae > Asparagus > Asparagus officinalis. The sequence continues at coordinate 120,098,700 of NC_033794.1, read as the reverse complement.
ACTAACACTGTGCAGATTAGAACTAACACTCTACAGAATAGAACTAACACTGTGCAGATTAGAACTAACACTCTACAGAATAGAACTAACACTGTGCAGATTAGAACTAACACTCTACAGAACGAAACTAATACTGTGCAGATTAGAACTAACACTCTACAGAACGGAACTAACACTGTGCAGAATAGAACTAACACTCTACAGAATAGAACTAACACTGTGCAGATTAGAACTAACACTCTACAGAATAGAACTAACACTGTGCAGATTAGAACTAACACTCTACAGAATAGAACTAACACTGTGCAGATTAGAACTAACACTCTACAGAATAGAACTAACACTGTGCAGATTAGAACTAACACTCTACAGAATAGAACTAACACTGTGCAGATTAGAACTAACACTCTACAGAATAGAACTAACACTGTGCAGATTAGAACTAACACTCTACAGAATAGAACTAACACTGTGCAGATTAGAACTAACACTCTACAGAATAGAACTAACACTGTGCAGATTAGAACTAACACTCTACAGAATAGAACTAACACTGTGCAGATTAGAACTAACACTCTACAGAATAGAACTAACACTGTGCAGATTAGAACTAACACTCTACAGAATAGAACTAACACTGTGCAGATTAGAACTAACACTCTACAGAATAGAACTAACACTGTGCAGATTAGAACTAACACTCTACAGAATAGAACTAACACTGTGCAGATTAGAACTAACACTCTACAGAATAGAACTAACACTGTGCAGATTAGAACTAACACTCTACAGAATAGAACTAACACTGTGCAGATTAGAACTAACACTCTACAGAATAGAACTAACACTGTGCAGATTAGAACTAACACTCTACAGAATAGAACTAACACTGTGCAGATTAGAACTAACACTCTACAGAATAGAACTAACACTGTGCAGATTAGAACTAACACTCTACAGAATAGAACTAACACTGTGCAGATTAGAACTAACACTCTACAGAATAGAACTAACACTGTGCAGATTAGAACTAACACTCTACAGAATAGAACTAACACTGTGCAGATTAGAACTAACACTCTACAGAATAGAACTAACACTGTGCAGATTAGAACTAACACTCTACAGAATAGAACTAACACTGTGCAGATTAGAACTAACACTCTACAGAATAGAACTAACACTGTGCAGATTAGAACTAACACTCTACAGAATAGAACTAACACTGTGCAGATTAGAACTAACACTCTACAGAATAGAACTAACACTGTGCAGATTAGAACTAACACTCTACAGAATAGAACTAACACTGTGCAGATTAGAACTAACACTCTACAGAATAGAACTAACACTGTGCAGATTAGAACTAACACTCTACAGAATAGAACTAACACTGTGCAGATTAGAACTAACACTCTACAGAATAGAACTAACACTGTGCAGATTAGAACTAACACTCTACAGAATAGAACTAACACTGTGCAGATTAGAACTAACACTCTACAGAATAGAACTAACACTGTGCAGATTAGAACTAACACTCTACAGAATAGAACTAACACTGTGCAGATTAGAACTAACACTCTACAGAATAGAACTAACACTGTGCAGATTAGAACTAACACTCTACAGAATAGAACTAACACTGTGCAGATTAGAACTAACACTCTACAGAATAGAACTAACACTGTGCAGATTAGAACTAACACTCTACAGAATAGAACTAACACTGTGCAGATTAGAACTAACACTCTACAGAATAGAACTAACACTGTGCAGATTAGAACTAACACTCTACAGAATAGAACTAACACTGTGCAGATTAGAACTAACACTCTACAGAATAGAACTAACACTGTGCAGATTAGAACTAACACTCTACAGAATAGAACTAACACTGTGCAGATTAGAACTAACACTCTACAGAATAGAACTAACACTGTGCAGATTAGAACTAACACTCTACAGAATAGAACTAACACTGTGCAGATTAGAACTAACACTCTACAGAATAGAACTAACACTGTGCAGATTAGAACTAACACTCTACAGAATAGAACTAACACTGTGCAGATTAGAACTAACACTCTACAGAATAGAACTAACACTGTGCAGATTAGAACTAACACTCTACAGAATAGAACTAACACTGTGCAGATTAGAACTAACACTCTACAGAATAGAACTAACACTGTGCAGATTAGAACTAACACTCTACAGAATAGAACTAACACTGTGCAGATTAGAACTAACACTCTACAGAATAGAACTAACACTGTGCAGATTAGAACTAACACTCTACAGAATAGAACTAACACTGTGCAGATTAGAACTAACACTCTACAGAATAGAACTAACACTGTGCAGATTAGAACTAACACTCTACAGAATAGAACTAACACTGTGCAGATTAGAACTAACACTCTACAGAATAGAACTAACACTGTGCAGATTAGAACTAACACTCTACAGAATAGAACTAACACTGTGCAGATTAGAACTAACACTCTACAGAATAGAACTAACACTGTGCAGATTAGAACTAACACTCTACAGAATAGAACTAACACTGTGCAGATTAGAACTAACACTCTACAGAATAGAACTAACACTGTGCAGATTAGAACTAACACTCTACAGAATAGAACTAACACTGTGCAGATTAGAACTAACACTCTACAGAATAGAACTAACACTGTGCAGATTAGAACTAACACTCTACAGAATAGAACTAACACTGTGCAGATTAGAACTAACACTCTACAGAATAGAACTAACACTGTGCAGATTAGAACTAACACTCTACAGAATAGAACTAACACTGTGCAGATTAGAACTAACACTCTACAGAATAGAACTAACACTGTGCAGATTAGAACTAACACTCTACAGAATAGAACTAACACTGTGCAGATTAGAACTAACACTCTACAGAATAGAACTAACACTGTGCAGATTAGAACTAACACTCTACAGAATAGAACTAACACTGTGCAGATTAGAACTAACACTCTACAGAATAGAACTAACACTGTGCAGATTAGAACTAACACTCTACAGAATAGAACTAACACTGTGCAGATTAGAACTAACACTCTACAGAATAGAACTAACACTGTGCAGATTAGAACTAACACTCTACAGAATAGAACTAACACTGTGCAGATTAGAACTAACACTCTACAGAATAGAACTAACACTGTGCAGATTAGAACTAACACTCTACAGAATAGAACTAACACTGTGCAGATTAGAACTAACACTCTACAGAATAGAACTAACACTGTGCAGATTAGAACTAACACTCTACAGAATAGAACTAACACTGTGCAGATTAGAACTAACACTCTACAGAATAGAACTAACACTGTGCAGATTAGAACTAACACTCTACAGAATAGAACTAACACTGTGCAGATTAGAACTAACACTCTACAGAATAGAACTAACACTGTGCAGATTAGAACTAACACTCTACAGAATAGAACTAACACTGTGCAGATTAGAACTAACACTCTACAGAATAGAACTAACACTGTGCAGATTAGAACTAACACTCTACAGAATAGAACTAACACTGTGCAGATTAGAACTAACACTCTACAGAATAGAACTAACACTGTGCAGATTAGAACTAACACTCTACAGAATAGAACTAACACTGTGCAGATTAGAACTAACACTCTACAGAATAGAACTAACACTGTGCAGATTAGAACTAACACTCTACAGAATAGAACTAACACTGTGCAGATTAGAACTAACACTCTACAGAATAGAACTAACACTGTGCAGATTAGAACTAACACTCTACAGAATAGAACTAACACTGTGCAGATTAGAACTAACACTCTACAGAATAGAACTAACACTGTGCAGATTAGAACTAACACTCTACAGAATAGAACTAACACTGTGCAGATTAGAACTAACACTCTACAGAATAGAACTAACACTGTGCAGATTAGAACTAACACTCTACAGAATAGAACTAACACTGTGCAGATTAGAACTAACACTCTACAGAATAGAACTAACACTGTGCAGATTAGAACTAACACTCTACAGAATAGAACTAACACTGTGCAGATTAGAACTAACACTCTACAGAATAGAACTAACACTGTGCAGATTAGAACTAACACTCTACAGAATAGAACTAACACTGTGCAGATTAGAACTAACACTCTACAGAATAGAACTAACACTGTGCAGATTAGAACTAACACTCTACAGAATAGAACTAACACTGTGCAGATTAGAACTAACACTCTACAGAATAGAACTAACACTGTGCAGATTAGAACTAACACTCTACAGAATAGAACTAACACTGTGCAGATTAGAACTAACACTCTACAGAATAGAACTAACACTGTGCAGATTAGAACTAACACTCTACAGAATAGAACTAACACTGTGCAGATTAGAACTAACACTCTACAGAATAGAACTAACACTGTGCAGATTAGAACTAACACTCTACAGAATAGAACTAACACTGTGCAGATTAGAACTAACACTCTACAGAATAGAACTAACACTGTGCAGATTAGAACTAACACTCTACAGAATAGAACTAACACTGTGCAGATTAGAACTAACACTCTACAGAATAGAACTAACACTGTGCAGATTAGAACTAACACTCTACAGAATAGAACTAACACTGTGCAGATTAGAACTAACACTCTACAGAATAGAACTAACACTGTGCAGATTAGAACTAACACTCTACAGAATAGAACTAACACTGTGCAGATTAGAACTAACACTCTACAGAATAGAACTAACACTGTGCAGATTAGAACTAACACTCTACAGAATAGAACTAACACTGTGCAGATTAGAACTAACACTCTACAGAATAGAACTAACACTGTGCAGATTAGAACTAACACTCTACAGAATAGAACTAACACTGTGCAGATTAGAACTAACACTCTACAGAATAGAACTAACACTGTGCAGATTAGAACTAACACTCTACAGAATAGAACTAACACTGTGCAGATTAGAACTAACACTCTACAGAATAGAACTAACACTGTGCAGATTAGAACTAACACTCTACAGAATAGAACTAACACTGTGCAGATTAGAACTAACACTCTACAGAATAGAACTAACACTGTGCAGATTAGAACTAACACTCTACAGAATAGAACTAACACTGTGCAGATTAGAACTAACACTCTACAGAATAGAACTAACACTGTGCAGATTAGAACTAACACTCTACAGAATAGAACTAACACTGTGCAGATTAGAACTAACACTCTACAGAATAGAACTAACACTGTGCAGATTAGAACTAACACTCTACAGAATAGAACTAACACTGTGCAGATTAGAACTAACACTCTACAGAATAGAACTAACACTGTGCAGATTAGAACTAACACTCTACAGAATAGAACTAACACTGTGCAGATTAGAACTAACACTCTACAGAATAGAACTAACACTGTGCAGATTAGAACTAACACTCTACAGAATAGAACTAACACTGTGCAGATTAGAACTAACACTCTACAGAATAGAACTAACACTGTGCAGATTAGAACTAACACTCTACAGAATAGAACTAACACTGTGCAGATTAGAACTAACACTCTACAGAATAGAACTAACACTGTGCAGATTAGAACTAACACTCTACAGAATAGAACTAACACTGTGCAGATTAGAACTAACACTCTACAGAATAGAACTAACACTGTGCAGATTAGAACTAACACTCTACAGAATAGAACTAACACTGTGCAGATTAGAACTAACACTCTACAGAATAGAACTAACACTGTGCAGATTAGAACTAACACTCTACAGAATAGAACTAACACTGTGCAGATTAGAACTAACACTCTACAGAATAGAACTAACACTGTGCAGATTAGAACTAACACTCTACAGAATAGAACTAACACTGTGCAGATTAGAACTAACACTCTACAGAATAGAACTAACACTGTGCAGATTAGAACTAACACTCTACAGAATAGAACTAACACTGTGCAGATTAGAACTAACACTCTACAGAATAGAACTAACACTGTGCAGATTAGAACTAACACTCTACAGAATAGAACTAACACTGTGCAGATTAGAACTAACACTCTACAGAATAGAACTAACACTGTGCAGATTAGAACTAACACTCTACAGAATAGAACTAACACTGTGCAGATTAGAACTAACACTCTACAGAATAGAACTAACACTGTGCAGATTAGAACTAACACTCTACAGAATAGAACTAACACTGTGCAGATTAGAACTAACACTCTACAGAATAGAACTAACACTGTGCAGATTAGAACTAACACTCTACAGAATAGAACTAACACTGTGCAGATTAGAACTAACACTCTACAGAATAGAACTAACACTGTGCAGATTAGAACTAACACTCTACAGAATAGAACTAACACTGTGCAGATTAGAACTAACACTCTACAGAATAGAACTAACACTGTGCAGATTAGAACTAACACTCTACAGAATAGAACTAACACTGTGCAGATTAGAACTAACACTCTACAGAATAGAACTAACACTGTGCAGATTAGAACTAACACTCTACAGAATAGAACTAACACTGTGCAGATTAGAACTAACACTCTACAGAATAGAACTAACACTGTGCAGATTAGAACTAACACTCTACAGAATAGAACTAACACTGTGCAGATTAGAACTAACACTCTACAGAATAGAACTAACACTGTGCAGATTAGAACTAACACTCTACAGAATAGAACTAACACTGTGCAGATTAGAACTAACACTCTACAGAATAGAACTAACACTGTGCAGATTAGAACTAACACTCTACAGAATAGAACTAACACTGTGCAGATTAGAACTAACACTCTACAGAATAGAACTAACACTGTGCAGATTAGAACTAACACTCTACAGAATAGAACTAACACTGTGCAGATTAGAACTAACACTCTACAGAATAGAACTAACACTGTGCAGATTAGAACTAACACTCTACAGAATAGAACTAACACTGTGCAGATTAGAACTAACACTCTACAGAATAGAACTAACACTGTGCAGATTAGAACTAACACTCTACAGAATAGAACTAACACTGTGCAGATTAGAACTAACACTCTACAGAATAGAACTAACACTGTGCAGATTAGAACTAACACTCTACAGAATAGAACTAACACTGTGCAGATTAGAACTAACACTCTACAGAATAGAACTAACACTGTGCAGATTAGAACTAACACTCTACAGAATAGAACTAACACTGTGCAGATTAGAACTAACACTCTACAGAATAGAACTAACACTGTGCAGATTAGAACTAACACTCTACAGAATAGAACTAACACTGTGCAGATTAGAACTAACACTCTACAGAATAGAACTAACACTGTGCAGATTAGAACTAACACTCTACAGAATAGAACTAACACTGTGCAGATTAGAACTAACACTCTACAGAATAGAACTAACACTGTGCAGATTAGAACTAACACTCTACAGAATAGAACTAACACTGTGCAGATTAGAACTAACACTCTACAGAATAGAACTAACACTGTGCAGATTAGAACTAACACTCTACAGAATAGAACTAACACTGTGCAGATTAGAACTAACACTCTACAGAATAGAACTAACACTGTGCAGATTAGAACTAACACTCTACAGAATAGAACTAACACTGTGCAGATTAGAACTAACACTCTACAGAATAGAACTAACACTGTGCAGATTAGAACTAACACTCTACAGAATAGAACTAACACTGTGCAGATTAGAACTAACACTCTACAGAATAGAACTAACACTGTGCAGATTAGAACTAACACTCTACAGAATAGAACTAACACTGTGCAGATTAGAACTAACACTCTACAGAATAGAACTAACACTGTGCAGATTAGAACTAACACTCTACAGAATAGAACTAACACTGTGCAGATTAGAACTAACACTCTACAGAATAGAACTAACACTGTGCAGATTAGAACTAACACTCTACAGAATAGAACTAACACTGTGCAGATTAGAACTAACACTCTACAGAATAGAACTAACACTGTGCAGATTAGAACTAACACTCTACAGAATAGAACTAACACTGTGCAGATTAGAACTAACACTCTACAGAATAGAACTAACACTGTGCAGATTAGAACTAACACTCTACAGAATAGAACTAACACTGTGCAGATTAGAACTAACACTCTACAGAATAGAACTAACACTGTGCAGATTAGAACTAACACTCTACAGAATAGAACTAACACTGTGCAGATTAGAACTAACACTCTACAGAATAGAACTAACACTGTGCAGATTAGAACTAACACTCTACAGAATAGAACTAACACTGTGCAGATTAGAACTAACACTCTACAGAATAGAACTAACACTGTGCAGATTAGAACTAACACTCTACAGAATAGAACTAACACTGTGCAGATTAGAACTAACACTCTACAGAATAGAAACAGTGTTAGTTTTATTCTGTAGAGTGTTAGTTCTATTCTGCACAGTGTTAGTTCCGTTCTGTAGAGTGTTAGTTCTAATCTGCACAGTGTTAGTTCTATTCTGTAGAGTGTTAGTTCTATTCTGCACAGTGTTAGTTCCGTTCTGTAGAGTGTTAGTTCTAATCTGCACAGTGTTAGTTCTATTCTGTAGAGTGTTAGTTCTATTCTGCACAGTGTTAGTTCCGTTCTGTAGAGTGTTAGTTCTAATCTGCACAGTGTTAGTTCTATTCTGTAGAGTGTTAGTTCTAATCTGCACAGTGTTAGTTCTATTCTGTAGAGTGTTAGTTCTAATCTGCACAGTGTTAGTTCTATTCTGTAGAGTGTTAGTTCTAATCTGCACAGTGTTAGTTCTATTCTGTAGAGTGTTAGTTCTAATCTGCACAGTGTTAGTTCTATTCTGTAGAGTGTTAGTTCTAATCTGCACAGTGTTAGTTCTATTCTGTAGAGTGTTAGTTCTAATCTGCACAGTGTTAGTTCTATTCTGTAGAGTGTTAGTTCTATTCTGCACAGTGTTAGTTCCGTTCTGTAGAGTGTTAGTTCTAATCTGCACAGTGTTAGTTCTATTCTGTAGAGTGTTAGTTCTAATCTGCACAGTGTTAGTTCTATTCTGTAGAGTGTTAGTTCTAATCTGCACAGTGTTAGTTCTATTCTGTAGAGTGTTAGTTCTAATCTGCACAGTGTTAGTTCTATTCTGTAGAGTGTTAGTTCTAATCTGCACAGTGTTAGTTCTATTCTGTAGAGTGTTAGTTCTAATCTGCACAGTGTTAGTTCTATTCTGTAGAGTGTTAGTTCTATTCTGCACAGTGTTAGTTCCGTTCTGTAGAGTGTTAGTTCTAATCTGCACAGTGTTAGTTCTATTCTGTAGAGTGTTAGTTCTAATCTGCACAGTGTTAGTTCTATTCTGTAGAGTGTTAGTTCTAATCTGCACAGTGTTAGTTCTATTCTGTAGAGTGTTAGTTCTAATCTGCACTGTGTTAGTTCTATTCTATAGAGTGTTAGTTCTATTCTGCACAGTGTTAGTTCTATTCTGTAGAGTGTTAGTTCTAATCTGCACAGTGTTAGTTCTATTCTGTAGAGTGTTAGTTCTATTCTGCAGCGTGTTAGTTCTAATCTGCCTGTAGCGTGTGAGTTCTAATCTGCAGATTAGAACTAACACTCTACAGCATAGAACTAACACTGTGCAGATTAGAACTAACACTCTACAGAATAGAACTAACACTGTGCAGATTAGAAATAACACGCTACAGAATAGAACTAACACTGTGCAGATTGTTAGAACTAACAATGCATAGGTACGAATTAGAATGAAACAAGATCAGTAAAATATGGAACTTACACACAATAGTGTCATGCAACCTGGGACATATGCGACCTTTTGCTTCTTCTTTCCCTCCAAAGCAACTCCAATGCCCCTGATAATTTCATTATAAAAGAACGGGGCCCATGCAACAGAATTGACCCTCTGAATGCTATCCAGGTACTTGAGTAAGGGTCTAGGGATACCTTCCCCTGCTATGGGACTCCATATCATAGAGCATTGGTACAAAATTTGTAGCAGAGCAAAATCCTCGATATCCCGCTTTTTGGTAGATTCAACAAGCCGTTCAAGTAGCCCTTCAAGATGTTTACGTTGGCTGGTTTCTGATTTTTTTAACTTCTTACCCTCTTCAGAAATGAAAAGCTTAGCGAAGTATTCCAGCTATATTCTGCTTCTTGAGTCCCTATTGTTCCTTATGTCCTCCCCATAAATTGGAAAATAAGTATGGTTGTGGACCCATTGCAAATCAAAACTAACATTTTTCATACCCCCACCTTTTGAATCAGGTATACAAAAGGTGTTATTATCTCTATCGAAAAAGCTCAGCAGCAGCTCAAGGGTGGGCCGATCAGGCGCAGGAGCCCCAAACAAAATGTAGTGCTGAAATATAGAACCGCAGTATGCATCCCTATGCCACTGACGGATCTTCGGGGCAAGGCGCTTCATAAATGCCCAATAAGCCCCGATATTGGCCGTTAACCTTAGTGTTTCTGCTGAGCCTGTTAGAGCAATTTTTTTCCTGCAAAAAATTTTCGAATTTGTACGTTCAATAAGACATATGAAACAATATTAGACCTAGCACTAACGGGAACAAAATAGAGCTAACACGTAATATTATAGAACTAACATTGGACTCATATTAGAACTAACATTGGACTTAAACTAGATCTAACGTTGGTATAAATTTAGAACTAACATTGGACAAAGCCTAGAACTAACAATATTGGGTTAATCTGCATTGTCTCTTCGCAGTATAACATAAGCCTAGAACTAACAATATTGGGTTAATCTGCATTGTCTGTTCGCAGTATAACATAACACTTACTGTTTTTTTGAGGGGGGTTCGTTGGTACGACCAGCCATTGTCGTCCTCCTTTTCTGGTCTCGCCATTGTAATGCCTCCTTTTGCATTTCGATTAGGGTTTTCGTAGCTTCCGTAGCTTCCTCCGTGCTGCCACCCGCAGATGAAGCGCCTTTTCCTTCCAACTCGGCTCGGTGCCCGACTTCGTAGTCGTTACTGGATTTTTCCGTAGACGACGACATTTTTTCGGCGAAAACCCTAGAAACGTTGAAATTCGTACAGAAATTAGGAAGATGAAGAGTTCTTGATGACGGTGCTAGGTGGAAGAGAGAGAAAGAGATGGAGAGTACTTGTAAAGGTGAGGGGCACATTAACCCAGCTCAGTCCCATCAGAGGGCAAGATAGTAACTTCCGCTGGGCTTTTTATGAAAAGAGTCAATTCGGGGCCTCGTCGCAAATACTATGCGTATTTGGGGCTATTCCACATGGGGCAAAATACAGGGGGGCTAGTCACACGAAGTTCCCACTTTTGGGGCCTGGACACATTTTTCCCTATTATTTTTGTAGATGGGAGTGAACGTTGACAAGTATATGCTCAAAAAAAAAAAAACCGATTAATGCACAAGAAACTATCCAATAAATTTATCTGCCAGGTACCTGGTGGTCTAATGCCTTTATGAGATCTCGCTCTCCTCACTTCTCTCTAAATTCTGTCTTTTTACCCTAGGACTTCAAGAGTGTTTTCTTGAGGCAGTTTCGGTATTTCTCCATATTTTATATTTTGGAAATTCAACTGCAAGCAGGCAAACATGGGGCAAAGTCCGCCGACCTTGCAAGGCTCTCGACGGTAACAGCAAAAAGGGGATCACGTACTGCAGTCTGATCAAGTAGGACTTGCCCATGACCTCATCAAGCATTATGGAAGATGACATTTTCACCAAGGGCAGTTCTTAACATAGACTTGATGAAAACATTTGATACAATAAGTTGGAGTTTCATCAAAGCCATGTTGACAGAGCTGGGATTTTCAGAAAACATGATTATATGGATTATGGAATGTGTTACTACTACAAGATTTTCTTTATCCCTTAATAGGTCATTACATTGATACTTTGAGAGAGCTAGGGGATTGAGACAAGGTGATCCACTATCTCCATATCTATTTGTGATTGGTATGAAATATATGTTAAGGAAGCTTAAAATACTTAAAACTGTCAGTTTTTTCAAGTATCATTCAAAATGTGCTGGCATGGAGATCACCCACTTGATTTTTGCTGATGACTTACTCCTATTTAGCAGAGCTGATATGAATTCAATAAGTAAATTGAACTATTGTCTTCAAGAATTCAGTAGGGTGTCAGGCTTGGAGGCTAACTCTAGCAAATGTTCTATATACCTTGGTGGGGTTGAAGATAATATGAGGAATCAAATTTGTTCTTATTTGAATTTCTCAGAGCGCTCATTACCTGTGAGATATTTGGGAATGCCATTGATATGTAAAAGACTTTCTTATCTGGATTGTTCACCTTTGATCAGCAAAATCTCTGAGCAATTCCAGGGTTGGCAAAGCAGGGGAAAATTGTCGTATGCTGGGAGAATACAACCGATTAAATCAGTTATATTGGGGATTCAAAATTATTGGACAAGCAACTATGTCTGCCGATCAAGGTGTTGGAAAAAATTGACAAACTTTGCTCTGCTTTCTTATGGGGTCAAAAAATTCGACTAGTTTCCTGGAGTGATACTTGCAAAGACAAAAAGATGGGTGGACTGGGATTATTTTCTGCAAAGAATTGGAACTATGCAGCTGCAATAAAGATTCTATGGATGATACACATTAAAAAAAGATTTGTTGTGGATTAAATGGGTGCATGGGAACTATCTTCGCCAAACTGATATATAGTTAGTTCAACCAAAGAAAAATGACTCTTGGATGTGGAGACAATTGCTTAAGGTGAGAGATATGACTTTAAGAAGATTTGGAAACATGGATAATCTGTTAAAAACTACTGCTACATTAATGGCAGACTTCAGATCTCTTCCATATATCAAGCTTTAAATCAATCAACTAACCCTGTAGCTTGGTCAGACTCAATTTGGGGTGGCTTACACTATCCAAAGCACTCAGTTATCTTATGGTTAGCTACCCTCTCCAGATTATTGACACAGGATAGGCTATGCAAAATGGGAATTCTGGAAGCAAACCACTGTGTCTTATGTCCAGCTTCAAATCATTAAGAGGAAACCAGCAAACACTTGTTATTTGAATGTCAATACTCTACATATGTTTGGAATAAAGCGATGAATTGGTGGAATTATGCTTGGAGGTCTTGCAGCTAGAACCAAAGCATAACCTGGTATAGCAATAGGGGGATGGTTTCATGAAGAAAATGAAAAGAATAGCACTTTCGGCAACTGTGTATTGGATATGGAAGGAGAGGAACCTGAGGATATTTCAGCAAAAAATGCATTCTCCTGATCGGCTATTCAAAGATGTGAAGTTCTCTATATTTTCTAAAGTTTTTAATGAAAATATTCCTGATCATGTAAGAGGAAAAATTGAGAAACTGTTAAGTGTGATTTGCTTTCAGGTTTAGTTTCATATCAGACATGATTCTGATATCTTGATGTACTCCACATTTTCAAAATTTGGTGATGAACAAAAGTTTATTTCATTGACAAACAAAAAAGTAGGACTTGCCCCGAATCTCGTTCAGTCTGTGCATGTGACTTTCTTCTCTCCGCTTGATCTCAATATTTCTCTGTTTGCGATGTCAGTGTGAACATATAATTCTCCAATATAGTAGTTTGGATTTACTGAAATGAAAGAAAAGGATGAAAAATTTCCACACTCCACAATATTAAGTGGAGCGCTTTAACAGAATTCTTCAAAAACCTACAGGATGAAAAATAGAAGAGATTTTCTTTTTTATTTATTTTTGATTTACGATTCACCCCATAAAGGCTTCACAAATCGGAAGAACTAGCCAACAGGTCAAAATATTACCCTATAATATATCCACATGCAGCAAATCCAGAATTCACAGTGTACATGTCAACTTATTCAATTCAAAATATGTACCCGGTTGTCAATAAAACAAACTCAATGTAACAAGTCAAAATTCAGATATGAACATACATAAAGAACATCCACAGTTTAAGTACACGTTAAAGAATACATGCCCACTACTCAACTTCGCATTCAAATTATTCCACCTCGGTTTGTACACCGTTGATCCTTTCCCCAACTCTAGCATAAGAAGTAAATATTTTGTATGTCAGAAATATATTGGTAAATATGTGTATATTAGCCAATCATACATGATATGTGCATGCACGTACTATGTGCATGATACTTATTATTTGCATGTGTTATATGATATGTGATGTATGCACATGCTTGCATGAGTGTGCCCGATAAGTTGTGTGTATTTGTCAATATGTACAATGCATGTGCCATACAAAAATTGCGCATGCATGGGCAAATGCGCATATATTACCTGTGCACCACTTGTTCACATTCTTGACCTCACAATTTGAATTATTAAAAGTATGTGTGCATGTATGTGCATGTGTGCATATATTACCTGTGCACCACAAGATCCCATGCCAGAACAGCTCCGACTTGTGTCATGTAACTCTGCAGCATAATACCCATCTGATCTGCATGAAGAGGATCAACCAAATCACTGATGAAGGTCAACATCCTCATCTGGTATGTTTATGAATGTCATCCACAAGGTTGTCGACCTTTGCATGCAATCCAGATAACCTCAAACCATACCATTCAGCTGTTAAGACAGATATTGTGTATGGAAGGATGATTATAACTTGTCAGTGCTTGGACCTATATTCAATCGATAGGATATAAGAGGATGAATTTCTTACCTCACCCGAGACTCTCATATAGCGATGGAAGCCTGCTCATCTACATTCTCCCGAACATGAAAGAAATCAAATTATAGATTAGATTAGATTTGAAAAAACTTCATGTACAATTTGAATTATTAAAAGTATGTTACCAGCAATTTCACTTTCTTGACCTCACATTTCACTGCTTGTCATAGTTGAGACTAAAAGAACAATACAGCACTCTAGGATCCACCTTCTAGAACGTCTCTAGTCCTCTGTCATATCTTAGAAGCATTTCCTTTTCAGCTCACATCTCCCCTCTCGGATCCTGGGGAGAGTTTCCAATCATTCCAAAAATGTTGTTGCAAGCTCTATCATTTTCTTCCATGAGTAAATCCTCTACAAATGACATATCAAAATCATAATGACAACAAAATTGAATGTAGTTTCAAGCCATTTCTTCTGATCAAGAAAACAAGAGTTGAGACTCATATTATACTTTGAGGTAAGCAATCTCTAGATCCTCGACTGTCATGCGAGTCAGATTTCATCCCTTCTTCAACATCATCTGATCTGTGCCTGACGGTTGCGCTATTCCTGAACAAAACAGTAAATTTGTTCATGATCCCACAGGCAGAAATTAAATAACTGGTAAAAATAATTCCAGTAGGCAAGCATTGGAAAAGATACAGAACTATAAGCTCATGAAAAATTATTAAAATTATTTAAGACATATCTTAGGCATCAGAAACACTATGCTACAAGAAATGAGTCCTTCACAGGCCTCAATCACTGGACTCCAAATATAAACTACATTCTTAACAAGATCGAGGTATTGGTAAAAAGAAGCATAACTTAGCCTAGGTCACAGTCCTACCATCTTTCGTGTCGTAGTCAGTATTTACCTCATTCAAAGCCATGTCAAAAAGAAAATAATGGGTAAAGAAAACCTCTCTTCTGAAGCTTTTCTTCGCTAAGAACTCCACACAACTTAGGCGGGGTGAAGGAACTTTTCAGAATAAGCACCACGAATTGTTAAAACTAATGTTTAATAGGGTAACAAAATAAAAGAATCAGATTAAGTATCACCTATCATCACCGTGAACTAAATCATTGATTGGCGTAACAAGTTTTGTGGGGTCAAGATGGACAGAGTGGTGGTAATTGGAAAAGCCACCCTGCACTGTAATGGTAACATTTAAGTTGGCAATGCTTTCTCGATGATGAGCAAATGTAGTTATAAACATTCATACATCATGTACAATTAAAATAAGCTGCACTTTTGTTATTTAAAAAAAGTGATTACTAATAACAATTCTAACTAATGAATTAAAAGTAGGTATTGAAAAAGCACTTGCAATTGGGATGATTGTGTTAACCTTAGTGAAGAAATATACTTCTCTACTACTTTGTCTTCCTCTTCGTTATAGAAGAACCACTTATCTTCCTGGGTAACAGAGTCCCAATTCGCAACTACTGCACAAAGAACAAATGAACATTATTTACATTGCGATGTGATGAGAAGGAAGACTATGGGACTATGATAAAACCTTGAAGTATAATGTTTGAACGATTGTTGTAGCCACTCAATTTCCAGAATATTTGCTGATTGTCTCCCCGAACAACACAGTCAGTTCTCACAGCATCAGATCTTTGATTCTCTGTTAGCAATGTATAAGCAAAGGAAAAAAGAAGCTGAATTAAGCTAACAACGAAAGTAGAGCAATAATGGCACCAGCTCAACTATGACATGCCCTTTATGTCATTGTGCGATAGCAAATCGAAAGGAATACGTCAAGATAATAGTTTACTAGTGAATTTAATTCACAAAGAACCATGAATTAGCAATAGGCAATGCTTCTTTTACATTCTATGAAGGAATATTTGCTTGCGACAAACTTTATACAAATAAAAGATATACTAATTTGAAACAAATGCCACTCTAACTTCGAAAGCAATACGTCATAAAAATCAAACAGATTTGTAAGATTAAAGTAGTAGTTTATAACCACACAGACACCGTTCGGAAGCAAAATCCTAGAATCCATCATGGGGAGCTCTATGAATCCACGAAGAACAATCTTCAAATTCACATAGAGACAACCTCGGATCCACAAAATAACATAAAGAGAGGGATTTTATTAATCAAAAGCACTAATACCCATGAGGCTACAATCCTTCATAAACAAATAAACATAGCCCACTCTACTATTGATAGGGCACAACTTTCTAAAAATAGAAAGTATCAAATACTATTTCAAAAGGCTCCCTATGATTGAGAAAAGAAATTGATCAAATTTTGAATTAAAACCAAACTGATTTCTTACTCCAAACTGACTCAGATTTTATTACTAAAAATGAATAATAACCTACAGCATGCGTCCTACATCACACATCCAGGTACGTGAATGACACCACAATGCAGCGAAGTCCTTTACATTTAGGCAAGAGATTTTGGCTAAAATTTTGCTAGCACGCATGATAAACTCAAGGGAAAGAAAACTAGGACCTAGCAAATCGGTAGATAATTCAACATCAATTAAGCCTTTTCCCAATAAAGAAGGCATGGAACATCTCAAAAATCTTTTCAAATTTCATCAATAAAACATAGATCTAAGTTTGATTTGATTTATAAACTAGAATTGTGATTCGATTTATATAAAAACTTTAGATTTTCACTAGTAAGAAGATTACCATGCATAAGAAAGATGAAACCACACTAATAAGTTACTCCAAGTTCACTAGTTTAGAACATCTAGTTACAACATATACAATTTTCTCTAAAATGAGTATATATCCTGTATTTCTACGAACATTTGTGATTTAAGGTAAATATCAAGTTACTATCAAACGAAAACGGAAGCCTTAAACTCTTGAGTATTCTTGATTAAAACTCCTCAATTTCAATAAATAGATTGAAAACAGTAATAAATTATGTAATTCAACTTTAAGAAAAATTTGAAAATAAATTAACATATATATCAACATTTTAAAGATTGGCTGCGTATGGAAAGCTCTTATGAATTTTTTATCGTTGTTGGGAAATTGTTGCAATATATCATGATTTCTTTAAAATATAGGACATCATTTGCGATTTTTTTGATATATTAGATATTATTCTGCACAAAAAATTGACAGAAATAGTTCCATATATGGATTCAAGTTTGACATTTTTTTGAAAGATTGAATTGGAGTTAGGAACCGATTGAGATCCCCGAAGATGAAACTCGCAATATAAATCTCAAAATAAGAATTAGAGCTCAATTACACCTCAATGCTTCTCCCTCCATTTCTCGAGTTGAGAGTCTATTCACCCTCAACTGCATGTTACTTCATCGCTCTCGACTATATACTGAAACCAGCAAGCCCTCCCTCCACTTCAAATGCCTGCTAAGTCATCACTTTTGACTGGACGTGGAAACAACCAAGCTATCTCTCTCCCTCCCCTGTCCCTCCCTCCTACATATTGAAACAACCAAACCATCTCTCCACTTCAACTACCTGTTATTTCATATCTTTTGACTACGTGTCAAAATCACCATGCCCACCCTCTCTCTCTCCTCCACCCTTCCTATTTGTTTTATCGCCCTCAATCTCTTTATCTCCTAGGTATGTCATAATTACATGTTTCGATATTTTTATATTTTAGATTTCATTGATATGCACATAATCACATATAATATTCGACATGAAACTCTGATGTTTATTGGATTTCCTTAGTATATTCCCTACATCCACCATCCAGTGTGGAATTTTCCATCCAATAAATTTTATAATCTGACATTTAGACCATTTTATCCTCTCCAATCAAATTAGAATGAACTATATGAATAACAGTTTTCTACATTGTGATTCACTGAATGCATGATAATACAAAGAATGGAGTCCTCTAAAACCTAGAGGCAGTTTTTTCTTGAGCGCTAGAGACATTGTTGAATAACTTTGCTCAACCTTCCCAACTAATTTCACTATTGAATAACTTTGCTCAACCTTCCCAATTACTTTCATCTATATGTGAAAATAGTCATTGTTTTAAATATCCCTGATATAGCTGATATATCAACCGATATATTTTCTTGTATGGCTTGCCACAAAAGGAAATGGTCTCAATATCCTTTATGGTTTTTTGGCAAAATTTGAGCAATATATCCCTAACATAACTAATATATCTTTCTATATAGCTTGCCGCAAAACAATATAGTTATGCAATATTCTTTTTTACTGTTTTTAGCAAAAAATCCAGCCTATGAAATATTTTAGCAAAATTCTAGTAAACTTTTTTTCCTAACTGAGTTTCGACAATTGGTTACCGATCCTGAACTTATATTATTTACAGTTTTGGATGTTTAGATTTCATTAAGTATGTTAGATTGGATATTATATCAAATATACATGTTTAGGTTGCATTTTGGGATGTTATATTATATATGCATGTCATTCAATATCCACAACTTGATATGGATTTTGGTCGTTCAATATTTCCCAGACATTTGAAGGACCTTGTCTATAGCCCATTTCCCTCTATCTTTATCTTCCTCATAAGAAAAATACATATACAACGCACGCTAAGTTACTATAATTTTATAGTTGTTTTCAACCACGTATGTCATGTCGTAACTAGTGTTTACATTCATAAATCTTATTCTATGCAAGATACTTGGAATATTACGCTCACCTCTTGATTTTTAAGCTAGAAAAATAATAAGGATGACCAACTTGTAATGTTTATAGTAAACCAATGTAATTGATTCGTATGCATATTGAGAAGTAAATTTATTTATGTTTGCACTTTTTTAGTTAAAAATACTTCGCTAAGATAAGGACATTAAAGTGCTACACAAAGAGATGTACCGGTAGTCTCTCAATCATCTTTATTGTCATCATCTTCATCTAGATCTTCTTACTATACGCATGGTGTACACCACATTGGCTTGACCAAATCCATGAGACTAAAATAGAATCCTTTAAGACCTTAGATGGATTTCAAAAGATCCCAAAGATTTTGAAAGCGTAAGATATTATTGAATATCTATCAGTACACCACCTATGCGATAAATTACATCTCTAATCTCTAACCATACTTCTCATTCTTCTCATTTTCAAGATGTCTAAAATGTGGCCAGGTATTATCATAGTGGTGACTGATTGAGTTTGGTAAAAATATAACATCATCATTAAGAAAATAAAGGATCTGATGTGGATCAGTTTGAACATCTAAGGTATATTAGGAGAGTGGAAAACACGAAATAAGAGAGTTTATCCTTCTATACGTTAATTTCATGAAGAATTTATTTACCAAATAAGATATTTGCAAGTTATTTCATGGAAAAGTATAGTTTTTCTTGGTTGGTAAAATTTTGTATAAAGTTTAAATATCTAAATCTGAGTTAAAACTAAGCGTGATATTGAGTTAGTGGAACCTTCTTCCTTAAGCTCTCTTTTTCAACTTTAGGGTTGGGACCTCAAAATTGTGCTGGGCTCCTATTTTACGTTTCACGAAAGCTTGTTTCAATCAATCAATAGTGGTCCTCCATGTATGGTCCTTTCTTAAGTTAATAATGCACTACGTACATATATTCCAATCTAGCAACACAAATCGACGATCTCCAACGATGATATCAATGTTTGATGATTTAACAACCACTTATAATTATTTAAGACATTCCTATTATAAATAATCTTCCTTCTTCTTTTCCTCCTCACTTAATTCTTCTCTTCCCCTTTCTCATTTCTCCTCTTCTCTCACCTTCATTCATCGCCCTTTCTTTCCTTTATGATTTCTCTTCTTCTTCATCTAGTTTCCCTTGTTCTTATTCTAATGTTGTTGCTCATTGTCATAAAAATGAAAATTCAATGTGTAGATAGTTCAAGTTCATTAATTCTTTCGACCACGATATCAGTAGTGATATAAGCTTAAGTTTTATTATTTTTAAATTTTGCGATAGAATGACTCAGTTTACTGAGGCCTGTGTCTTGCTTATGCCTCAGGCATCTTCGGAGATTTGCGTCCGACTTTGTGTTGTGCACTTGACATGCCCAACCTTGCCTTATGCGTAGCCTTGCATCTTGGATCACACGTGTCAGAGATATCATCCCTCACTTGGTGCTATGCATTTTGACAATAATGAGAGTTTCCATCTCAATAATCTACCTGCATTTGTCAAGAAAACATGACCTAACAAGGAGATTGTAGACATTGCTTATGCTTTATAAATACTATATTACTACTTATAGTAACTTCTTTTCTTTTATACAAGAGCAATTAATAACTCCAATTATCAAAATATTAATTAATTAATAAATATGGTGTTTAACTACTTAATGTTAGGACAGGAAATTCAAAACTGATGCTTTGAATTTGCAATTGTGTAATTTTGTTGTCATATATCATTCTTAATGTTTAATTCCATTCATAGTGCACGAGTAATTTCTTATTCAAAATGAGTGCGAAGAAAGAGGAATCATGATAAGTAGTAGCTAATAATAACTTTATTCATTGCTTCTACTTCTATTTTATTTTTCTACATGATCGGAAATTTAGGAAAGATTATGTATTTCCTCAATATACAAATTAGTTCGCCATTTATGTCAACTTTAATAATAAGGGATCACAAATTGTTGACTAACAGATTTGCGAGGTTTATTTCAGTTTTAAGCATTATGCAAGACATGATGTTATTTATAATGCTTATTCGCCCCCCATGAAATGTCGGATATAACTATATACATCTGAAACTTTGTAAGAGTTGCAATAGTTTCCGCTTATTTCGTAGTATGCCATTGCAAATTCCATTTAATGTTTACCATTAGGTTTTATTATTTATGAGATAGATGGAATAATACAAAAATGGAATAAAATAAAACAACTTTGAAAACTTGATGCATTCTTGTAGACAACCCTAGCCTATACAGCCATTTCGACTCTATAAGGGCCAAATGCTACAAAACTTCAAACTTGCCCGAATCGCACAAGTTATCAATCAAATTGAAGTTCTTGCAAAATCGCGAGGGTCAATGGGATTGTTGAAATTCATGAAATTTGGGAATTCTATTAGTTTGAACTTCAAAATTATGGCAAAGCTTCCAGACTATTTTCAACTTTTGGTAAAAAATTATTAGTTTAACCTTTTTTATTGTTGAGCCTATAAAAGACTTTTTTTGGATGATAGAGATAAGTTTTTGATGAAATAAAATCCTAGTTTATTGCTTGCAACAATTTTTATCTGGTGTTCTCTCTTCCTTTCAAGTTTTTAAATCCTGGTATGTTTGCAGCTCTAACAGGATTACATGAGAATTGGATAAATTAACCAGGAGCTTTATTTGATTCAATCTTCTTCCAATTAGTTAGGATTATATTCAATTTTATCTTTTTCCTATAGTTATCATTTTATCTTCATCCTTTTCAGTTGGGATTTTTATTTGATTTTATTTTCCTCCCTTTTATTTGCACGTGCAAATCAATATAAATAAACATGTAAAATTCTTTTTTTAAGATGTGGGGGAGATTATGAACTAGTATTGCACTAAGAAATCCTCCGCATATAAATTGCCATTTTTCCATAAGTATTGCCCCCAAAAACTAGTATTGCATTAAGAAACCTCTGGATATGAGTTGTCATTCTATCATAAGAATTGCCTGGGTATTGCAATTTTACCATAATAATTACGTGAGTGTAAGGCCCACAAATTTTATCTTTCTTTTGTTTTTCATAAACCCCTTGATGAATTTCTTCTTCTTCACAAATCTCCACCTCATTGTCTATTCATAATCCAAATTCCAAATATCACTTCCAACAACCTTTATCAACCTCACCTTTGTCGTCACTCAACTCTAGCAATTTGATGCCAACGAACTCACATATGAACGTTTGATCCTCCATCTTTCAAATTCAGTGCCCATACCAATGTTGCCACTCCTATACCGCATCACCGCTTCTTGCCAATGTTGTTCCGACATTGCTTCTCCATCAACTCCACTATCACCTTCTCCTATTTAATTCGATGCCTATGATGTCCAACTTCCAAATTCAAGCCCGCTCTGCCACTAGCTACGCCACCATGTATTCCCAGTCCCGGCCAGCTTTGTTGACATTCCACTAATTTCCCATCTTACATTATATTAAACTTGAATTATCAATGTTTAAAAGTATAATAAATACATGCATACTTGTATTTTACATGCATGCATGTATGCAGATGCATGCTTGTACAATCGCTTGCCTTATATACATTATGCAAATGCCTATACATGTATGTCTCCATATAGTTGATCTTGAATGTTCTGGCTTGTTTGCTTTTGAGTCCATTTTGCCTAAAGTGTCATATGCTTTCCGCTATCGGGCATAAACTCTTCAATTTTAAAATAAAAATGTCACAGTTACAAGCATCATAGCTCACAAGGCAGTAGCTATAGTTCACTTGATCTTCAAACTCCCATCGATTACCAAAAATTACCAGGTACAAGTTTTGGATTGAGGTAACCACTCACTCATCTAAGCACATTAAATGAAAAAAACAACCATGTAGAGTGCTAATCTCCGAGCCCGATCTAACTAAACCTTCTAGAAGAAGCTTTTAGATTATTAGTACGTTAGCTGACTAGCACCAGGTCCAACAAAATTAGATTGTTAAATGAATAGTACAATGTTATTGCTAGAACCAAAGGAACCAAATGATAGATGAACAATAGACTAACATAGTCATAGTTAGAACTAAAAGAAAAGTAGTTCACTCAACTAACTAAAATAGGAAGAAGCATTTAATTTTGGCAACATACTCTTAGATATAAGTTCAACATATGCAAGAACTTCAGCATGCACTTCATCTGCGTCAGCCCGTAATTGAGAAAGAAACCCATCAAACTCAGGTAGAGAGTGTGGAGTTCCCTCTCTGGCTAAAAGCATAGCTTCGGCAGTCTCATCCTTAACCTGCTGTTTTAAAACTTTTTCCTGCAAAAGATCATGTGTTAGAAAATTAAAGTAATATAAAGCAAACAAAAACTTGTAACCAGTTTCCACAACCAGAAACCTTTTTCTTGGCAGCAAGTAACTTTTTTTTGTTCTCCTTCCTTCCTTCATCAAAATTTACAGCCGCTTTATCTATCCAACTCCTTAGCTCTCTGAGAAAAAAAGCTCATCATGAGGATTTATGTGCAGAGAATTATGATATGGTTAAGTGTAAACTAACACATATCACTTACCCTGTGTAAAGAACCTCATCACAAAGGAAGTTTAATATCTTCAATTTTATAGACGGTTTGAGATTATCATATCCATCTGAACCATTGTCTAGAAGGTCCAGAGGCAATCCCTCCAAGGTGCACTTAGATTCCTCTATGCATCTTTTAAGGGCTTGCAACCATGCATCCCCGCTGTTTGGTGATATTATGTGTTAGATCAGTCAGGAAATTTTTAAGAGAAAAGATTAAGCGTTCAACAGATAGAAAATGATATCAACATTCAGTGAGAACAGAATGCAAGGAGATATACTCTTTTTTCATGTCCACTCTGATAAGCGACAACAATTTGATAGTAAATTCAACATGTGCCGAATACACTCCATGACGTTCAAGACACCCTCTCGTTAAATCTCGGAGGACGCACTCAGGCTGCCCTTCCCTTATATCAAGGACCTAAAGAGAAAGAGATTCATCAGTAAACAAGCTTCGAGGTATAAAGGCATAATAAAACTATAACAGGTAAAAATATTGTATCAAATAGGCTCTTGGGAAACGTTGATAAACTAAAAGGGTGACCAAGCAAGAAACTGCAGTAGGTAGATTCAGAAGTAAAATAGAGTAATTCACAAGTAAATTGACCAATTTTAACAAATATACAAACTCTAAAACCTTGTTCCCAAAGTTTAGTGCTTCAGTAACATTAATTCTTTTTCTGTTTTTAAGCAACGGTGGGATATTAACTTAGTCAGTCTAGCTAAAAGCCATGAGCATTCCAAAAGAAGCAATAATCATGACCTAGTTCAATTAAATTAGTCAAGTCAAAGAATTTAGATGTAAGCATAGTCTGATATGTAAATGCACATCAGATAAAAACAACCTGGGAGAGCCTCTAAAACTAACCCAAATCATGAAGGATTATACCTCAGAGAATGCATTGCAAAACTCCAAGAACTGCAAGGCAGCTCCAACATCCTGAGCTGGCAATTCAGTGCCAGCAACTTCTGTTAATGGACTGCCTTGCGGAAGTATAATGTCTTCCAAAGGATTGGACCCAGCATTTCCATGATTTTGATTGCCATGTTCTTTACTGATGCCAGATGTCCCCAACTTCAATCTTTTTGCCAGTCCCTCTTCATTTGATCCTGCTTCATTCTCAAGAGACTGGCTCTCCTTGTCTAGACTTCTTTTGGAAGACGAAGAGCCCTTCAAGAAACCAAGTACAGAAAGTAATGAGTATTAAGATAACCATATCCTTCTTCATTCATATTAATCATCAAATTCAAATGACTGAAATTTTAACATAAACTCATGGAAAAAAAGTTGTACCTTGTTATAAAAAGAAGCTTTTGATTCTATGCTCTGGGGTTCCAACTTTTTCGCACCTTTGTTATCCAAGAGTTCATGGACTGAATTGAACCCATTTGATTTGGCAACATGAGTTAGTATTCCAGTTGGCTGGAACCCTTTCCGTTTCCTGAGAAACCAAAATTACAAATCAATACAAAAAATAAATAACCAAACTTTCCAATATTAATTCACACAACATTTTAGAGAGCATTACATGCAAAAACTGCAATTACAAACACCGCGACATTTGGGGCAAACCCAGTTCTCTACCTTCCCCACTTCATCTGCATTTTCGCCATATCTAAACAACCAAAACAATCAAATTGAATCCATCAAAGAAAAAAGGAGAAGAAGAAAAGAAATTGACAAGAAATTACCTATTCAGAAGACATTTGTGGCAGTAGGTAAGAGTGCACAGCTTGCCTTTTTTTAGCTGCTTACAGAAAGCTGCAAAATCCCTCGTCTTCTGCCGACACTGTAAATCATAGGTAACAACCGAAATCTAATAAATTGAATAATAAAAAGAGAATTTTTTTTTCCTGAATGGGAAAAATCCGAGAAAATGTATACTGTGTCAGATGTCGAGACCTTGGGCGACCTCACAAGGAAAAGATGGCATTTTGTGACACCGGTCATGTTTTTCTCAGCAAATTTTTAGTAGTCAACAGGTATGAACACAAAAAATCCAACAAATTTTGTAAAATTGCAACGTGCTTCTTCTTGTAGAGATCTCGCTAATAAGTAAAACTGAACGATGAAGAAATGAAAGTTAAAAAAAAGGGTACCTGATGGCAAGTCTTTCCATTTTCAGAATCATAGATCCGCGCTCCCTTGACATGAACTATGGGATTGTTGGTCCCCTTCTTCTTGAGGAAAAGAAGAGGGTTTTGACTACTGTTCTCTTCTCTCGGGTTGACCTCAATAGCAGAATTCTGGTTACTGCTCCCTTCTCTCTGGTTGATCTCAGCAGCAGTGTTCTCAGCACTAGATTTCTCAACACGAGCCATTGCTAGAGATCCGGAGAGAGCTTCAATTTCAAGCAGAGCGAAAAGGTCAAAGATCAGGAGATTAAGAGAAAGGATGGTTTTTTTTTTGTATAATCTTGTACGGGGTTTTGATGTGGGCACGGGGAATTTTAAAGCAATGGAGAGGAATTGAAATTTTTGGAGAAGGAATGGTTTTCAAGTTTGAGAAAGGTATATGAGTGCATAGAATTTGAGCACTGGCCGGAGAGCAGATGGCTTTTGGGCCAGAGAGAAAGGGTTTTATTTTTTTAAGGAGGAGTGGAACATTGACAAATATGCTTATTAAAACTCATTAATGCATCAGAAAATCCAATGAATCTTTACCTGTTGCACTGGTGGTCCAAGCAATATCTAACTTGGGGTAAACGGAATTAAATCGGCACCTCTTTTGAGGTTTTAGTTTAGGAAAGTGACAAGACAATGGTCAGTAACCTGACACGTGCACAACACGACACGCAAAAAAGGCATGGCAAGGTTCAGAAGGGGGCGGTTACATTTGGAGACTCATGAAAGAAAACAATGTAACCAGGCGAGGCACGTAATTTGAAGGGTTGGAAAGGCATTGAAATTTTGGGGAAGGAAATAGCTTCCACATCTCCGAAGCTCGTTTTGAAAGTAACGTCCATGGATTTGTCTTAAAAAACAAGGCGAGTTGAATTTGAACGCTATAGAGAGGATGGTTTTGAGGAAAGGAAAAAGGGTTGTTTTATTTGCTTATTTTAACAGAAGGGAGTGAATATTGGCAAGTATGCTCATTAAAATTCATTAATGCACTATCCAGTAAACCTTACATATCCAAAAGGCTTGTTTTATTACTTACTATTTTTATAGAGGGGAGAAAATATTAAACAAGTATGCTTACAGAAAATCATTAATGCATGAGAAAATATTCAATGAATCTTATACATCATATAGTTGGTGGTGCAAAGAGCCGTCTGCTTTGGAATCAATGCAAACAAGAGTTCTCTAAATTGGCACACTACTCCAAAATTGCTCCTTAATATTCAATGTAACTAAAATTTTTATTTGCACCTCTTTTGAGGTTTTAATTTGGGAAAGTGACAAGACAGCAGTGTTTTAAAGTAGGCCGATATTATCGATTTATCAACGATATATATTATCGATTTATCAACGATATATAGGAGTTAGGCCATGGCTGTTATGGTTTCCGCAAAAACTTATTGCATATCGTTTTTAGCTGATTTGTCTCGAAATGTCAGTGTAAATCCAATAAAACGGCCAAATTCTTGTGGGTTAAATCGCCCGATTTTCTACAATTTATATTCTAAGTGAACTTGTTCGGGTTTGGAGGCAAAAACCCTCTTTTTTCTAATACCCGACCCCCATCCGCTAAACAAAAACCATGCTATCTCATTCTATTTCACATCCGCTCATCGTGTAACCTTAATTCCTCGCACCTCCATTGTTCCTCTCCCCCAAATCGCTTACAAATTTTTTTGACGACCTCCCTCAGAAACACTCTGGATATTTTATTAAATGAGCTTGGATTACATTTTAGGACATTATATTATATATGCTCATTATCTGATATGACACTTTGATTTTTATAGCTTATCCTTGATATATCCCCGATAACTGGTAACCAATATGAATTTTGGCCGTCAAATATTTTTTGGATAAATGATATTTAAAACCTCACAAGACAGATAGCATTGTCTTGACATGTGAAGGACACGATGCAAAGAGTAGCATTGTGAGATTCATAAAAGACAGTTAAATTTGTGGACTCGTGCAAAAGCACAAATAACCAAGCTTGGACGGGTTCTTTCACAGGGGTGGGTTTGGAAAAGTATTAACAATATTGAAATAAAAGAAGCTAAGACTATAACCACAATAAAACATGTCTCAATGAAAATGTTAATTGATAGTCATTAATATTCTTCACGAAATATTAGACATGTCTGCGTATAATCTTAATTTGCAAAAATGAAAAAACAAGTCTAATTACTCTGACAGATGAAAGATGCTAGAAAACCACTATTGTTGGTGTCCAAAGAGGGTTGAATCTAAGGAACAATGGACAGAAAATGTTTTCTGGACCAAAAAAAGGATGGGTTTTTTTTAAAGACTATAGCCAAAACTTATTAATGCATTAAATTAACAGAAAATGTTGGCGCACATTTTGATTTATTTTGTATCGGAAAGTGAATTAGACATCATAATTCTAACATCTGTGCAAGATGACAGAAAAGATCAGCACAGGTTCCACAAGTAGACGGTTATGTTTGGAAACTCGTAAAATATAGATAGTATCTCAAAATGTGAGATAGGACGAAGAACATTTTTTAGGCTCTTGGAAAGAATATAGGAAACATGATGCTCAATTTGAACACTCAGAGAGGGGATCTTTTTCAGGCTAGAGAAAAGAGAGGCTTGTTTTATTCTCTTTAGATGAGTGAATATTGATAAGTATGCTCATTAAAACTTATTTACGTCAGTAACTATATAATAAATCTTGTCAATAATACAACTCATGGGCTAAGAGCTTTATACTCTCATATCAGTAGAAACCAAAAATAATATGATAAGTACACTAATCCAAAAATTATTCTTCTTTAGACCATCAATTGTACTTTTTTCTTAAAATTCAAGGTAAACAATCTTTAATTGGTACACCTTTTGAGGTTTTAGTCTAGGATAGTTGACAAGATAGTCATCATTACTCGGACATGTGTGCAACACGATGCATGGAGAAAAGAACATTCTAGGTTACCAAAGGAACGATTATGTTTGGACTACTTATGTGGTTAACAAAGGAACGATTACCTTTGGACTACTTATGAAAAAGCACCCAGTAACCAAGTTCGTGCAGTTCTTTTGCAAGGGTAGGTTTGAATGTAGGGGAGAGTCTACTAATTCGACTCAAATGGGGGGCTTGAATTTGAGCATTGGAGAGGAGATGGTTTTCCGTATAGGGGATATGGGTTCCATTACTAGGAGTGGATATTGATAAATATACTCATTAAAACTCACTAGAGCATGAGAAATTATTCAAAAGTCTTTCATGTCAAATTGCAATAGGTCTAAAAGCTGCCTACAATTGGTGCAAACAAAAACTGTTTAAATAAACAAATATTAATCCAAAAACTACTCTTGTTATTCAAGTTAATGAAATTTTATTGTCACCTGTAACCAATGTTTTAGAAAGCGCTAGGAACTTCTAGGCGCTAGTCCTAGCACCACGTGCTTAGTTGAATGCTTAAGCGGCACATAGACGTTTTTAACATCGGGAGAGGAAGGATCATTTTCGAAGATTCAAATCATATCCTTACTGTTTTGCTCAAGATAAACTTGGACATAGAGTTTTGATCTCCAGTACATTTTAACTTAGCTAACTTTCTTCAATCATTACTATGCGTAAGCAAGCAATATACCTCTTTCTAAGAGCGTACAGTTTGCGAAAGCAACCTGTTCTCCCCTAGGCGCTCACAAGACTTAAGAGGGGTGGCCTAGTTACTGCTTAGGTTTAAGCAGCCGTCTAAGCAGGCGCCCAGACTGCTTTTTAAAACAATGCTTGCAAACAACCATTTTTCGAGATACAAGGAAATATTCCATGATAAAGTGAGAATTATGAAATAACATAATGATCTGGTTAGAGTAAGAATTGGGCTATGCTCATGTCGAGAAAGTTCAAGGCAAGACTTTAATAAATTTATTGGATACTATCCCTCTTATAACCAAGTAACTAATGAGGTCTCTGCTCTCGTGCGGTAATGGTTATGATTGTCACCGGCATGGTTGTCGGCCTTTGTAATCTAAATAGTTTAATCTAAATAGTTTACAGTAAACATTAGGATTTAGCAGAGATGATAAAAGCTAAGTATAAAAGGATGTTGAGAACGTACAATTACTAATAAACCGTCTATCTCCAGTCCCCTTAACCTTGTGCTGCTCCTTCTAAAGCGGTCCAAACAACACCTCAAGAGCTCAACAATTTTGCTCGATGATAGAGTATAATGAGAGGATGAGTCTCGTCCTCACCTTGAGACTATTGCAGAGTGTTGGAAAACTTCTCATGCACATACTCCTGAATATGCCAACATGAAAGGAATAAAATTAAGGCTAGATTAGATGATTAGATCTGAAGCAACTTCATTTACAATTTGAATTATTAAAAGTGTGTTTACCTGCATTTTCACATTTTGATTGTCTATTGTTTATCGTAATTATGACTAAAAGACCAATATGCATCCTTCATGAGTTCCTGAACATATAGTGATTTACCCTATAATTCTAAAATTTTTAGTTTAATTTCGACAAGAGACTACCTAATGAAATGCATAACTTTAATATTTTATATCTGAACTTTCAAATGCTTGTGCTCAATTTGAGCAAAGGACGGGGATCCTGAGTGATGGTTGAGCTCTTTCGTTGCTTGGTTAGCACTAGCATTTTTCTAAGGAAAGATTACCAAAATATATAAAGACAAATATATTGAAATGATAAAAGCATATTTAACCTAAAAATTACCAGAGTCATGTGGATCTTCTCATTTGAAGAGAGGAGTTGCAAATCCCATGTGCTCCAGTCCTATGTAATTTCGTGGAAGCATTTCTGTGTGTAGCTAGCATCTCCAATCATATATCATTAGGGGAGTTTCTCATCTTCTCCAAATACACAATCCCAACCCTTATGATTGTCGCTCATAACATAACTCTTATATAAATCACATGTATATAAATCACATGTCAAAAACACATGACAAAATGATAAAATTTAAAACAGCTATTTGTTGATCAAGAAAACAAGAGATGAGATTCACTTTGAGGTAAGCAATCCTAGATTCTCGACGAAAAGATGAACCAAACTTTGAACCTTCTTCAACATCACCCAATTTGTTTGATGGTTGTATGACTCCTGGACCAAAGAGTGAAGTTGTTCGTGATCCTAGAGGCAAATATTAAATACCTAGTAAAAAATAAATCCAACAAGCAACATTAGGAAAGATAACACTATATGCCCATGAAAACAAATTAATTAGTTAAACAACTTTTTCTTTTCCGAAATTAGAAACACTATTAAACACGAAAAATTAGACATCTACATACAAATATTTACCATCCTATTCTATAAAAATAACTTGTCTATAAGTTCTGCACTTATTAGAGAATATTTATGTGATTATGGCCAATAACAAATGTGATTAATGAACTATAAGTAAAAAAATTGATAAAGCACAAGTATTAGGACGATTGTATTTACCTTAGTGAAGAAATATACTTCTCCGCTATTTTTCTTTCTCTTAATTATAAAAGAACCACTTATCTTCTTGGACGGCAAAGTCTCAATTTTAAACTTTTGGATACAAAAAAGCGTGCACATTAGTGGTGATGTGATTTGATGAAAGGAAACCTAGCGGACTATGTTCAAACCTTGTAAGTATAATGATTGACCAATTATTGTAGCCACTTAATATCCAGAATATTTACTTATAGCTTTCCCAAAAAACATAGTTAGTTTTCATAGCAACAAATATTGATTCTCTATTGCTAGCGTATATACAAAAAAAAAAAAGCTAATTAAGCTAACATAGTAAGTAGAGCAATAAAAGAGCAACAATATACTCAAGAGAATATTTTACTAGTAAATTTGATTCACATACAACCATGATTTACCGATTTGCAATGCTTCTTCTGCATTCTATAAAGGAATATTTTCTTCTAACGAATTTTATATAAATCAAAGATATACTAGTTATTGAAACACATATCAGCCAATTTTTTGTAAGTGAATTGAACTTTCATTACCAAGGAATTGGAGTACAGACAGACCCGACATACCTGCGTTAATATCAAATCCCTCTACAAAGAACCCTCATAGCAAGTACCTCACACTATGAGCTGGGATGCAAGAATGTACCACAGTCAAAACATCCATCTTAATCTTCTTCACAATCAAATTCATAGAAGCTCTCTTCTTTACAAACAATCTAGAGTTTCTATCTATCCACACATGATATATATAGGCACTTAAACTTGCCTTGAAAATCTTCTTCCCACCATTCTTCCTCTAGGATGAGCAATACATACTTGCAAAATCTACAACCAGCTTTGAGGTAAGTTCTAAATTTCATTCTATAGCACAATACTCTTCCACACTATGGTAATAAACACACATTTAAAGAAAAAACGCTCAATATTTTCAGGACATTGGTAACACAAAGGACCACAAGTTTTGAAAAGAAATCCCCATCTTCACCAACCTATTTCCAGTTAACAATCTTGATCTCAGCACAAACCATTCAATCATGCAGGCTTTGGTATAGTCAAAGGATTTTACACCACAGTCCACCATGACCAAAATTTTGATCATCATACACAAGGTAATAAACAATAGAAATTTTGACTTTTGCACCTACCAAGCAACTGGTAATTCTTTGACAACAAATCTTTGACGACAAACAGAGCTATCTACCCAAAATTGCAAAATAAAATCCATTTACGTTAACGAGCCTCTTCCATGACCAAGAATCACCCACTGTAGCTTGTAATTGCCATATATCATAATGCTTTAAATAGGTTTTATGAACCCATTTAATACACAAAATATCTTTCTTACAATTGATATCATAAACAACTCTTAACTAAAGAAGCCATGTTACACCCTTCAGCATGAAATAAGCCCAAACCTCCTAAACACTTTGATTTAGACATATCACTAGAGAAACCAAAGCCATTTTTTTATCTTGGTCTAATTATACCTCCCCAAATATATTTTCTACAATCAGCATTAATGGGTTTTAGGACATATTCAGGCAAAAGAAACACTAGTCCAAGAAACTTGAACCCCAAAGAGAACTGACTTCACCAAAGTAACCCTTTCTTTCAGCATAAGATAATCTTCTTGTAGACGAGGAATGAAATTTTGCTACATCAGTCAATTACAAATGCAATATGTAATATAAGTAACAAATTAAACCGATTATTAAAAGGGAAATTAATTGTAGCCAGCTGATTATAAGAGGTTATGCATTGTGCCCCTTTAGAAAGAGTCGACAGCTTAAAACACCTTGGACCTAAAAATATATGATTGTACCTCCTAAACACCACTTTACACCTTATTCTTCTTTTCTTCTTCCCATTTTGCCCATTGTGCCCTTTGTCCTCATCTTTCCTTCCTCTGATCCCTTCTTCTCTTTTATCTTCTTCTTCACATGATTTTAGTCAATTTGAAAATCCAAACAAATATTGATTTCCTCCGTTTAGCTAAAACATTTTGTTTAAATTCTGTGGGAAATTTGCTTTAATTGTTGAAGGTTAGTTGTCTCATTGTTTGTTCTACTTTGATATTTGGATGCTTAAGTTTCGATTCTCTGATCCAAATTCTCGTTACCTTTGGGCTTGTTGATGATGATGCTAGAAGGGTATTTTATTAGAGTGATAAAGAATAATTTACCTTGAACTATTATGATTTGGAGATTGGTGAAAGGTGGGATGCTTGGAATCTGTTTGATTAATTGCCTCACAGAGATGTGTTTTCTTGGACTTGTTTTATTGCTCGGTATTTGTAGGTGGGTTCATTGATTAATTGATGAAGAGAGGACTTTTGTACGTAATAGTTTTGTCGCTTTTTCAATTGATATGTATACAAAGTGTTGTAAAAATGAAAATGAGCCATTGTTTCTATTGGTAAAACTAAGAGCTTCCGTCCTTTGTCCTGATAATTTTAAAAACATGGCCTGCTTGCAATTTGTGCGAACTCAATTTCACTATACCAAGGATATTCAATAGAGTTTTTTGAGAGAGTTCGGCTCATAATTGGAAGAAGTTCTGGAATGAAATATCGCCGTCCATGCTTTGTTTTAGAATTTTATGATTTCAATCTCTTTTTATCATGGTCATTTTGATCTGAGTACAAAGAAGAAGATGAAAGAGAAGAAGTATGGTTAAAAAGGGGAAGATAAGGACAGAGGGCAAAATGGGAAGGAAAAAAAAGGAGAATAACGTACAAAGTAGTGTTAAGAGAGTTCAAACATCTTTTTTTTAGGTCCAAGATGTTTTAAGTTGTTCGACATTTTTGAAGAGACCACAACGCACAACTTCTTACAATCAGTTGGCTATAAACAATATCCCTTTTATTAAATAAGTAGTAATTTATAACCGCACTCAGTTATAAGTGTGTCAACCTAATGCAGCAAAGTCATTTGTATTCAAAAGAGATCATAGCTAATATTCTACTAGCACGGCTAATACACATAACTACTTTCAAGGGAGACAAAGAGGAACTCATAGTGTAATTTAACATCAAGTATGAAGCAATTCCATGAAGATACCACCAGCTCTTCACCCTCCATAATGTGCCAAAATCTTGACCAAGGAAATTAGGGACAAAAGAGGATTGCCTAGAAACACTAGAAGACAAGTTGCAGTAAGAAAAGCTAGGAATTACTAAGTTCATGACCATGAAAGAAATCTTCAAGTCTACAAGGTTATGAAATTCTCTTGAAGATGAGGGGTGGACATAGATTTTCTTCTGGAAGTCTACAATCAGTCCCAAAGGATAGAGAAAAGTTAAGGAACTTAGAATTCAATTATAATTTTTAATTTTTAATTATGTATTGACACGATTTCCAGGAAATCCTGGATCCACCACTGTCTAAAATGAGTATATATACCATGTAGTTATACTGACTTTTGAGATTTAAGGTAAAATATTAATTACTATCAAATAAAAAACAGAAGTCAACTAAAACTCTTCAATATCAGCATATAGACTGAAAACAGTAATATATTATGCAATTCAACTTTAAGAATGTTTTATTAAAAACTAATTAGCATATATAATCAAATTTTTAAAGATTCGTTTAAAAGGTCATATAGGAATTACAGTAATCAAAAGTATTAATTTAAAGCCGTTGCTAAGTCATGAAAATCGTTCTAGTTTTTACCTTAATTGTTACCATCATATCTAGAAATTGGATCCAAATTGCACGTCATCATATTTACCAAAATGGGCTATTAAAGAACTAATAAAAGAGAAACATTCACAAATTGACAGACTAAAAACACACTAAAAATCTTAAGCAAGTTTACAAAATTTTCAGTCCGGTACAGATATCATTGTAAACCTAATCCTATACCACCCATTTGTTTATTTTAAGTTTATATACATCCTTCCCCTATCAATGCTTCACTCATACATAAATATGTAAGATGTGTTCTCATGACAGGATTTTCAACTGTTATGTCCACATTCCAATTATAGACATGATGTAACTTGTGTTTGTACTAACACATGCATTCCTTATATATTAAGGTTATAAAGTGTCGAAGCCTGCTGTATAATTGTACGCGCCGGATAAGTAATTTCATTTATAGAAAGCAGCTTTTAATTAAATATGCTTTGAAAAAGGGGAATAAAGACATCTGAAAATTCTACATGAAGGAATGGATTGATAGTCATCATAAAATCAGCTTTGCCATCATCAACATCATCTGCACACTCTCCAGCATTCAAAAATGCAGCATGTCAGCCAAATACCGATTTGCATGACTTGTCGCAACAAGTAAGGTTTTACACATAGTTCGTCTTAGGAAATTATTGTAATATCTTAGGCTGTTCTCTGATATATCAAGATAACATTTGAATTTCCTAATATTAGGTGTGATATTTTGTCATCAAAATAATCTATAAAAATAGCTTCACATGTAGTTCTAGCTTAACATTTGTTATAAGTCAGGTTTGAGTTTATGACTCAGTTGACCAATAATCCCAAGCCTAAACCAGCTTTATACAAATCTCAAATTAGAAATTAGAGCTCAATTAAGCCTCATTCCTTCTCACCTTTCTCGAGTCGAGAGTCTCTCGACTTCTTGTCACTACACTTTTCACTTCATGTTGCACTCAGTAAGTGGTAAGCCTCTCCCTTCCTAGATCTCTTTGCCACTCTCTCAACTCATCTCCGTTGTATCACCCTCAAGTTCTTTCCCCCTAAACATGTCGTATTTAGATGATTTAACACTTTTGTATGTTTAAATTTTATTTAAGTTATCTACGACATGCATGATATTTACTTACTATCCCCCACATCTTATGGGATTTTTTAATCCAACATAACTCTGATATCCGATGTTTAGAACATCGATCCTCTCCGATGAAAGTGAACTGAACGACATGAATAGGGTGTTTCTTCTCTTTGGAATCAATCCAAATCCATGATGCTACTGAGCATGGAGTCTCTGATGCCACGAGCTAGTTTTATAAATAAAAAAAGAAGTTAATATTCAAGTGTATATAGATATTGCTGAAACCTACCTTATCCCATGCTTCCCAAGTAATTTCTTTCGTAGCTCACCTCTCTCTCTATCTCTAACTAACTCATAAGAAGAAAGTACAAACAAGATGCACCCTAAGTGACCAGATTTCAAATTGTTGTTTCCAACTAATGATGCCATTTCGTAACTCATACTTGCATCCATACATCTTCTCTATGCTACAAATTTGAAAATTATTACCCTTGCCTAATTGATTTCTACACTTAAAAAATTAAACTGACACCTACTTGACCAACTTGTATTGCTTATAAGAGAGCAATATGCAGTTGAAAACAATGTGATTCACTCACATTTTAAAAAGTAATTTTACTTATGTTTTTTCACATTTCTTGTTTTAAAAAAATAATTTACAAGGTAACTAAAGACATAGAGCACTACATTCACCTTGGTTGTAATCATCATGTAGATCTTCTTCAATGAAAATAAAGTGAACTAAATGGAGGGCTGTACAAGGCATTGGGTATGACCACTCTAAAACATCAGATGGTTTTTAAAAGATCCCTAAGACTTTTAGGGCATATAGAGATACCATGCCCCACCCACCAAATTAATTTGAAAATTATGCCCGTACAAGTTACCTATTCAGAAGACATTTGTGGCATAAGTAAGTAAGAGTGCACAGCTTATCTTCCTTCAGCTGCTTACAAAAAGCCGCAAAATCCCTGGTCTTCTGGGGCACTGTAAATCATAGAGAACAACCCAAATCTCATAATGGTGTTTGAAAAAAATAATAAATCAACAAAAGGTGTCTTTTCTGCATGAGTTAAATTACAGTTTCTAAATTGAGTTAAGGTACCAAATGGATTTGTGATGCTGTCCAGCCCTATTTCGCGCAGGCTACTTCCACATGGGGGGGGGGGGGGTTGGGGGGGGGGGGGGGGGGGGGGGTGCATTTTTGTGATATTTGGGTCAAATTCAACAGAAAATTGTCATAATAAGTAACCGAACCAATAAAAAACAGAAAACTAGAAAAAGAACTAATACCTGATGGCAAGTTTGGCCATTTCAGAATCGGAGATCTTGGGCTCCCTTGACTACTGCCGCAGAGAGAGCTTTGAGAGAAGGTGAGAGATCCCATGATTGAGGAGAAAAAATATGATACAACGGGAATTTGAATATTTATTTTTTTTAAATGATTTTTTTGGGTAGGGACTGAAATTTTTGAAGGAGGAAATGGTTTCCACGGATGGGGATGGGAAGAGTCCTGAGTTGTAGCCGTGGCTGGACAGCAGGGTATAGCTTTTGGGCCAAAAAGAAGCGCCGGGGGGTTTGTTCATTCTAGGTTATTGGTTGGTGTAATAATACGAGGGTAATAGAGATAAACTGCAGAATGAGAAAATTTTGAGATAAACTCGTTCACAAATTTAATCCCAAAAACCGGTTCTATCTCAAGTTTATTATAGAAATCAACGCAGTTTCTGGCCACGTCAGATTCGTGACCAGTAACAGGGATGTTTGAAAAAAATCACGGTCCTAATTAGTCGGGTTGCTAACCCTAGCAACCCCGACTAATTAGTTGAGTTTTAACAGCAGTGGGCACTAATATGCAAGCGGAGAATATGGTTAGGCGGCAAATTAGTCGGGGTTTAAAGCCACGACAAAATTTGTCGGGTTCGGAACCCCGACCTTTTTAGTAGGGAGTCATTTCAACCTCTCATCATTAGTGCTAATTATCAATGTTTTTAGTTCAAGTAGATAATGTTTGGAAATACCTTTTCAGTGATAGCAATTTTTGAGCTCATAAGGTTATACACAATTTAAGGAATCATATGGTGCCCAAGTGGGAGATTGTTGGATTTAATCTAATAAATCTATTTGTGGGCACATATGATTAATCAATGTGTATTGCTATCTTTCAGGATAACCCACTAAAGTGATCAATTAAGTTGGGTTAATGGGTATTTAAATATAATCATGAGGTTATATGTGCAGATACCAGGTTGTAATTGTGATTTATTGAGGGGCTAAATTACAAAAGTACAACATCTATAAATAAGGGGTTATGGTCCCTAACCTAGGGTTACATTCTCTAATTCTCTACACCCCCATCTAGCTAGAGAAATTCGGATTTAGAGAAACCCTAAGGTTAGAAGATCCAAAACCCATCTCAAGGTTCATCCATGGATTCAGGTATAAGCTTCCGCTCTTTTGATTATTGTTAATCTCTTTGAATTAATCATGGCTATATGGTTTTAGATCTCAAGTTTTGGTTTAGATCTAACAAGTGGTATCAGAGCCACCTTGATTAATTCTTAGGGATTTAAGTTTTATTGGGTTTTTTGATCTTAAATATCTGGTTAAAGATTCAGTTTTGTTCTCGGATGAACAGTAATGTTCGGATGAACAGTAGCGAAAATTTTTTGGATGAACAGTAAAGCTTTTTCCGGATGAACAGTAACTTTTTGGAATTTTTTCTTTAATTTTTTCCAATTCTGGATCTGTTTTGAAAATAAAAATCAAAGATTTTTGGGTTTGTCGGCGGCGGTTTCAATTTGAAACCCTAAGGGTTCGTGCGTGCGTGAAACGTGGCGAACATTAAAAACGAACCTCGCGTTCGTTCAATTTTAACCGAGCTTCGCGCTCAACGAACCTCGCGTTCGTTCTAAGGTGAACCTCGCGTTCAACTCAGGTGAGCGTCAAGCTCAATTTTAACGAACCTCGCGTTCGTTCTAAGGTGAACCTCGCGTTCAACTCAGGTGAGCGTCAAGCTCAATTTTAACGAACCTCGCGTTCGTTCTAAGGCGAACCTCGCGTTCAACTCAGGTGAGCGTCAAGCTCAATTTTTAATGAACCTCGCGTTCGTGCTTCAGACGAACCTCGCGTTCGTGCTTCAGACGAACCTCGCGTTCGTGCTTCAGTCGAACCTCGCGTTCGTGCTTCAGTCGAACCTCGCGTTCATCTTTTTTTTTTAACGGACCTCGCGTTCGTTCTCAAACGAACCTCGCGTTCGTACTTAAGTGAGTCTCGTACTCAATACAGTCGAACCTCGCGTTCGAAGTTAAGGGAACTTCGTGTTCATTATGGTTAAGCCTCGGCTTTTCATGGGTCCACTTTGGTATACTTAATTTATTCAATTAAGTTATGGGCCCTAATTAAGCTGTGAGACCCCAATTAAGTTTTTGGAAATTCAGTTGATTTAAATTTTTTAATTTAAATCTAATTCGGTTTTTAATCAATTATTTAATTCAAATATTATGACACTAAGGTATTAAGGTTGTCTCTCACTCCAATTGATTAATTGAAACAAGAAGTTGCCAAAGTAACCTCTCTTGTGTAGATTGTTCATGAGGAATGTGAGATGTTTGTGTGTATGCTTTCGTGTAAATATTTAATCGGCCCAAAGGAAGGTTAATATTTATTTAGACTGTATACACATCTGCGATGATAAGCGTGTGACAATTATAAGGTTTACATGTGAATAATGAATCGATCCAAAGATAGTTTCATTATTTGACATGAGTTATTGTCAATGTTTGATCATTGCAACAAGGTATCACTTACAAGTTAATATTACTGTCCAAAGACTTGATATTAATGTTGTGCCGGTATCTTGGATGGGGATTGTCATTATTTGAATTTTATTGATTATGGTTATTGATGTGAGCATTCTTTTGTTTTATTTCAGCTAATGCATCTGCTGCAACAATTTCTGCTAACATCAACTCAATTCCCATGCTAAATGGGACAAACTTCAAGGTTTGGAAAGAGAACATATTAATTGTTCTTGGCTGCATGGATCTTGACTATGCATTAAGAACTGAACAACCCCAACCTCTCAATGCGGATAGCACTCCTGATGCAAAGAAGGAGCATGAGAAGTGGGAGCGTTCAAATCGCATGAGTCTTATGATCATTAAGCGCGGCGTTCCGGAAGCCTTCAGGGGCATAGAATCCGAAGGGATTACTAAGGCTAAAGATTTCCTTGCCGAAATTGAGAAGCGTTTTGCGAAAAACGATAAGGTAGAAACAAGCACGCTTTTAGCTCGCTTGATTTCAATGAAGTATAAGGGCAAAGGAAATATCAGGGAGTACATTATGGAAATGTCTCATATTGCTTCAAAGCTTAAGGCACTTAAACTCGATCTTTGTGACGAGTTATTAGTGCATCTGGTTTTGTTGTCTCTTCCTGCACAGTTTAACCAATTTAAGGTCAGTTATAACTGTCAAAAGGAGAAATGGACTCT
The DNA here is from genome assembly GCF_001876935.1 of Asparagus officinalis. Taxonomy (NCBI): domain Eukaryota; kingdom Viridiplantae; phylum Streptophyta; class Magnoliopsida; order Asparagales; family Asparagaceae; genus Asparagus; species Asparagus officinalis. The sequence goes on along the minus strand of NC_033794.1, from coordinate 120,057,955 downwards.
AAATGAGCTCATTTCATACTGTGTGCAAGAAGAAGACAGGTTGAAGCAAGATAAGACAGAAAGTGCTCATTTGGCCTATGCCTCTAAGGATAAGGGCAAGAAAAGGAAGAATGATAAGGAAGCTGCTAAGGGTCCAGTTGAGAAGAAACAACATAAGGATAATCAGGGTTGTTTCTTCTGTAAGAAGCCTGGACATGTAAAGAAGGACTGTACAAAATATCACGCCTGGCGTGATAATAAGGGTACGTTCCTTGCTTTGGTCTGTTCTGAGGTTAATTTAGCTTCAGTACCTAGAAACACTTGGTGGTTAGACTCTGGTGCTACTACTCACATAAGTGTTTCTATGCAGGGTTGCCTGAGCTACCGAAAGCCAAGTGATGTTGAAAGACACATCTTTGTGGGCGACGGACAATCGGTAGATGTGGAAGCAATTGGGCACTTTAGGTTGTTGTTAGGAACTGGTTATTATTTGGATTTAAAAGATACTTTTGTAGTACCGTCTTTTAGACGGAATTTGGTTTCTGTTTCTGTATTGGACAAATCAGGTTATTCTTGTTCATTTGGAAACAGTCAATTCAGTTTATCTTTTAATTCAAATGTTGTGGGAACCGGTTACTTGAGTATTTATGACAACCTATATTTGCTTGATACAATTGCTTCTTACAATGAATCCTTGCATGTGGAATCACGTGGTACTAAGCGTAAATTAAATAAGGAAAATTCGGCGACATTATGGCATAAGCGCTTAGGTCATATCTCAAAAGGTAGAATTGAGCGTCTTGTGTCTGATGGCATTTTGGATTCCCTTGATTTTTCGGACTTCGACGTATGTGTTGAATGTATCAAGGGAAAACAGACCAAAGTGAAAAGATTAGGTGCCAACAGATCTTCGGATGTCTTAGAATTGATACATACGGATATTTGTGGGCCATTCCCTACGGAATCCTGGAATGGTCAACAATATTTTATATCATTCATAGACGATTACTCACGTTATGGGCACCTATATCTTATTCATGAAAAATCTGAGTCTCTGGACATGTTCAAAGCCTATAAAGCTGAAGTTGAGAATCAACTCAACAGAAGAATTAAAACCGTCAGATCTGATCGTGGTGGTGAGTACTACGGTAGATATGATGGTTCAGGTGAACAACGTCCAGGACCATTTGCTAGATACCTAGAGGAATACGGTATCGTCCCACAGTACACCATGCCGGGTTCACCTAGCATGAATGGTGTAGCTGAAAGACGAAACAGGACTCTTAAGGATATGGTAAGAAGTATGATTGCTCATTCTTCTTTACCAGAGTCACTCTGGGGAGAAGCACTTAAGACAGCAGCTTACATTCTGAATAGAGTACCAAGTAAAGCAGTTGCTAAAACACCTTATGAGCTTTGGACTGGTCGAAAGCCCAGTTTAAAGCATTTACATATTTGGGGATGTCCAGCTGAGGCAAGGCCTTATAGGCCAAATGAAAAGAAATTGGACTCCAAAACAGTTAGCAGCTACTTTATTGGATACTCTGAACGCTCTAGGGGCTTTAAGTTTTATGATCCCACTATAAGGAACATTTTTGAGACGGGAACAGCAACATTCTTTGAGGATGTTGAGTTTGGGGGGAGAAATAAGGTTAGAGACATTAGTTTTGAGGAGGAATTGGCTTCAGATCCAATCCATACAGTTACTTTTGACAATATTCAGGTTCCTATACCTGTTGTTGCTCAAGAAGTAAATCCGGAACCTCAAGATGATAATGTTGAACAACTCCCTGTTCCAGAAGAACAAACTCAACAACCTCAAGAACCAGTGCCATTAAGGAGATCCACGAGAGAAAGGAGAAATGCTATTCCGGATGATTATATTGTATTTCTCCAAGAACATGAGGAAAGTAGTGGAATGTTAGAAGATGATCCAATCAACTTCTCTCAGGCCATGAAAAGTTCTAACTCTCAACAGTGGATTGATGCCATGAATGAAGAGTACAAGTCTATGCAAGACAATAAGGTTTGGGAACTTGTCCCATTGCCAGAAGGTGCAAAACCAATTGGTTGTAAATGGATTTTTAAAACCAAGCGGGATGCAAATGGTAATGTGGAGAGGTATAAGGCGCGTCTTGTGGCTAAAGACTATACTCAAAAGGAAGGCATTGATTATACAGAGACTTTCTCTCCGGTTTCATCGAAAGACTCTTTCAGAATAATCATGGCACTTGTTGCTCATTATGATCTTGAGTTACATCAGATGGATGTTAAGACTGCATTTCTCAATGGAGACATTGATGAGATGATCTATATGGTGCAACCAGAAAACTTTGTGTCAGGAGACCCAAAGAATATGGTTTGCAAATTAAGGAAATCCATCTATGGACTCAAGCAAGCTCCTCGTCAATGGTATCATAAGTTTCAACAAATAGTTATCTCGTTCGGTTTTGAGATGAACATTGTTGATGACTGTGTATATCACAAGTTCAGTGGGAGTAAGTATATTTTTCTGGTTCTGTATGTCGATGACATCTTGCTTGCCACTAATGATATAGGCATGTTGCACGAAACCAAGAGATTTCTATCAAAGAATTTTGAGATGAAAGATCTTGGGGACGCCTCTTTTATATTAGGGATCCAGATACATCGAGATCGCTCTCGGGGTATTCTTGGATTATCACAAAAGAGCTATATCGATAAGGTACTTAAAAGGTTTGGCATGCAAGATTAACCAAGAGATTTCTATCAAAGAATTTTGAGATGAAAGATCTTGGGGACGCCTCTTTTATATTAGGGATCCAGATACATCGAGATCGCTCTCGGGGTATTCTTGGATTATCACAAAAGAGCTATATCGATAAGGTACTTAAAAGGTTTGGCATGCAAGATTGCAGACCAGGTGACACCCTTGTTGCTAAAGGAGACACGTTTAGTCTCAATCAATGCCCTAAAGGTAACCTTGAAATTCAAGAAATGCAGAAGATTCCTTATGCTTCGGCTGTAGGAAGTCTAATGTATGCTCAGGTATATACGCGTCTGGATATTATGTACATTGTTGGGATGTTAGGCAGATACTTAAGCAACCCTGGTATGGATCATTGGATAGCAGTCAAAAGGGTTATGAGGTATCTTCAGAAAACAAAAGATTACATGCTCACATACAGAAAATCAGAAAAATTAGAGGTCATTGGGTATTCGGATTCTGATTTTGCTGGATGCCAAGATAGCAGAAAGTCTACATCAGGCTACATTTATATGTTAGCAGGAGGAGCTATATCATGGAAAAGTGTCAAACAAACACTAGTAGCTTCCTCCACTATGGCAGCAGAATTTGTAGCTTGCTATGAGGCATCCAATCAGGGAATATGGCTGCGAAATTTTGTCACGGGACTGCGCATTTTGGAAAATGTTGAAAGACCACTAAGGTTATATTGTGACAATAAATCTGCAGTAATGTATTCCAATAACAACAGGAGCTCAACTAAGTCAAAACATATTGACATTAAGTTCCTGGTTGTGAAAGAAAGGGTACAGAGTGGACAGATATCCATAGAGCACATTGGGACAAACTCCATGATAGCTGATCCTCTTACTAAGGGATTGCCACCTAAGGTCTTTCATGAGCATACTGCTCATATGGGTGTGGTATTATTTGAGGATATTATGTTTTAGTGGGAGTTTGTATTTGTGGTGCTTTATGTTTGTTTGTATTGTCTGATCAGAATAAAGTTTTCAGTTAAGACACTCTGTTACATTATGTTTGGTTTTGACCTCACTAAGGAGGACCAGTTGAAAATAGACATGTACTGATCACATTGCATGTAATTTTCATGCTGCACATCCATGATTGATCTATGTCATTTGATTGTATTGGTATATGTGACCATTGATGGGTCGAGTCACGATAAATGTGACGAAGGCCGCTTTGATCCTATATTGATATAGTCAATGGACGAGATTGTTTGGAAATACCTTTTCAGTGATAGCAATTTTTGAGCTCATAAGGTTATACACAATTTAAGGAATCATATGGTGCCCAAGTGGGAGATTGTTGGATTTAATCTAATAAATCTATTTGTGGGCACATATGATTAATCAATGTGTATTGCTATCTTTCAGGATAACCCACTAAAGTGATCAATTAAGTTGGGTTAATGGGTATTTAAATATAATCATGGGGTTATATGTGCAGATACCAGGTTGTAATTGTGATTTATTGAGGGGCTAAATTACAAAAGTACAACATCTATAAATAAGGGGTTATGGTCCCTAACCTAGGGTTACATTCTCTAATTCTCTACACCCCCATCTAGCTAGAGAAATTCGGATTTAGAGAAACCCTAAGGTTAGAAGATCCAAAACCCATCTCAAGGTTCATCCATGGATTCAGGTATAAGCTTCCGCTCTTTTGATTATTGTTAATCTCTTTTGATTATTGTTAATCACTTTGAATTAATCATGGCTAGAGAAATAACATATAATTGATTATTATATTACCATATATTAAAGAATAATCTAACATATTATAATATACTATACTATAGTATTTGAATATATTGTATTAAATATTATATAATATAATATTCAATTAAAAGTATTAATATAATTTATTATAATATATTTATGTTATTCTATCTATTAAACTATATTATAATATAATATAATTACTAAAATATAATTTACTATAATATTCTGATACAATCTATGACATTATTAGAAACATATATTGTAATATAGAATTATAGTGTAACATAACATATTTTAATATATACTATATTTTATTATATTGTATTATTTTAATACTATTGAACATTTTAAAAAAATATACTAGGATAATATTTTATATTATAATATATTAAAAAGTATTTTATTAATTATATTGTTGGTTATGTTATATTAATTATAATTTAATACTATATTATATTAATAATAGTATTGTACAAATTTATTATAAATCATGGTGGCTTCAATATATTCTATAGTAGTATAATATTAAATAAAAAATTTATTTATATATGGTATTATGATAAATCATGATAAGTTCAATAAATATGATATTTTAATAAGACGTCACGTCATTTGACCTACTTAAATTGTGTCAATCACAATTCCAAATTATCATATAGGGACAACTGCTCATTTAAAGGGGATGTTTGTTCATCTAAATATTTAGTTATAATTGACTCAATTGTTCATTTAAGGGGCTGCTTGTTTGGTTCCTTTCCTTAAGGAACTATTTGGATTTGGGTTAATGGGAGGTAAAGGAAGGTAGGAGATACATTAACTATGTTTAGAAATTCATTTTGAGGTAGATAAAGAGGGTGAGTTAAGATATAACTAAGAAAACTTGAGATTTTTTTGCTTCCCAAATTGAGGTGTAACGGAGGAAAAGGGAACTCTTAAAAAAAGAATATTACTATTGACTGTGTGATCTGGTTCTTGACAGAAGGAGGCACTACTGACACACTGGCAACCTGCAAGACTGAGTTGTTGAGTAGATGGTCAACTCGACGAGAGCCAACATACGCCTTGATCTGGTCGAGCGCATCCTTCTCGGCGTCGAGCAACTCACCCTCCATGAACACCTCCCTCCTTATTTCAGGCCAGTTGGAGCAACCCAACTCTAGATCATCCCCCATGACACAGATAAACTTTTCCTTCAAGTCCTTGTGGGAGTCAGGAAGGCCGATGACAAGCTTGAACTTCCCCACCATTTAAAAATGATAGTGGGGTTCAGTCTGGTTCACCTTCACAGCCACCAGCCAGCCCAAGACCCACAAGGATGGCTTTATCGCTAGCTAGTAGCAGATCACCACGAACCCCACTAGGATGACGATGACGTTCGGCTTCACCTACGCCAACGATACCCCTAGTGCCGTGAACACTTGCTAGAGGAAGAGATGTAAGGGTAGCTGTTTGTGGAAAAATTTGAAGTAAAAAGAAACGAAGGAAAATTGATTTGTATTCCTTTAATCTCAATTACAATTGGATTTCCTGATTACAAAAGAGAGGAGAATAAATTTGATTCTCCCCTTTGTTTAATTCTGGGTTCTTCACGGTGGCGATGGATTGCTTCCTCGAATGCTCGCGTCGAGTTTGCTCTCCGTTGACGATCCGAACGTCTTGATTCACTGGAACGGTTCGAGTTTGCTCTCCGTTGACGATCCGAACGTCTTGATTCACTGGAACGGTATCTCCTCCTCACGATTTAACGCTATGGAGAACTTGCGTGGTAAGTTTTAGAACTCTTGATGAGTTGATTGATCTTAACCGTAATTGGTTAGACAAGCCAAGGATTTCTTCTTTGCTGCCAAGGAGCAGGATCTGAGCTCCAGGTCCCCGATCTGAACTAAGTTGATTTTTTAGTTATTTATAGGGGATTAAGGGGTGTAACCGCCCCCTTAATTCGCTCCTTTGTGGGGCTAATGGGATGTAACCGCCTTTTAAATCACTCCTGAATGGAGTTGTGATCCCCTCAGATCGTGGGAAACGGTTTTGAAACTGTTCAGCTCGTGTTTGAACGAGTCAAGCACAAAATCCGTGTTCTGGTATGAATTCTCCGTTCAAACGCAGTGTCTGGAAGCTCAGACGCAGCAATTTGGAAGCTGCGTTGACAACGTTAGAAGCTGCTCGTGAGCTGCGTTTGCAGCAATTTGGAAGCTGCGTTTGGCAGCTTGGAAGCTGTGTTTGGCAACGGATAGAAGCTGCGTTGGCAGCGAATGGAAGCTGCGTTGGCAGCTTTCGGAGGCTGCGTTTGTGGCCGAACATGAGCTGCAATGACAGCTGGATCTGAGCTGTGTTTGCAGCATTTGGAGCTGAATGTGAGCTGCGTTTGCAGCCAGGTTTGACCTGCGTCCGTGGTCGAATTGGTGTTGCATCTTGATGATGGTACGCGGAGAGGACTTCCACGTCTTGGTTTGAAAAGACCGTCGATTTGTAGTCTCTTTCTGTCAGAGCATTGCAAAGATCGTCATTTTGTAATCTTTACTTTAGTTCTTTGATATGTGAGAGTCGTCAGATCGTAACTCCTAATGTTGACTGTGAAGGTTATTGATTAGAGCTTTCATCAGTTGTTGTGAAGGTCGTCAGATTGTAACCTTCATCGATCTACGTGAAAGTCTTCAAATTGTAGCATTCTGGAAGTCATCAGATTGTAACTTCCATCATCGGTGTTTGATGGGGAATCAGCTATCTATTGTGATTTTTAGACAGCCTACAGAACCCCCTCCAAAGTTTTTAAAAGTTCGCGGTTGACTGGGATGAATTTTCGAAATACTTTGGATCTCAACTCTGATCTTGGAGCTTTTGATTCCTTGTCATAAGGAGTTGTTCTTTGCACCCACTTTAAAGGCATCTTAGTTGAAGGGATTTTCCACGCATGACTTGTGTGATGATGAGCTTCAAAGAGAAACTGTAGCGACGGTACAAGTTACTCATGAGCAGAAGCCATCAAACATCACGTCACGGTTCACCTCCATTAAGCTGATAGGCCTGTAAACATGCATAGGATTTTTGGCAAACCCTCAGCCATCAACGGATTTGATAAGCCTTTACCGACTACTGTTTGAGTCGGGCTAGCATGTGAATTATTTGAATCCGTTTCACATGTAACGTTGTGCTAAGAGAATGAACCCTCTTAGACTTGATGCTATGATTTTGAATACATAGACTTTGTCACTTTCACGGGAAAAGACTAACCGGCGACGCGTGTTAGGCGTATGCTTATCTCTAATTAGGGATCGAGATAAAATCCCCCATACGTGTAAAACATAGATTTTGGTGTTATTAAAAACGGCCTGTTACGATATTGAATACGTAGGCTTTGCCATTATTGCAGGAATAGGCTACCCGGCAGCATGTGTTAGATGCAGACTTATCTCTAATTAGGGATTGAGATAAAGTCCCCCATGCATAAAAGGCATGGATTTTGGTGCTACGATGTTGAATACGTAGACTTTGTCGTTATTTCTTCCTGTGTTACTTGAAACACTAAAAGAAAGTTAGAAGCGCCAGAGGTGTAATATTAACTTGGCATGAATTTTCACTTAGAGTGAAATTTAGAAATTTTCTTTATTATCACTAGGATAATTCTAGAAAATATTTAATCCGCTGGGGATTTTATAATGATAACTTGCTATTCTTGTTGAAAAAGGATTAACAAGTTCATTGAGGGGTTTGACTGTTAGAGGTGTGATGTTAACCTAACAGTATTTTTATGGACCTATCGCTCCGTTGACGAGAGACGATAAGTGCAAAGTGTTGCGATCGGAACAACTTTGAGGACCTATCGCTCTGTTGACGAGAGTCGATAAGTTGATTTTGTCAGAGGTGTTTTGATATTAACGTGACAAGAGAATGTTGCGATCGGAGCAACTTTATGGACTTATCATCCTATTGAAAAGGATTGATAAGTGGATTGTCAGAGGTTTGGTGTTAACATGACAGGAATTTGTTGCGATCAGAGCAACTTTGAGGACTTATCATCCTATTGAAGAGGATTGATAAGTTGATTTTGTCAGAGGTGTTTGATATTAACGTGACAAGATTGTGTTGCGATGGGAGCAACTTTGTGGACTTATCATCCTATTGACGAGAATTAATAAGTTAATTTTGTCAGAGGTGTGATATTAACATGACAAGATTGTATTGCGATGGGAGAAACTTTGTGGACTTATCATCCTATTGACGAGGATTGATAAGTTAATTTTGTCAGAGGTATGATATTAACATGACAAGATTGTGTTGCGATGGGAGCAACTTTGTGGACTTATCATCCTATTAACGAGGATTGGTAAGTGGGTTTTGTCAGAGGTTTAGTATTAACGTGACAGGATTTGTGTTGCGATTGGAGCAACTTTGTGGACTTATCATCCTATTGATGAGTATTGATAAGTGGGTTGTCAGAGGTATGATGTTAACGTGACAGGATTTGTGTTGTGATGGGAGCAACTTTTTGGACTTATCATCCTATTGACGATGATTGATAAATAGGTTTTGTCAGAGGTTTAGTGTTAACGTGACAGGATTTATGTTGCGATTGGAGTAACTTTGTGGACTTATCATCCTATTAAAGAGGATTGATAAGTTGATTTTGTCAGAGGTGTTTGATATTAACGTGACAAGATTGTGTTGCGATGGGAGCAACTTTGTGGACTTATCATCCTATTGACGAGAATTGATAAGTTAATTTTGTCAGAGGTGTGATATTAACATGACAAGATTGTGTTGCGATGGGAGCAACTTTGTGGACTTATCATCCTATTGACGAGGATTGATAAGTTAATTTTGTCAGAGGTGTGATATTAACATGACAAGATTGTGTTGCGATGGGAGCAACTTTGTGGACTTATCATCCTATTGACGAGGATTGATAAGTTAATTTTGTCAGAGGTGTGATATTAACATGACAAGATTGTGTTGCGATGGGAGCAACTTTGTGGACTTATCATCCTATTGATGAGGATTGATAAATTAATTTGTCAGAGGTTTAGTGTTAACATGACAGGATTTGTGTACTTGTGATTTGAACAAGATTTTGGGGACTAGCGTCTCGCTGGGGATAAGTAAGTTTATCATCAAAGCGAGAATTTATACTAAGATTTTGAGACTTAGTGCGCTCTGCTGGGAAGATTGTGATTGGAGCAATTTGAAGGACCCTATCATCTAATTAAAGAATAAGTTGATTGTCAGAGGTGTATTGTTAACGTGACAAATTAGGAGTGATGCAAACTGAATTCATACTCCGTGAGGGTGATGATCGTCAGAAGTATAATGTTAACTCGACGATGTGAAAGATTCGTTACTCTTAATCCAGTAGATTCCAAGTAACCAACCCTCAGTCTTGATTAGGACTTAGCAGGGGAATAAAAAAAAGGTAGACAAGGCACATCACCTAGTGGAGCACTATCCATGAAGTCAGAATAGAGGTACATCACCTGGTAGGCCATTATCTGATGGGTTTGACTATCAGAGGTAACTATTAACGTGATAGTTTTGTGGACCTGCCATCCTATTGAAGAGGATTGACAAGTTGATGGACTATCAGAGGTAAATATTAACGTGATAGTTTTGTGAACCTGCCATCCTATTGAAGAGGATTGGCAAGTTGATGGACTATCAGGGGTAAATGTTAACGTGATAGTTTTATGGACCTGTCATCCTATTGAAGAGGATTGGTGGGGGGATTTGGAGGAAATGAACTATCAGAGGTAATCATTAACGTGATAGTTTTGTGGACCCGCCATCCTATTGAAGAGGATTGGTGGGGGAATTTGGAGGAAATGAACTATCAGAGGTAATTGTTAACGTGATAGTTGTTGGACCTGCCATCTTACTGAAGAGGATTGACTTCAGTGGCCGTAGTATCTTCCCCTTCTGACTGAGAAGATTGAGCTTGGTTCGATTGCTCAGGTTGATCCTGCCTACTTTGTTCTTCAGCTTTGATCCTGGTAATAATCTTTTGAGCCTATTCGCCTTGAGAGATTAGTTGTCTCCAGGAACGACATTCTGTAACCCTCATTTGTGATAGAAGGTCGGTCTGCAAGTTGTGTTGATAGGTCTCTACCAGTGTAGACCGTGTCATACCTGACGAACATCGCAGAGCCATGTTTCGAAACCTCTTGACGAAGGCTATGACGGACTCCCTCTTCTTCTGTTTACTGGCGAGAAGGGTATGGATGGAGACTTCTGTATCCTCTTCAAAGAATCTCGACCGGAAGAGTCTCTCTAGATCCGCCCATTTTTGGATACATCCCGCAGGTAGTTTCCTGAACCATTCAAAGGCAACTCCCTTGAGGGTGCCAATGAACAATGGAGCCAGTATGGCGTCGTTTGATATCATATTCTCAGTCTGTGACTTGAAATGATAGATATGTTGGTTCGATGATCCCGTGCCGTCAAAAGTTTGTAGCGTCGGGACTTCGAATTTTGGAGGATAAGGGGCTGCATCCCATTCGACAGGATAGGGTCTGACAACTCCCTTGTTTTGGAGCTCGCTTTTGTTGGCAATGACATTGAGGCGGTCTTCCAATTCTTTTATTTTGGCAGACTGGAGATTCTGCTCGTTCTCAGTCTCTTTTGCTTCATCAGAGGAAGATTCCAGGTTGTGGGCTTCTTGGTCAGAAGTCGTGTTATCAACCACTTTGCCCTTCCCTCTGCTTGTGTGAGGTTGAGATGAAGACGTTTTTCCTCTCCGGGAGGATTCTTGCCTAGGTGGCGAATCTGTCTTCTGAGATTTGGCCTTGTCTGCGACGATTTGATTCATCAGGGCTAAGAGTTCATTGATGGCCTCCTGCTGAGATTTGATCATGGCCTCCTGCTCATCAAGTCTCTTCGTAAGATCTTCATGGTTTCCCGTCATATAAGTGGAGCTCTCATGTTCAACAAAAGAGCTTGATGATTGAGACTCTGCAATGGCTGAGTGTTCATCCTCGGAATTGGTTCCTCTGGCTAGCCTCCGATAGTTGACAGGGGGAATGGCTCCTGTTCGCGTCCGAGTGCGTTGGTAGATTCCTTCAAACTCGTTAGCGATTTCTTTAACGGTCGGTGAACGACTTATCTCAGAGTCATCGGAACTAGGACCTGAGGCTTTCCCTCTGCCGATCACATTGATAGTGACCTTAGGATATTTGGTCTCTGGAGATTTCTTCCTGTGAGAACGTCGTCGTTAGTTGGGCAAAGCAACGTTCGTAAATTGGTCGAACACTAACAGTTTGGCCGTATATGAGCAGCATTAACATCCCGAGAGGACCGTAGGAATCAGTCGTTCACATTGGAATGAACGAATGACTTGTTGCATCGGTCTTTCTCTCGATATGAACTTTCTCAAATCTATTGTGAAGATTCGAGGAGAACTACTCACTGATCGTGAGGTTTGAATTGGAACCCCCAGTCCATGATTGGACGGGACTGGCTCTTGGTGAACATGGATCTGGTTGAGATACTTTGAATCCATGGACTTTTTATATCCGCCCCTCAACCAAGTCGCGCTACGCAGAGTATTCGGGGGGGGGATGGAATACCCCCCGGCGGGGTTCGGGGCAGCGCCCCGAAGCTCCACGACATACACCAGGTTCTGTACTGGATTTCGTTCCCCGAATTCATACCTGAGATTTAGGTTTTGCTGGTGAAACGCAGTCCCGAGATCTGATTTTTGGTTCTGAAACGCATGCCTGAGAGTTGCGTTCAGTTAATGGAACGCACTCCTGAAGGCTACGTTTTGACTATACAATGCACCACTGAGGGCTGCATTCAGTCTTATTCACACAGAGCCTATGTTTGGGCTCATAGACGCGAGGCTTGCGTTCTGAAGCAGAAACGTAGAGCACTTGGTCGTGTTTAGGCTCACAAACACGAAGCTCGTGTTGACTTGAAGATCAGCATTCACGGAGATGTGCTCATCGTAGGGATCTCCTCCTTCGTCGAGCGACATTCTTCTTGGCCTTTTTCAAGGCCTTTGCAGCGAGGTTGTTGGCGTTGATGGAACTCGTCGCTACAATGGGCCTTTTATGACCCAATACCCGCTGCGAAGACGTGGGTATAGAACTTTCAACTCGTTGAACGAGTTTAGCAGAAGCTGAGTCCACTCCTTCAGAGGAGGGACTGTTTGAGCAGTCTTAATCAAAGGGGAGGGCCTCCTTGGGTGATTTGGTTACAATTGGAGCAGTTAGACCTTTAATCTCTTTGGAGACTTTGTGGATCTTGCGCATAGCCTTGGGGCTAAAGGATCCGGAGGAGAGGACTTCCTCATACTTGGCTTGATCGAACTCTACGATGAGAGTTTCAACCGTCGTTCCAGTGAGATGAACATCGGATTACACCACCACTTCTTCGTCAGAGAAGCTAGTCCCCAGCGGAGTCGCCATCTTTTGCTTGTGGAAAAATTTGAAGTAAAAAGAAATGAAGGAAAATTGATTTGTATTCCTTTAATCTCAATTACAATTGGATTTTTCTGATTACAAAAGAGAGGAGAATGAATTTGATTCTCCCCTTTGTTTAATTCTGGGTTCTTCACGGTAGCGATGGAGTGCTTCCCTCGAATGCTCGCGTCGAGTTTGCTCTCCGTTGACGATCCTAACGTCTTGATTCACTGGAACGGTATCTCCTCCTCACGATTTGACGCTATGGAGAACTTGTGTGGTAAGTTTTAGAAATCTTGATGAGTTGATTGATCTTAACCGTAATTGGTTAGACAAGCCAAGGATTTCTTCTTTGCTGCCAAGGAGCAGGATCTGAGCTCCAGGTCCTCGATCTGAACTAAGTTGATTTCTTAGTTATTTATAAGGGATTAAGGGGTGTAACCGCCTCCTTAATTCGCTCCTTTGTGGGGCTAATGGGATGTAACCGCCCCTTAAATCACTCCTGAATGGAGTTGTGATCCCCTCAGATCGTGGGAAACGGTTTTGAAACCGTTCAGCTCGTGTTTGAACAATTCAAGCACAAAATCTGCGTTCTGGTGTGAATTCTCCGTTCAAACGTAGTGTCTGGAAGCTCAGACGCAGCAATTTGGAAGCTGCGTTGGCAGCGTTGGAAGCTGCTCGTGAGCTGCGTTTGTAGTAATTTGGAAGCTGCGTTTGGCAGCGGATGGAAGCTACGTTGGCAGCGGATGGAAGCTGCGTTGGCAGCTTTCGGAGGCTGCGTTTGCGGCCGAACATGAGCTGCGTTGACAGCTGGATCTGAGCTACGTTTGTAGCGTTTGGAGCTGAATGTGAGCTACGTTTGCAGCCAGGTTTGACCTACGTCCGCGGTCGAATTGGTGTTGCATCTTGATGATGGTACGCGGAGATGACTTCCACGTCTTGGTTTGAAGAGACCGTCGATTTGTAGTATCTTTCTGTTAGAGCATTGCAAAGATCGTCGTTTTGTAATCTTTACTTTAGCTCTTTGATATGTGAGAGTCGTCAGATCGTAACTCCTGATGTTAACTGTGAAGGTTGTTGATTAAAGCTTTCATCAGTTGTTGTGAAGGTCGTCAGATTGTAACCTTCATCGATCTACGTGAAAGTCTTCAAATTGTAACCTTCTGGAAGTTGTCAGATTGTAACTTCCATCATCAGTGTTTGATGGGGAATCAACTATCTATTGTGATTTTTAGACAGCCTATAGTAGCCGCATACCGCATTCCAAGTGCCTCAAGTACAGGGGCTCTCGGTTTGGTCCATGATCGTAAACGGCCTCCGACCTCGTCGGGGCCATCAGATCATACTCCCGAGGGATATCAAACTTACCATGGAGCGCCTTCATCTAGGCCTAGTTCACTTTGGAGTGGAGACCCGCAAGGCGAGCTTGTCGATCAACAGGATCAGATGCCATCGAAGGTTGTAGAAATAATCGCCAGAGAAAGATGAATGAGAAAGGTCTTGAGTTCTCTAAAGAGAATTTCAAAAGGCAAGAACCACCATCTCTCTAGCTTTAGCTTTATATATAGGCAGCTGGACCCACAACTACCGAAATCTGGACCATCGGGTCAAATTCTGGCCAACGGCCAAAATTAATTTTCAGAATTTGAAGCGTCATCTCAGAGATCGAGGTGCAACCCACTCACCTCGAATAGCCTGCAATCTGCTAAGAAAAGCGAAGCTGTGGCAGTAAAAAAATATGCAATGACGTTAGCCACGAAAGTCTAACAGAGACTTTTCAGTTCCCTCATTTAATGCACACCCACATCTGTCCAAAGCGACTCTCATTTCATTCGGACCCGGTTAAAGCCAACTCCAACCGAAAGAGGCCAATTGTTATTGTGTTTTCAATCGTCAAAGTGCAACCCTTTGCTAGCAACAGACATGTGTACTTCTGCATGTAATGCCCCAATCAAATTGGCGGCCCAAGACCAATAAGGGTTCCAACTTAGCCGACTCGCCGAGTCGACATTTCTTCATATCGACTCGAATGGCGGTACTAGTCGACCCTCTTGTCAAAGATGACTCGCAACGAGCCCACTGACCTGCTATTTGACGCCTCATGATGACGACTCGAAATGCATTACTTCTTGATGAAGCTAGAAGATGACTTCAGCCTTGACCCTCTCCCGTTGACATAACGTCAACGTCGCATTTAATGCTTGGCAAGCGCCATCATACCTCTAGCCCTGATAGCATTCATGACTCATCGGACCATGTTTGCACCACCATGCCTCAGATCGCTTCATATTTAATACTGAGGTGATCTCTTCTTTAATCGTCAGCCGACACCTGTAAAGTAGGAGCTGACTCAACCGCCAGTCCATGTTTCTTCACTGCCATCCTATGCTCAGCCACAATGATGGTTCTACCCTTATACTATCAGTATAAATACGATGTACTATTCTAACAAAAAGGGACTTTGGATCTTTTTTCAGAAGGCCATTTTTTGAGCTATATCTGCAAATTATACTGCACACACAAGAACACTCACAGTTTTTCACTTTCTCCACTCAAGTTCACCAGCTGACTTGATCATCGGAGGAACCACAGGGGAACCGGTCCCTGTCTTCTCACAGGTTTCTATATGTGCAGGCTTCAGCCACTCAACTCAGAACTAGATATTCGGGGGAAGGAAGCGGCCCCTCATTAACTTCACCCCCATCCAACCCGTATAATTGACTATGTGGTCACTTAACATCAACAATTACATAGAGACAGTTTTATCTTTGTATCAAGATAAGACCCAAATAGGTGAAATAACATGTAAGGTTTTTTATATAAATTTATATATATATTCCCCTACTTTCCCTTCACTTTACTAAAATCTCGAAATTGGGTGAAATAAGTTCTAGTTGGTTTTCCTCACTAAATTCACAAATAAGTTTTTTTATTTAAACCTTAACTTTCATTAATGTATCCTATTTTCATTTAACTTTCCTTCACTAGGGGCAAATCCAATCATGCCCTAAAATAAAGGAATGAAACATGAAGCATAAAAATCAATTCAGATGTTGAGAAATGTTAATCAAGCATTTCTAATTAGTTATCAAACATTTGTGTAAGTGCCAAATTCATGCAGGTCGAATTCAATCTAGTTTTGAATCAAATTATAGTTTGAATACCTTAATGTGAAGCGAATTCAAATTCGCATAGTGCCTGCCATTTCGATATGATTTGTTATAGCTCCATTTCCCCATAAAATCTTTTCCAATATTTTCTGGGTGTTTTTTTTTTTTGGAAAAGTGTTCTTCAAATTTGGTTTGCCCTTAAATCATTGGTGGAAAAATGATTTCCATTCAATTGATAGCGGTGATACAGCAAGGAAATCGAAATCCAAATGTTGAAGAAATAAGTCAATCTCATTATTTTATTAACCAATATCACATTTCCATCGCAATTCCTATCAAAGTGGCTAGAAATGCGTTTCTACAAAATAGTCACGCTGTAGCTTTTTTTTTTTCTTGCTTACTTGCTTTGGTTCCAATCTATATGGCTCTTGGACCACAAATATTTTATATATAAGATTCATTGGATAGTTCTTCATGTATCCATCAGTTGGCGTTTCTTTTCAATATTGATTCCCTTATAAATAAGTGAACAAAACAATCTCTTTTCCCTATCTCAAAACTCATCCTTCTCAAGATTACTCAAATTTGACTCCCTTATTGTTTCAGTCCAATTCAGACTCTTCCTCCTTAGAAAAAGCTCTATGCGCTTGGAGACCATTTTCTCCCCAAGAACTTAAGTACCCCTTATAACCATTAAAATTAATTGCCCTCCGTTTGTTACTTCGTGTTTTCTTATGAGTCTCTAGGCACAACCATCACATTGACAATGCTCTTTTTTCTGTTGGATGTATTGTTCATGAAAAGACAATCTTGTCTTTGTGAATAGTCCCACATTGAAAATTGAGATGAATAGTAAAATGTTTATATTGGAATACCCCTTATTAGGGTTTGAATAGTGTTTTGGGTTTTGTGGGCTTTGCATAACACACACGCGCGCACGCACGCCGCGCGCCATGCTGCACCGCACACGCATCTTTTGACTCGTTCATAACGGATGCAGAGATGGTGCTAAGAGTTACGCGATATTTGGGTAACGAGCGCGATAGATGTGTCGGATGAGCAACGTCTATGAAGGCCTCAATCTCCTATAAATACCGCACTTCTCCTCCTCTGGAAAACACAGAAAATCTCCTCTCTTTCATCTCAAACCGAGCTCTCTCGTTCTAAATTATTTTGGCTATTGTGTTACTACTTTTCTTTTGGGCAACGTTCTTTGTCTGAGCTTAAGCTCTGCTACTCTCGCCCGAATACGGAAGCCGACCGAACCGAGGGTTTTTACCGCTAGGGAAGAGAGGATCGACTGCACCAGGGCAATAGGTGAGTCTTCAATCTTCTAGGATAGTGAAATCACGACTGCTCCCATTCAGACCTGATTTTCTGACTTTTTGTTTTCCGATTATATACTAATATTCTTCATTTTTTACAGCATTTTCTATGTATCATGTTGAACGCTTGTCAAAATAAGGACTACTGTTTTGCCACATTCCCAAACTAAAATCTTAAAAGAAGGGCCGATTCAATTTCATTGACCCGAGAGTAAATTGTTAGTTTGGGTGTAGACCAAACTCACCTCCGACGGCGGAGGAGCTCCGACGAGCTCCAGGATGTCGCAGGCGAAGCTGAAGTCTGCGTTCGAACCCCCCTTCGAGCTCTACGTTCGAACCCCCCACTTTTGCTCTGCGTTCGAACTCCTCCCGACCTCTGCGTTTGGCGATGGCGACCTTTGCGTTCGAGCGCTCCCACCTTTGCGTTCGTGGGTCGCTGGCGACAGGCTGTCGCCAGATCATCATCTCTGCCTATAAACCCCCCTTTGGCCCTAGGGTTTCGCTGCTGATTTCTTCCCCTCCTCCGACTTTTCTCTCTGGCGGCTGCCCTAAATCGCTGCTGCGATTTTTTGATTTATCCCCGGCTTCAACAGTGTTTGAGGGGGATTAAAGAAGAGAGAGAAATAGAGAATTAAAGAGGGTGTTTTTATTGTGGGGTTATTCTTTATTCTCATTCCCAACAACTGGTATCAGAGAGTGAAACGATCTAGAGAAAGTCAGATTCAAGTGGGAGCCATGGCCGCAGATGAGGCAAAAATGAGACTTGAGAAATTTGATGGAACAGATTTCGGATTCTGGAAAATGCAGATTGAGGATTATCTGTATCAGAAAAATTTGTATCAACCACTATCGGGGAAGAAGCCGGATTCTATGAAGGAAGAAGAGTGGAACCTTCTAGATAGACAAGCCCTCGGAGTTATCAGATTGACGTTGACTCGCAATGTTGCGTTCAACATAGCGAAGGAGAAGACCACGGCAGGTCTTATGGCAGCACTCTCAAACATGTATGAGAAGCCATCAGCCGCGAACAAAGTTCATTTGATGCGGCGGTTATTCAATCTGAAAATGGCGGAAGGCGCGTCAGTAGCACAACACCTCAATGAACTCAACACGGTCACAACCCAATTGAGTTCAGTTAATTGAGTTCAGTTGAGATTGAGTTTGATGAAGAAGTTCGGGCGTTGATATTGTTGTCTTCCCTACCAGAGAGTTGGAACGCTACAGTCACAGCTGTGAGTAGCTCGTCGGGAAAGAAAAAGTTGAAGTTCGACGACGTTCGTGATTTGGTTCTCAGTGAGGAGATCCGACGGAGAGAGTCGGGTGAAGCTACAACCTCTTCAGTATTGCATACAGAGTCAAGAGGTAGAAATTCAACCAGAGAAAACGGACGAGGAAAATCAAACTTTAGAGGTAGATCAAAGGACAGGAGGTCCAAATCAATGAATCCAAGCAACAGCTCGAAGGCTATCGAGTGTTGGAATTGTGGAAAGACCGGGCATTACAAGAATCAATGCAAGAGTGCACAAAAGGAGAAGGAGGCGAAGGCAGAGGTGAATGTTACCTCCACCTCAGGAGGAGACGACGCATTGATATGCTCTTTGGAGAGCAAGGAGGAATCTTGGGTGTTAGATTCAGGAGCGTCGTTCCATGCTACCTCTCAGAAAGAATTCTTCGAGAAGTATACCCCCGGAAATCTTGGATACGTATATCTTGGTGATGATCAACCATGTGCTATTGTGGGCAAAGGCGTGGTGAAAATTAAGTTGAACGGGTCAGTATGGGAGCTGAAGGATGTCAGGCATATTCCCGACCTGAGAAAGAATTTAATATCCGTAGGCCAGTTGGCTGGCGAAGGATATACCACAACCTTCCATGGAGGTGATTGGAAGATCTCAAAGGGCGCAATGACGATTGCCCGAGGCAAGAAGACTGGTACCCTGTATATGACAGCAGGTGCACATTGTTCGATCTCAGTTGCAGCTAGCAATGAGACCTCAAAGCTGTGGCACCAGAGACTCGGTCATATGAGTGAGAAGGGGATGAAAATCATGCACACAAAGGGAAAACTCCCAGGACTGCAGTCAGTGGAGATGGATATGTGTGAAGAATGTATACTTGGAAAGCAGAAGAGAGTCAGCTTTCAGACAAGTGGCAGAACCCCCAGGAAAGAGAAACTAGAGCTCGTTCGCACGGGATCAGAATGGAGAGAACTGTGCCCGGCACGCCTCAGCAAAATGGTGTAGCTGAGCGGATGAACCGAACGTTGACAGAGAGAGCCAGAAGAATTCGAGTACAGTCAGGCCTACCGAAGCAGTTCTGAGCAGAAGCGGTCATCACAGCAGCTTACTTGATCAACCTAGGTCCATCGGTTCCATTGGAGCACAGAATACCAGAGGAGGTATGGTGCGGAAAGGAGGTAAAACTCTCACATCTTAAAGTTTTCGGTTGTGTAGCTTACGTGCATATTAGTGATCAAGGCAGGAATAAGCTTGATCCCAAGTCAAAGACATGCACTTTCATCGGCTATGGTGAAGATGAGTTCGGCTACCGCATTTGGGACAACAAAAACAAGAAAGTGATCGCAGTAGAGATGTGATATTCAACGAGAAGGTGATGTACAAGGACATGCACAAGACAGATGACTCAGAGAGCGAGTCAATATTTGTAGATGCAGATGATGTCCCGAGTAACCTCTCGGAAGAACCCAATGCAGAGGGTCCTCAGCAAGAAGAGCCTGTTGAACAAGATGGTGCGCAGGAGCCTGAAGCACCAGCTCCGATATTAAGAAGATCTTCTCGTCCTCCTGTACCCAACAGGAGATACATGAACTATCTGTTGTTGACAGATGGTGGGGAGCCTGAAAGCTTTGATGAAGCTTGTCAGTGTGGAGATGCGAGCAAGTGGGAGCTTGCCATGAAAGATGAGATGAAGTCTCTCATCTCAAACCAGACGTGGGAACTAGCTGAGTTGCCTACGGGTAAAAAGGCACTCCACAACAAATGGGTGTACCGGGTGAAAGAGGAGCAAGATGGTTCCAGAAGATATAAGGCCCGGCTAGTTGTCAAAGGTTTCCAGCAGAAGGAAGGAATTGACTACACCGATATTTTCGCTCCCGTGGTGAAGCTAAATACTATCAGGACCGTGATGAGTATTGTAGCAATTGAAGATCTTCATCTCGAGCAGTTAGACGTGAAGACGGCGTTTCTTCACGGAGATCTAGAAGAGGAGATATACATGCACCAGCCAGAAGGTTTCTCAGAAGAAAAGAAGAAGAACCTGGTGTGCAGACTCAAGAAGAGCTTGTATGGCCTGAAACAAGCCCCAAGACAGTGGTACAAGAAGTTTGACGGCTTCATGCACAAGGAAGGTTTCCAGAAGTGCAACGCCGACCACTGTTGCTACTTCAAAAGATATCAGTCCAGCTATATCATCCTACTGCTGTATGTTGATGATATGTTGGTTGCAGGAGCAGATATGGAGGATATCAAGAGTTTTAAGCAGCAGCTGTCAAAGGAGTTTGACATGAAGGACTTGGGTCCAGCGAAGAAGATCCTTGGAATGCAAATCACGAGAGACAAGAAGAAAGGGTTCTTGCGGTTGTCTCAGACGGAGTACATCAACCGTGTTTTGTAGAGATTCAACATGGGCGACGCCAAGCCTGTGAGCACACCCTTGGCTAGCCATTTTCGTCTGTCGAAGGATCAGTCTCCTCAGTCAGAAGAAGAGAAAGAGAGTATGGCTCAGGTTCCTTACGCCTCAGCTATCGGAAGTTTGATGTACGCAATGGTCTGTACGAGACCAGATATTGGCCATGCAGTGGGAGTGGTCAGCCGGTTTATGTCGAATCCAGGAAAAGCTCATTGGGAAGCGGTCAAGTGGATTCTGAGATATCTATGAGGCACCACACAGAAGTGTTTGTACTTTGGTAAGGGAGAGGTAGAAGTGCTAGGGTACGTAGATGCAGACTTCGGCGGCGAAGTTGATCACCGAAGAAGTACCACCGGCTATGTATTCACCGTTGGAACTACAGCTGTTAGTTGGATGTCACAGGTACAGAAGATCGTTACCCTATCCACTACAGAAGCTGAGTACGTTGCAGTGACTGAAGCCAGTAAAGAGATGATATGGCTTCAAGGGTTGTTGACAGAGCTGGGATTCAAACAGGAGAAGAATGTTTTGCACAGTGATAGCCAGAGTGCGATACACTTGGCGAAAAATTCAGCATTTCATTCTAGAACGAAGCATATTGCGCTTCGGTATCACTTCATCAGATCCCTGTTGGAAGATGACGTGTTAAAACTGGAAAATATTCCAGGGAGTAAGAATCCGGCAGATATGTTAACAAAGATGGTGACTGTTCAGAAACTGGAGTTGTGCGCAAGTTCAATTGGCCTTCATGCATAAGATGATGAGGGCGGAGCCACACAGGAGAGGAGCTTGATGAGATAGCACGTTAGCGTCGGTTTGGTCTCCAAGTGGGAGATTGTTAGTTTGGGTGTAGACCAAACTCACCTCCGACGCGGAGGAGCTTCGACGAGCTCCGACGAGCTCGAGAATGGAGGAGATGACGCAGGCGAAGTCGACGAACGCAACCTTCGGCGAACGCACACTTCGGCGAACGCACCCTTCGACCTTTGCGTTCGAGCGCTCCCACCTTTGCGTTCGTGGGCCGCTGGCGACAGGCTGTCGCCAGCTCATCATCTCTTCCTATAAAACCCCCCCTTTGGCCCTAGGGTTTCGCTGCTGATTTCTTCCCCTCCTCCGACTTTTCTCTCTGGCGGCTGCCCTAAATCGCTGCTGCGATTTTTTGATTTATCCCCAGCTTCAACAGTGTTTGAGGGGGATTAAAGAAGAGAGAGAAATAGAGAATTAAAGAGGGTGTTTTTATTGTGGGGTTATTCTTTATTCTCAAGTGAGAATTGAAAGGGTTCATACCCTTTAATTATTAACACTGTAGCTACAGTGTTTATTTGAGAAATCTCAGTTTTGAGATCTGCTCCTAAATTGTAATTTCTTGTTTGATTAATAAGAAATTATCTGTGTGGCTCCCGAGGACGTAGGCAGTTGCCGAACCTCGTTAAAACTTGGTGTACTTTTTCTATTCTGCGTTTCTGTTGCAATTAGGGTTTCAGCGTTAAATTCCCAACATAAATGACAATTCGACTACCATTTATTTGATAGATAAGATAGTCTTTCAGATAGCAATGAGTTTTAATGAGCACATTTGTCAATATTCTCTCTCCCTTTAAAAAGATAAAATAAAGCCTAAATTCATTAAACTCCCAATAAGTTTGGACTTTTGACACGTAACCCTCAAAACGTTTAAAGTCTCACTTAAACCCCAATAAGTTTCATTAGAAAAATCCTCAAATTCTAACACCTTTAAATTTACTCCTCATGGCAAGATAAAATGACCGAAATGCCCCTCTCTTATTTTTATTTATTTATTTATTTATTTTTTGGCATACACATCCTCTTTCATCTCTAACACAGCTTCCCAATTTCCCACTTTTGAAGAATTTAGTTAAGTTTTTGGTCCAACAGATTCTCCATCTCATTCTCCAAAATAGGGATGAAGGAGAAAAAATGGGGAAACTTCCCCAAATCTGCAGCATTCTCTAAATTTTTGGAGGAAAAAAGTGATTCTTCAAAATAGGGAAGCTGTTGGAGTTGATGTAAAAATAATTTGAAGAATATGACTTTTGCTTCCCCATTTTGGAGAAAACATTGGAGAAGCTGTTGGAGATGCCCTTACCCCTCTTTTCTTTCTCCATCTTTTCCCTAACCCCCGCAATGGGGTTTGCACGTTGATTCACGAAAGTATTTTAGAGAGGATGGATTTTGAGATAAAGAAAAGGGATCTCCTCGTTTTATTTACTTACTATTTTTGTAGAGTGGAGGGAATATAGAAAACTATGCTCAATAAAACCCATTAACGCTCGAGAAACTATCCAATGAATTTTACCAAATATTTGGCGGTCCAGGAGCAATTGGGTTTTGAATCAACGCAAGCCAAAATAAAAAATAAAAAGTAAATAAATAAATAAATCAGTACGCTAACTAATCCAAAATCACATGCAATATTCAAAGTAAATGAAGTTTTTTGCGTCTCTTTTGAGTTTTCAGTTTTGAAACACAACGGACTCTTTGCGTTTGCATATGTGATTTTCTTATCTCCGCTTGATCTCAATATTTCTCTGTTTGCTTTTTCAGCAACATATAATTTTCCAAGATAGTGTTTCGGATTTACTCAAATGAAAGAAAATGATTAAAAGTTTCCACACTCCCAACATATTAAGTGGAGCACCTTTCTGTCAAACCAAGAAAAAGAGTTTCTCAGCGTTTTTCTATCTATATATATATATACTAGGGTGCTGTCCGTGCAAAGCACGGCGATAATTTTTTTCACGCTACAGTAATCATGTTTTTAAATGTTGCAGCAAGATTTTTTGAATTGTTACAGTATCTCACGTTTTTTAAATTATTACAGTATACCCATGCTACAATATTAATGCTATAGTATTTTCATAGAACGCTACAGTTCCCGCCTCTGTTACAACAATTTTTCTTTTAAAATGCCACAGTATCCCGTGTGGTACAGTAATAATCTTGTATTAATATTTACTGTAGCATGAACAGTAAAGATTGGATTCTTCCATTTGTATATATATATATATGTATATACACACACACAAACTAGTTGAGATGTATGTGCAATGCACGTGGTTGAATATTATGATTATTTAAATTGATAAAAATAGAGTAAATATAAAAAAACAAAGTTTTTTGTGGGATTGATCATCAACTCGATAATCTCTCTCAAATAAAATATTATCATTATTTTCTTCAACCCAGTCTGTGGCCACATGATCTACTATTTGTGAGTTATAAACACATTAATCTAGTATAATATCTCTATTTATTAGTATCTTAAAGTCTTCAAAAGATGGGTGATCATTCAATTCGCAAAGAAATTTTGTATATAAATTTACTTGTAATATGTTCATTAAACTTTTAGTTGTGGTTTGACTCATATTCACGTTAACTTTTAATTGATGTTTCACTCATATTTATATTATCTAATATTCTCATTCAATTTTATAGCTCATTCTCTATATCATAGAAGTAAAACTGAAAGTATGAAAAAAATATTTTTTTTGCGGAATTGAACAAGAAGATTATGATATATTTTACCATGTGCTCTAAATATAATTTTTTTCTCTTTGATGCAAGGTCCCTATCAAATCTTACCCCAAACGATATAAATAAAAAATGCTATTATAACTCACTTGTCTAGAGCAATTGTATTAGGATACATAACTTATCTGGAATATCCATATCTCCTAAGTGGATTTTGCTGTTGTAAGAGCAACATGTTAGAGGCTCGTATTCAAACTTTTTGGTTCTATAAAATACACAAGAATTTGGAGTGCATAGCTTATGTATCGTAAAGAACATATTGATTTATGAAGAATTTTTTCTTATAATGATATTATTACAACGATATTGCTATTCAATAGTAAATCAATTTTATTATGTAAGATTATACGATCCTTTTTAATAAATTATAAAGTATATATATGAAAATCGCAATGCTTATAGCCAATAATTGTGCTCCACAAAATAGGTTAACTTTACATTGTAGTTTGCTATTTATAGTACTTTTGGCAATGCTATTACCTTTCCTCTTTATCTTATTATTCACACTTTTCTGATGTAAGTTCTCTTTTGCTAACCATTCAATTGGCTATATTTAGTTTTTATAATATCAGATGTTAGAATATTCTTTTCTATTTAAAAAGTGTTGACATGATTTTCTTAAAAAATATATACACATAGTAGCAATAGTATATACTTCAGTGCAACTCAAACATTAGCTTGAAGCCATTTAAAGTAATATCCTTTCTATGCTAGAATGGTGATATAGTGATTTCACAGTCTAAAATTCAAAGAAATTTTTTTTTGAAGAAAAAGTAATTTAATATGTCAAATTAAGAACTAATTTATAAAATATACATGGGCAGTGTAGATAGCTATAGAAAGTAAGATATAAATCTTCATAAAATTTTATAGTGAGTGACCAACTACAATCATCCTAATTTAAGAATAAATAATTATTATTTTAGCTACTAATTTGATACACGTAACTATGGAATAAATCTCCAAAAAAATAGTAATTAAGATTGTATTATGTTGCGGTAAATAAATAACCGTTATTAGAGCTCATCTTTATATTAAATTTAAAATTAATAATTTAAATTATTAAGCACCAAATATTAGATTATGTGAGAAAGTAAAATAATTTATGGTCTATATACATATACAGTCAACCAATCAAACGTATTAAAATTATGATGACCACAGTCAAAATTATATGGTGGGTTCACATTAAATATAATTTTATAAAAAATAGTATATTAATGTTAAAAATCTTTTTAACCACTATATAGATTGTCTGAAAATTTTTGCATATATAAACTATACTTTCTAGGAATAGTGATGTGCACACTTAACTATGGTCTAATAATCTTAAGAACAACTTATTCTTCAATATTATCATTAATTGATGTATATGCGCATTACACTGAAAACACAATAAAAATTTAGAAAACTACAAAATAAACACCCTCAAAAGTTTTAAAGTGTAAAAAAACCCCTAAAATTTATAATTTACAAATACACAAAACTTTTAAAAATTACATTGATATCAATGAATTACAAAAAAATCATTAAAAAATTCCAAACTTTGGAGGGATAATTTGCAATGTAATAAACTTTTAGGGTGTTTTTTTTATAAATTTCAAATTTAATAGACTTTCAATTAGTTATGTTCTTTTCAAAAAAGTTATGAGTAATATTTATCATGAAAATGTTTTTCTAGACCTATTCTTTTAAAATGTGTATGATATTTTTTGCAAAATTTTAATTTTCTAGGGGTTGTTAGTAATTTTATATATTAATTTTAGTGTCTATAGGTTCAAAATTCTCATGGTGTTTTTTTTATAAATTATGAATTTATGGAATTTTTATAATTTTTTAAACTTATAGGTCTTTTTTAGAGATTATAAATTGTTTATAGACTAATTATAATTCCTATGCTTTCAATTACTAATAACTTTGATATTTTCAGGGTGTTTTTTTTTATAAATTTAGAAATATAAACATTTTTTATAATTTTTGAAACTTTAAGGGTGTTTTCTATAAATTATAAATTGTGTAAGGGATATTTATAATTCTTATATTTTTAATGTACTGTTAGGTCCGAAATTATCAGAATTTTTATAAATTTTACAATTTCGAGGGTTTTATTTTGTAATTTATAAAAAGTTCATAGTGTGTATTGAATTATATGAAAGGTATCTATTTTATCCAATAACATGTTAAGTCTCATTATGAGTAGAATAAATCATTTGGTTACCAATTCAAAGAAGATAGGATAATTAGAATATATTAGGATAACAATGTAATATTCAAAAAAGATAAAGATAATATTGACCATAGAAAGATTTTCCCGAACTCGTACTTTTAAAGGAAGTATGATATATATATATATATATATATAAGTATAATAGTTTATTTTTGACAAATTTAATCCATAGATGCTTCACAAATCCGAAGAACTTGTCTTTAGGATGTCCCGGACTCTCAATCCATACAATATACCTTGCTCTTGCATCGTTTATTCGTGTCAAAAAAATAAAATATAAGTAAAAAATGTGAATAAAAATTTGTAAGGCATTTAGTGGCCTATTTATGTTTATAATATCTGCAACTCTTTGTAAGGAACAGGTGTCCGGAGCATTTCAGGCCCTTCCGTAACATCCTCCCAAAATAGATTAGCGATGGCGACTGTCAGTTCTCCCACTCTTCCTGCCATAAAGCCAAAAACCAGACGTTATCAGGATCGAGTATATCTTATTGAACTTCACCAAACAAGTCCTAATTGACATGAACAATGCAATTAACATTATTGATCACAAACTATATATATACATATACATAGTTCTCGCTATTTATATGCTCTAGTTTTGTAAGCCGTGATCGATATAATTCTTTTAGTCATGTTCAAAAACTTGGAAGGAAAATTGATGATGTATAAAGAAATCAGTAATTTAGAAAGAATATGAGAAAAGTTTGGATAGCGAAAATAAAATAATTGATGCAACTTGTTTCTGCCATTGTTAAATGTGTAATTGTCAATTGATTCTTCGCGAATGTATGCCCATGACATCCTTGTATATTTCATCGAATGAACTACTCCAGAATATTTGATGTCACTCTATCGTTATTTGTGAACAATGGAAGGTATAATTGTATGACCTAGGCTAATGGTAAAAACCTTTACGTTGTTGCATTGACTATTTCTTTTTGTTGCGTTGCCTATGAAGATGGGCAAATTACATTCCGCCCTCATTTATACCTCCTGCTGTATATTTATCAATTTATCAACTCTCAGCTTGTAGATCAGCATTTTGTCACCAATCAGTTTGTGTAAAAGAGATATTATCTGCATTTTATCTTTTGAAAATGCCAACTTCATCACTGATACCGCTAATAATGAGGGTTGCTTAATTAGTGCAGCTGAATTCATAAACAAGGAAAATACCTGCAATTCAACCCATCTATCATTAATTTCATTCGGCAAAATTTGTTTAAGTTTAGACAGTTACCATCTCCAATGGGCTGATCATCCCACTCCACGACAGGCATTACATGAGTCAAGCTGCTGACAAGCATCATCTCTGCCGAGTCCCTTGCCTCAGCCTCAGCCACTCTCCTCACATTCACACTCTTCAAAACTCCCTTCTCTACCAACTTCAGTGCAAGCACAGAAAGCCTCTTGGACGTGCACCCGCCAAATATTTTCTCCGACAACGGAAGCAAAAGCTCTTTACACTTGCTCACAATTGCAATATTTGCACAAGTTCCCTCTGCAATGAACCCATCTTCATCAACCCAAACAGAAGCATAAGCACCCTTCTCTTCCGCTTCGAGCTGCGAGAGAACGTTGGGGAGATAATTCACGCTCTTCATTGTAGCAAACATGGGAGGTTTCATTGGAATGCTGGATGTTACAACTTTGGCTCCTTTTAATTTCCGGTTGTATTTTTTATCGATGATTATCGCATAGAATGCAGATTGGGGAGGGGTTGGGAATGAGACGGTGAAAGATCCTTGTCCTGCGCTCAGCCAGTATCTTATGGATCCTTCTCTTAGTTTAGATGATGCTGCAAGCTGAAGAATGATTTTCTTGAGACTTCTGTGAGAGAAGGGAGATGGTATCTTTGCTTTTGATGCAGACTTTATGAATCGATCTAGATGAGAGTCTAAGTCATATATGCATCTGCACGTAGAGTTGAGAATCAGAACATCTACAAATAAACTTGCAATGTGTCTTTGTGAGTAAGCAGATACATAGAATTAGGAAATGAAGTTTCTGTTGTGCGCAGCGGACGAATCACAAACCAACGAACGAGAAGAAAATAATCAAAATAACCAAAACTCAAGTACCAAATAGCAAGCCAACAAATTTACGTGGTTCGGCAATGTGCTTACGTCCACGGGGCAAGGAGGGGAGAGATTTTACTAATAGAGAGAAAGAGAATACAAATAGAGATTATAATCACTCAATAATCTCACCAAATAACTCTAATCAAAGGATCTCACAAAGCTCTCAAATCTCTCACCAATTCTCCCTCAAAAGTGCTCAAAAAACCCTCTCAATGTCTGCTCAAAAAATTCACCCCTTTAAAATCCTAAGAAAACGTGTTCCTATTTATATCAAAACAGAAACTCAAACCAATCAGGAAACTGAAACAGGGCCCAAATCGCAACACGGTCGACCAGGCATGTCGTCGCGGTTGACCGTCCAGAGGATCAAAAACTACCCTGTAAACATAACAGGGTTCGGTCGACCGGGCATGTGCATCCGGTCGACCGGCCAGAGCGCTGATTTCTCAGCCTGTAATGTGCACGTTTTTGGTCAACCGGACCTAAGCCCGCGGTCGACCGGCCTGCACCAAAAATTGTTCTTGCTTCATTTTTCCTGTTCTCTTTCGTCATTTTCGTCGTTTCTATAAATCTCCACCTCGGTGAAGTTTTCTCAAAACTGAGCCGACCTCAAAAACCAACCATCCATCCCATTTGCTGCGTTCAGTACGAAGTGGAATCAATCCACGACAACGGACTCAATCTACAACAAGTCGGGAATCCAAATGAGAACTCAAATAATCTCCCCCCGTGTGGATATCAACTCATCAAATTGGCTGCATCAAACGGACTGCCTACGTATCCTCTTACCCAAGGAATCAAGCCTCACGTAGTTCATCCAAATGGCTATAAACAACCTCAATCAACTTGAAGGATTCTTAATCTTTCACCAACTTCATGACCGTCACCAAGTGTCTTCTTCCAAGACCATGCACCCAAGTGCTCATAATGTAAACGATCCGTGACAAATCTTGGCCTTGTATACACCATTGCACTAATCAAGCTACCTATTAGCTTACAACACACAAACGGGTCAATCAAGCAACTGATGTAAACTTCGCCAATACTAACAAATCTACAGTTGATAGCACCCCTGATGGTCTCAAAATGAAAAGATAAAGTTTCTTTCAAACTTGCATCTCTCCACACCAACTCAGTCTTGGAGCTTAACCCCTCAAGCCTATATATATATATAGAAGAAATACTATTACCAAACACCTCCACATGAGGTGAGCCAATGACCATAGCCAAATCTGAACTGTGTCCACCTGCTGCATTCGAATCCTGATCCTGAACTGACCCTCCGGTTCCTAATCCTCAAACTCATCATTTGTATCAACATCAATTATATGATCCTCAATCTGTGTCACCTCAGATGGAATCTCAAACGATACAGAATGATCTGGAGAACGTGAAGTAATCTCCACCCAACGTGAAGTAGCATCACTCTCCACCCACTACGATACATCTATGATCTGTCCAACACTAACCACCTGCTGAGAGTCAATAGGCTCCATCATCGAAGCCTCATCAAAAGTGACATTACTGCTCAGAACTATAAACTTCATTGCACTCAGATCAATTTTTACATGCTTGACGTGATAATAGGCTGTGCACCCAAATATCCGAAGCAACCCATAATCTGAAGCAGCTCTACCAGACCAAACTTCCCATGGAGTTTTAGCTCTAACTGCAGTAGACAACAACCTATTAATAAGATGACACAAATATGTCAAAGCCTTAGCCCAAAAACTCTTATGCAAATCACTGCTTGACAACAAACACTGAACGTTCTCCAGCAAGGCACAGTTCATCAACTTTGCCATCTCATCTAGTTGCCCCAATGTTCCCATTCCATCGAAGTGTCTCAAAATGCCTTGAGCTCGGTACAAATGCTGAAACGGATCCCTCTTGTACTTCCCACCAAAATCAGAACAAAGTACTTTGATCTTTCTGTCTGTCTTAATCTCTATACACTTTTTCCACTTGTTGAAGACTACTAGGACTTCACTCAAACGGGACTTGGTTGTAACCCATACTTGTCTAGAGCAATCATCAACAAAGGAAACCAAATATCTATTACCTCTTAATGATGCCTCCTTGGAAGGCCCCCAAACGTCCATGTGAACCGCATATAGAAGGCCCTTAGCTCGATGAATAGAGGTGCCAAACTTTACCTTGGTCTTCTTGCTCACATCACAATATTCACAGGACTTCAAATTGTAGGTTGATACACCTTTCACCAATCCTTGCATTGCCAAAGCTTACAAGGAATTAATACTGGAATGTCCCAGCCTCAAATGTCTCAAATCAATAGAAATCGTCAGCACTCCACATGTCATCGTACTTCCAATCAAGTAGTACAAGTTATTCTTCCTGACGTCCTTCATCACAATCAAAGAGTCTTTCACAATCTTGAGATCCATGTCCTACACAAACCTTCTGCAACTGAAGCTCCAATTGAGATCAGATTCTTTCTCAAAGAAGGAACATATATCACACCATGTATCTCTCTAACCATCCTATTATACATCTTGATGCAAATTTTACCTATCACAAGGATTTGACATGCACGGTTATCACCCATATATACCACACCACTATCCAGCTTCTCAAAACTGAAAAACCATTTCCTTTTAGGGCACATATGATAGGTTGCACCACTATCCAACATCCACTCGGATACTCCCGAATAGTAACATATGGGACTGATAGAAAACAAAAAAACAAATGAGTCAGAACTATTACCATCCGATTTGACGATGTTTGCTTCTGGTAGTTTTTCTTTTCCCTTGTGCTTGTTCTTATTCTTTATCCATTCGCTGAGCTTTAGATAAATTTTCTTCCAATGACCAGTCTTTTTACACCAAGCGTACTAATCTTTACCAACTGTAGGATGCCCTACTCTAGACTACGACTTCCCATTATCTTTACTCTTTCGGTTTGGATTTTTCCCTCTTACGGTCAATGCCTCTGCTATTGTGTCATTTGAAGACTCATTGTCTTTCTTCCTTAGCTGGTAGTTCACAAGAGCAGTGATAACCTCACTATATGAAATGGATGTCTTCCCATTAATTAAGGTAAGAACGAAGGTCTCATATTTCTCATCAGGCAATGAACTCAACAATAATAATGTCTTGTCCTCATCCTCGATCATGACATCCACATTTGCCAAATCCGCAAGAACCTTTATGTAGTTATTCATGTGATCACCAATTGAGATTTCCTTCTTCAATTGGAAACGGTAAAGTATCCTCTTCAAATGCAAGCGATTCTCAACACTCTTCGTCAAATACTTACCTTCGAGAATCTCCCAAATCTTCTTTGTAGAAGTCTCATTGATCACATCATATTTTAGATCCTGCGTTAAACAAGACCTAATGACGCCACACGCCGTCTGATTCATTTTTTTCCAAACCTTATCTTTAATATCATCCGGCTTGCCATCCAACTCCAAAGTATCCTCCAAATTCCGCGCATTCAGCGCATCCAAAACGTCACATCTCCACAAACCAAAGTTGTTCGTGCCATTAAATTTCTCCACATCTATCTTCATAGAGTGGATATTCAACCTTTGAATGGTCTTCACGCCGGAAGTACCACTCTCAACACATGATGCACCTTTTTTCTCAATCATCTTCCTCAAATCACCAACAAACCAATGCGGAACAAACTTAGAAAAATAGATCCAAACTGAGAAAATGTAGATTTTTATCTCCAACTAAAACCCTAACAAGAGTCATCAAATGATCTCACCACCACACATGGAAGGCAAGATCCACAATGATCAAAATCCCACCTTTG
This sequence comes from Asparagus officinalis, assembly GCF_001876935.1. Classification (NCBI taxonomy): domain Eukaryota; kingdom Viridiplantae; phylum Streptophyta; class Magnoliopsida; order Asparagales; family Asparagaceae; genus Asparagus; species Asparagus officinalis. Next base: position 120,025,387 of record NC_033794.1, on the reverse strand, counting down.
TCTCCAACTGAAATCCTAGAAGAGCTTCCAAAGCAATCTACTCCTCCACCTAACCCCAAGCGTAGTCTGAGGCTCGGATACAACTTGTTGTGCGCAGCTGACGAATCACAAACCAACAAACGAGAAGAAAGTAATCAAAACAACCAAAACTCAAGTTCCATACAGCAAGCTAGCAAATTTACGTGGTTCGGCAATGTGCCTACGAGGGGGGGGGGGGGGGGGGATTTTACTAATAGAGAGAAAGAGAATACAAATATAGATTACAATCACTCAATAATCTCATCAAATAACCCTAATCAAATGATCTCACAAAGCTTTCAAATCTCTCACCAATTCTCCCTGATGATAATTTACAAAGCTTTCAAATCTTAAAGATCTGCAAGAGTTTCACAAAGCTCCTGTTATTTAGCACTAAAGTTGGATCGCGGGTCGGGATAACTCTATCATGTAATTAAGCTGTTGGATTTGAACGAGTTTGAGTTGAGCTCACACGGACACCGGAAACCAGTGTTCAGTTCAGGTTGGGTTCATCCCAAGCTAGACCTGGTTCGTTCTCAGTAAAGCTCCCTAGTCAATTATGATTTGAACAGCAACTTCACAAAACCTGTTTTAATGGAGACAGGACCGAAAACTTGTTCTTAATTTGGCAAAAGTAGGGCAATATTTGAACCCTTTTTTTTAGTTCAATCCTGACCTTTAAACGGGTTTTCTTTTTGGGCGATAAATAATCTCCTTGGAAAAAAAAATCCTAAATTTAGTATCTTTTAACTCAAAGCGAGGGACATCTTACATAGTCTCTCACATTATTAAAAACAGGGCATAGTTTTCCCTCGAAGAATTCAAGATCTCTGGATCCGTATATCAAGCTACTTAACTACTATTTATTGCTTTCCCTACGTAATCAAATAACATCTAATCTAATTCAATTAATTAATTGCAGAATCAAAACACAACGAAAATAAATGTGCGAAGGAATGCCTGTGGCAGTTTGTAGAATTGGCAGAGATCAGGTTCAGGCAGGAATTCAGGTTGTCAGGGTGGCGGTGACCCGGCCCGGTCGACCGGCAGTTCGTGCACAGGAGTTTCTGTGGGCATCAGGATTGGTATCGGTCGACCGACGCGGTCCGACGAAGATGGTAGGCCGGACCGAGCGTGGTTGATCGCCGAGACTCTTGGATCTTGGCAGCTGTTCTTGGATGGAGGAGCGGTCGACCGGCCGGTTGACCGCGATCCATCGCGGTCGACCGGTCCGGTCGACCGCCAAAGCGGGTTGAGTCTGGGTCTGTTTTCCACACCCGTTTCGTTTGGGTTTCCTATAAATACCCAAAGGGGTGTTTCTAGGGTTTGGAGGCTGAAGTTTGAGATCTGAAGGGAGAGTTTTATTGGGCTTCTATTGTTGGAGCAATTGGTGAGATCAAGAGTGAGTTATTGTGGGTTTTTGGTGAGAGATTTGTAACCCTAGTTGTATCCTCTTGTTTCTAATAGTGAAAACTCCTCTCTCCTTGCCTCGTGGACGTAGGCATCTTGTCGAACCACGTAAAACTGGTGTTAGTGATTGTTTGTGCTTGTTGGTGTGTTGGTTTATCTTTTTCTTGGCGATTGGTTTGGATTCTCGAGGCACAACAAGTGGTATCAGAGCTTCGGGCAACGCTTGGGCTTTTTGGAGGTATAGATCAGTTGGGAAGTTCATCTAGAGCTTCGATTGGTGATAAATGTGGGATCTTTGTGGTAAAGTTTCTATCTTTTTCAAGTTAGATCTATTTTCTTGTTTGTTCCGCAATTGTTTGGGTGCTTTGAGATTATGGCCGAAAAGGATAAACATGGGGAGGGTTCTTCTAGTGTGAGGACCGTCCAAAGTCTGAATATACATTCTATGAAAATAGATGTGGAAAAGTTCAACGGCACAAATAATTTTGGACTTTGGAGATGCGAAGTCATGGATGCGCTAAATGCGCAAAATTTGGAAGATACGTTGGAGTTGGACGGAAAACCGGACAACATGGATGATAAGGATTGGAATAAAATGAATAGAACGGCGTGTGGTGTGATTAGGTCTTGCCTTACCCAAGACCTTAAATATGATGTGATGAATGAAACTTCGGCAAAGAAGATCTGGGAGGTCCTAGAGGGCAAGCGTCGAAAATCGTTTGCATCTGAAGAGGAGGCTTTATCGCTTCCAATTGAAGAATGAGACATCCATTAGTGATCACATGAACCACTACACGAAGCTACTTGCAGATTTGGCGAACGTAGATGTTATTGTTGAAGATGAGGATAAAACATTGTTGTTATTGAGTTCCTTACCCGACGAGGAATATGAGACATTCGTCCCCACTCTTATTAATGGGAAGGCATCTCTTTCGTATAGTAAGGTCACCACAACCCTTGTGAACTATCAACTTCGAAAGAAGGACAAGGAGACTTCCATTGAGCCGATTGCGGGGGCATTGGTTGCAAGAGCTAAAGGTCCAAACCGTGGAAGAAGGTCGCAGTCTAGAGGGGGGCATCCTGCAGTTGGTAGAAATCAGTGTGCCTTTTGTAGAGAGGATGGACATTGGAAAGCCGAATGCCCAAAATTGCAAGCCGTGAAGAATAAAGGGAAAGCTATTCAAGCTTCAGAGGTAAATGTTGCCAAGGCTAGTGGTGATGTTTCAGATTCAGATTCTTCAGGCTATTCGTGCCCAGCTCTTCCGTCAGTTGATGTTGCCGACTCCACCGAGTGGATGTTGGATTCTGGTGCTACTTACCATATATGCCCTAGAAGGGATTGGTTCTCCAGCTTTCAGGAGTTGGAAAGAGGGGATGTTGTTCTTATGGGTAATGATCACAGATGCCCTATTGGTGGTATTGGTACCGTTCAGATTCGGATGAGTGACGGGATGATCCGGGAGTTGGCTGATGTGAGGTTCGTTCCTCAACTGAGGAAGAACATCATTTCATTTGGGGTATTGGAGGCAGCAGGCTATAGGGTGACTTTGGCGGATTCTCGCTTGAAGGTCACATCGGGGTCTATGATTGTGATGACGGGAGTCAGGCAGAGTAACTTGTATTATCTACTTGGGAGCACGGTAGTTGATAGGGCGCTGACTACTTCTATGGCTAGACTGTGGCATTGTTTGATGCTGGGATATATTATTGGTTATGCCGTGCACAGATTGTTGAGGAGTGCTATGACCTACAGATTGAAGTCTTGTGAGCACATTGGTATGAGCGAGAAGACCGAGATGGAATTCAGCACTTCTATCCATCGATCGAGGGGTCTTATTGGAGGTGCTCAGTCAGGCATTGGGGGGCTTTCCGAAGAGGCATCATCGGGAGGTAATCATTATCTTGTTTCTTATGTTGGGGATTGTACTAGGCATATATGGGTTGCAACCAAGTCCCGTTGGTATAAAGCCCTAGTAGTCCGCAACAGTTGGAGGAGGTGTATGGGCAGAAAGGTTACCAGTCGTACTTGTTCTAGTAGGAGTCCTTTCTTGCATTGGTGCCGAGCTCATGGCAGTTGGAGACACTTCATAGGAGAGGAGACAGTGGGGCGACGTGATGAGATGACGGATTCAGTGAGCCGTTCTTTTCTGGAGGAGGATCGGCATTGGTTGTCGAGCAGTGGATCTGGTATTCAGGCTTCGACAGGTTTGGGTCATCTTATGAGGTTGCCGACTGCTGCGTATAGAGTTATTAGATCTGGTGGAGCTGCTTCAGATTTTGGTCGGCGTCGGATATTTGGCTACCCAGCACTTGGTCACATCGTGAATGTGAGATTGGATCCGATTGCGCATTTGGAATTCAGGAGTTCATTCGGCTATCAGTGGGGAGCTTCTGAGTTTGGTCTGAGCAGGTTTGTCACTTTGGACTCTCGGCAGGTGGAGAGTATTGATCAGGTCAGAGGGATATCGCAGCGGATGGAGGTTGATGCTACTCCACATTGGGTGGAGCTTACTCCACATACTCCAGGTCATTCTGCATTGGTTGAGATTCCAGCTGAGGTGGCACAGCGTGGGAGTCATTTATTTATGAGGACAGATGATGAGGTGGTTGATTTGGATGCAGCTGGTGGATACGTTTTGGATACGGCCATTGTTTCACCTCAGGTGGAGGTGTTCGGATCGCTTCAGTTTGGGGTCGTTGATGATGCTATCAGCCGCAAGATGGATTGAGGGCCTTTGGAATTTTACTAACAGTTTGATCAGATATGTTGACAAGAATACTATCAATAGGAGCTTAATCATTATCATTAGCTATATAAAAAAGCTACAAAATTTTACAGAATATCACGTGTTTGTCAACAGAAATGTAGAATTGGCAGCAGAAGTGGATTTCTAGCTCAGGATTCAGGTTGACAGTGTGGCGGTCGACCGGTCCGGTCGACCGCTTTCGTGCACGTCACTTACTGTGCTTCAGGATTGGTGGCGGTCGACCGGACCGGTCGACCGAAGATGGTAGCGGTCGACCGACGCGGTCGACCGCCGAACTCTCTGGATTCTTGGAGCTGTTCTGGATGGAGGGCGGTCGACCGGGCCGGTCGACCGCCAAAGCGGGTTGAGTCTGGATCTGTTTTCCAGAACCGTTTCGTTTGGGTTTCCTATAAATACCCAAAGGGGTGTTTCTAGGGTTTGGACGCTGAAGTTTGAGATCTGAAGGGAGAGTTTTATTGGGCTTCTATTGTTGGAGCAATTGGTGAGATCAAGAGTGAGTTGTTGTGGGTTTTTGGTGAGAGATTTGTAACCCTAGTTGTATCCTCTTGTTTCTAATAGTGAAAACTCCCCTCTCCTTGCCCCGTGGACGTAGGCATCTTGCCGAACCACGTAAAACTGGTGTTAGTGATTGTTTGTGCTTGTTGGTGTGTTGGTTTATCTTTTTCTTGGCGATTGGTTTGGATTCTCGAGGCATAACAGCAGCTCAACTTGCGACCTTAACAGACGAGAATAGATATTAAAATGAACGGATCTGGAGTACTTATTTCCCCAGTGAGTACCCTTATAATTGTCAGAAAAGGACATCAAGGTGTTTAGTGTGTTTAAGCCACGTACCCATTTACGAGCATAGCAGTATCAAACACACCGTGGCCTCTGTGAACCATGTGGTCATCGAGAGGAATAACCATCAAAGCGGGATCCAATATTATGCCATCAATCAAGCTAGAATACATTGCTCTATATGGATGCTCTTTCCCCTGGATTTATAAACCGATGATCTTCTCGATGACTGTATTCATCGTATCGGTTAAAATCAAGGGGAAAAAAATGAAGCTTGAAGATTGTGTCTAGTTAATAGCAAGATTTAATCAAAATATACAACTGATTTTTACCCAAAAAAAAAAAGTTACAACAGCTGATAGGTCGCAAGGAATTAAGGACAGTGTCGACTTTTTCTGAAATATTTACAAGTATGCCTCTAAGTTTCAGAGAGATTATATATGTTAATTTGTCCCGCTTCTGATGGAGTCTTTATGGGACACAAAATTTCATCTAATTTTCTTTTACAAGAACAACTTGTACATTTTATAACTCTTATAACAAGGTGAAATTAAAGAAAATAAATAGAGAGGGTATCTAATTCCTAAACAACAAAAGATTGGGTTTTTGTATATATATATAAACCCCACAAATCATCCATATTTGTGAATTTATCCCTGAAATTAATATTGATTCGCAAATTTTTTCTACCCCTCACTTTGTATGTTAGGACATATAATACCTTCGTATAGTCCCTAAAGTAATTAATGTTAGATTTACTCAAAAATGCAATTCTATAGGTCTGCTTATCGCTTGCATATCTTTAATTTCAACAGATCGTTCTTGGGAAATTAATTACAATATGATTTTGAGTATCTAAGTTCGCATATTATTCTCAGCTCTTTCAATTATAATCCAAGTCTGAAAACAGGCTACACTCGATCTGCACACCTTATAATTATCAGTTGTAAAAAAAAAATTATGAAATATAAATCTAATGAAGTTGTACAGAAGACAATTAATTAACGGAAAAAGAGAGACGCATGCAACCCAGAACTCTGACCCAAATCTTAGTGTTTTCGACAATTGAAACTTTATGGAGCAGTGCAGAATCTAACCTCAGAAGATGAATAAACTGGAATGCTGTGCTCTGACATCCCATTGTTCTCAACTGCATCACACAAAAACAACATGTGTAGATATCAGCAATTGATCTTTTGTGTGTGTATGTACGAGAGAGCGAGAGAGCGAGAGAGCGAGAGAGAGAGAGAGAGAGAGAGAGAGAGAGAGAGAGAGAGAAGCCTGCAGTCTTGTAGACGGCGCCATTAGAGAATCCGTTCATGGTCACAGTAGTAGAGAGGAGGAGAACGGGGGGCGAAGAAGGAAACAAGGAGGCAACGTGTTTTTTATAATGACAAGTTAATGGGGTCCTCGTAAATAAATTGAGGATTTTTGCGTATTGGTCCGTAAAGATGTCCCTAAATTTAAAAAAGAGTGACAACAGCGACGACCAGCAGCGTGGCAGCCTAAAGAGACGTACAGAAGCGACTGCAACAGCAGAGGCGGCAAACCACAGCTGCAGATAACGAGGATAGCAAATGGGTGATAGTTTCTTACACCCAAACCCAAAAAAAAATACAAGCAACAACAAATTTCGACTTGAGAGACATTTTAATGCATGTAACTTACTTTTGAAGAGCAACAAGCAAAATCCATCTGCTACATATTTTGATTAAAAAATACAAGACGTGGCTAACCATTTAAAACAAAATATAGCAAAATAATGTAAAAATAGCAACTTACATGGCATACCAACTTGCTGAAATTAAAAATAAAATTTTTAGGTAAATGGGACTTTCATTAACATGTGAACGTTATGTACAATCAAAAACTGGGAATACCTAGCTAGCTATACAGCAAACTCTATGAAATAATCAAGCAAGACACTCAACTCACAGACGATGCACTTGCTCTCGTGAATTATGTTGAGATGCAAAAGTCTACTCTGAGCTAGAAACCTACCCCAAAAAACAATCCACATAATAAAAGCGTGTTTCGGCACACAGCTAACCCTCTCCAGATAATATTAGACCATGACAGAGGGGACTTCTCTATATAGCAGGTGGTGGAGAGTGTTGTATGCAGCGGAAATTTCGGCAGCACCTCCGATGCGCAAGGTGCACAACAAGAGATTAGATCGTAAGAATTCCTGTCTCACCAAGGAAACAAGAATCTGAAGCGGATATCTCAACAAAGTGAGATATCGGCTCTTCCTCTCATCAGTTCTAGGACTGACCTGTCGAGGGATCCTACAAGCTATTACAAATCACGCCAAGAACACAACTTTTACGTGGTTCGGCAAATTGCCTACGAGGGATCCTACAAGCTATTACAAATCACGCCAAGAACACAACTTTTACGTGGTTCGGCAAATTGCCTACGTCCACGGGGCAAGGAGGGGGAAGATCTTCTATTAGAGGGAGAGAATACAACTAGGGTTTACAATTACTCAATCTAAACCCTCAAACAAACTCTCAGATCCCTTACACAAATATCTCTCTTAAAAGCACAGCCGCCAAATAGGATTTTTTTCTTCTGCACGAAGCCTTGTACTTTCTGCAATTTTTCTCTTCTTTTGCACGCCGTCCAAGCCTCTGCCTCTGCATAGAACTTCTGCACAAAACACCCTCCTTCGCGCTGTACTTTTTCCTCTGTCTTGCGCTGCTTTTCTTTGCACCAAGCCGCAGCCAACAAAACAAGCCAGCCTCCGCACCTGCGCCAGCCGC
>NC_033794.1:120011371-120017636 GCF_001876935.1 Asparagus officinalis | reverse complement strand
CTGCGCCAGCCGTCAAAACTCCTCTTCCCGTAGCCGCAAAAAGAAATTCACAGCCAAAGCCTCCTTGCTACTAAAAAACCTAGGAGAAATTTGTTATATATATAGTTGGGAAATTGGCATCGGGTGGGCCTGCTCTCAAATCTCACGCAAAAAAAAAAACCTCCACTCATTCACGTGTTCGTTGGCCCCCACCACGTCACATGCTTCACAATTCTCCACCTCGGCGAAGTTTTCCCAAAACTGAGCCGACACCAACCAAAACAAATATCCCACTTGTTGCGTCCAGTACAAAGTGAAACGATTCACGACAACGGACTCAATCCATAACAAGTCGAGAACCCAAATGAGAGTGCGAACACTCTTCCAAAACATCGGTATCTACTCACAAAATCAATCTCAGCCCGTCAAAATCCAACCCGGCTGCATCATAAAGACTGCCTACGTATCCTCTTGCCTAAGGAATCAAACCGAACGTAGTTCACCCAAATGACCTCTAACGACCTTAATCCAATAGAAGAGTTTGCAACCATTCTCCAACATCATGATCAAGTCTGCGACTGATAGCACCTCCAATGGCCCTAAACTGAAACAATCCAAACACCTCCACCTGAGATGAACCAACGGCCATGTCTAGACTACATCTATCAGCTGCACTCGAATCAATCAACCTATCATCTGCGTCCAAAACAACATGATTCCCAATCTGTATCACATCAGCTGGAATCCCAAATAATACAGTATGATCTAGAGTCTCCACCCAACGTGGAGTAGCATCACTCTCTACCTGCCGAGAGTCAAACGTGACATATCTGCTCAGAACAAAATCAGAAGCTAATACCTGATAATCAAACATGCCTTTGAATCCCAAATGTGCTATCGGATCAAATCTCACATCCACGATGTGACCAAGTGCTGGGTAGCTAAACATCCGACGCAACCCAAAATCTGAAGCAGCTCCACTAGATCCAAAATCTCTACATACAGCAGTCAGCAACCTATACATAAGATGGCCCAAACATGTCGTAGCCCGCACACAAATGCTAATGCTCGACATCAAACGCCGATCCTCCTTCAGAAAGGAACAGCTCCCCAAATCTGCCATCTCATCACGTCGCCTAAAAGTTTCCACACCAATGAAGTGTCTCCAATTGTCGTGAGCTTGGCACAAACGCAAGAAAGAACCCCTACCATAATCAGAACGTCGGGTTACCTTTCTACCAACACACTTCCTCTATCTGTTGCGGGCTTCTAGGACTTCACACAAACGGGGCTTGGTTGTAACCCACCAATGCCTAGAGCAATCCCCAACTACGAAAACCACATACCTATTACCTCCCAATAATGGTCCCTTGGAAGGCCCCCGAATGCCTGAATGAACACCCCTCAGAAGACCCCTCGAATGATGGATAAAAGTGCAAAACTCCACCTCGGTCTTCTTGCTCATACCAATGGGTTCACAAGACTTCAAACTGCAGGTCAAAGCACTCCTCAATAACCTATGCACGGTATTACCAATCAAATAACCCAGCATCAAACAACGCCACAGTCTAGCCGAATCTGATGAAGTCGTCATCTCCCTATCAATTGCCGTGCTTCCGAGTAAATAATACAAATTGCTCCTTCTGACGCCCTTCATCACAATCATGGACCCCAATGTGACCTTCAAACGTGCATCCACCAAGGTCACTTTATAGCCAAATGCCACCAAAGCTCCTAGTAAAATGATGTTCTTCGACAACTACAGAACGAACCTCACTTCTTCCAACTCCTGAATCATTCTGTCATACATCCGAATACGAACGATACCAATACCACCAATAGAGCATGCATGTCCATTATCCATGAGCACAACATCTTCTCTTTCTAACTTCTGAAAGCTGGAGAACCAATCCCTCCTAGGACAAACGTGGTATGAAGCACCCGAATCCAACATCTACTCTGTAGAGTTGACAACACAAACTGACGGTAGTGCAGACAACGAATAGCCCGAAGAATCCGAATCTGAATTGTCGCCACTAGTCTTAACAACATTCACCTCTAAATCTTGTACAGCTTTCCCCTTATTCTTCTCGGCTCGATCTAACTTTGGGCATTCGGCTTTCCAATGTCCATCCTCTTTACAAAAGACACACTGATTCCTACGAATCCCACGATGTGCACATCTAGACCGCGACCTTCTGCTTCGGTTTGAACCACAGCCTTGAACTACTAATGCATCTCCCGATGCCTTCTCGGAGGACTCATCAACACTCTTCCTCAACTCATAATTCACCAACGCTGAGGTCACCTCCTTGTAACTAACAATAGTTCTTATATTAATCATAGTTAGGACAAAAGTATCATAATCATCATCGGGCAACGAACACAAAAATAGCATCGCCTTGTCTTCATCCTCAACCATGATATCTACATTGGCCATGTCTGAAAATAGCTTTGTGAAGTTGTTAACATGCTCCCTAATAGAAACTCCCCTCTTCATCTTGAACTAGTAAAACCTCTTCTTCAAGTAAAGCCGATTCTCAATGCTCTTAGTAAGATACTTTTTATTGAGTGTTTCCCACATCTTCTTCGCCGACGTCTCATTCATCACGTCATAAATAAGATCCAGCGTCAAGCATGACCGAATAACTCCACACGCCCTACTATTCATCTTCTTCCAAATCTTACCTTCCATATCGGCAGGTTTCTCTTGTAACTTAAGAGTCTCCTCCAAATTCTGAGCGTCCAAGGCGTCCATCACCTGACACCTCCACAATCCAAAATTAATCTTACCGTCGAACTTCGGAACATCAGTCTTCATGTTATTGATGCTCAAACTATGTATCGTCTTCGTAAGAGACGATCCCGATGTGCTTGTTTCACCCATGTTGTCGATCTAATCTTCAAATAGGAATCCTTTAGCGAATCCTTCAAACAAGCTCCTAAGTCTAACCCGGAGCTCTGATACCACTTGTTGTGCGCAGCGAAAATTTCGGCAGCACCTCCGGTGCGTAAGGTGCACAACAAGAGATTAGATCGTAAAAATTCCTGTCTCACCAAGGAAACAAGAATCTGAAGCGGATATCTCAATAAAGTGAGATATCGGCTCTTCCTCTCATCAGTTCTAGGACTGACCTGTCGAGGGATCCTACAAGCTATTACAAATCACGCCAAGAACACAACTTTTACGTGGTTCGGCAAATTGCCTATGTCCACGGGGCAAGGAGAGGGGAGATCTACTATTAGAGGGAGAGAATACAACTAGGGTTTACAATCACTCAATCTAAACCCTCAAACAAACTCTCAGATCCCTTAAACAAATATCTCTCTCAAAAGCACAGCCGCCAAATAGGATTTTTTTCTTCTGCACGAAGCCTTGTACTTTCTGTAATTTTTCTCTTCTTTTGCACGTCGTCCAAGCCTCTGCCTCTGCACAGAACTTCTGCACAAAACACCCTCCTTCGCGCTGTACTTTTTCCTTTGTCTTGCGCTGCTTTTCTTTGCACCAAGCCGCAGCCAACAAAACAAGCCAGCCTCCTTCGCACCTGCGCCAGCCGTCAAAACTCGTTTTCCCGTAGCCGCAAAAAGAAATTCACAGCCAAAGCCTCATTGCTACCAAAAAACCTAGGAGAAATTTGTTATATATATAGTTGGGAAATTGGCATCGGGTGGGCCTGCTCTCAAATCTCACGCGAAAAAAAAAAACCATCCACTCATTCACGTGTTCGTTAGCCCCCACCACGTCACATACTTCACAGAGAGTCTGGAGACCCTTAGCCGTAGAGAACTTACCTGCAATCTCCAATTCACCAAATTTAACAATAACAGCCTCAATGGATCCACACTCACTATCAACCAATCTCTAATATGCTCAGGATCTTTCTCCAAAATCATGAATCCGCAACTCTTACTTGAACCTCCCATACCGAAAGATTCTTCAAATAGGATTCATGCAACCATTTTATCCACTGTACATCTTGCTTCATATGAATTGACCACAGGAGCTTTACCATAACAATTTTATTCTAATATTCTACTTGGATTAACCCAAGACCACCAACCTCCTGAGGCATACAAACATGATTCCAAGAGACTAAATGCATCCTAGGAGTCCCCTCTCTGGGGCCCCAGATAAAATTACAATAAATCTTATCAATTTATTGAACTGTTCTTCTAGGAAGCAAGTAAACTCAATTAATTAATTAAAAATAATTTGAATCGGGTTAGAGTGATTTTGGATAGAGTCCAGATTCTCTACAATCTTGCAATCTGATTGTAGAAAATGCTCGCAATTGTTTATATGTACTAATATTGTTGGTTAATCTTGTTATGTTTGGAAAGGTTCGTTAAGGAGATGGACTATGCTAATATACTTGAGCTCAGTTGACTCAAAAGTATTAATCATATTTGGGTCAATCTTCGTCTTTATCCGATGTGGGACTACATCCCACCGCATGCCTTTTCCCAAACCGAATACCACACAACCAAATGGATGCAAGACAACTTCCTTAAAATTCTCCACATTGGCTCAAATCCAGTTGACTATAACTAGAGCCCAGAACACAAGATTAGCTAATGAATATGATAATTTCAACCGCTTCGCAGATAAACAGAGTCGCACCAAAGAGTGAAGACATGTGCACTTAAGGGAGTTCTAACTATGTCGGACCAAGTTACACCAGAGACAATTATGATGTAACTCCACCTTGAAGTCATGTAATAGAATCTCGAAGCAAATAGAGCATCCATCAAAGGACCATCAAACCTTGGGGCTCTTATACCAATTTGTTAGGGTCTAGAAGACCGTAAAGGATATGGATTAGACTAATATATTTGTACCCAATTGACCCAAAAGGATTACCTGTCTGGATCATGAGTCTAAGCATATTTAACGATATTTCCATCTTTTACCCTCTTATCTTATGTGGGACTTAATCTCACACCATGACCTTTTTGAAACCGAACTCCACATAACCAAATAGAGGACATGTGTCAATGGATCATACAATTAATAGTATATTTATACAGATTAGATAAATAGTATCATGCACGGGTCCACTGAATGAAGAAATTTGACTGGTGAATTGTAGAGATTCTCTACTACTAAGAATGTTGAGGTCTCCACCCTTCCATCCTAATATACTCGCTCTTTCCCCCCATGACGTCCCCCAAAAGTTCTTCGCCAACCAAAATGTTGTTTCTTGGGGTTTTCTGACCCTAATATTGCTCATCACAAACTGCATATTAGTTTTTCATTTTATTTTATTTTATTAGCCAAAGCCTTACACAACCTTATATTTTTAACCCGCCCTTTTGAAAAGGGTTTTCTATGTTCAAAGTCACTCTCAGACCAAAACTTGCTCTGGACCTGCTATTTGAGTTAAGTACTTAAGTCTGTTACTGAAGATGAATCATCAGTGAGAGTGATAATATCAACAACAGATGAAGCACATGTAGCTATTAGTCATAATCCTCAAGTGGCGCTTAACCTCCTCGTATAGCCATTCATCTAAAAGACTGGCCCAAGGTGGGACTCACATTTCCATGCACCTTAGTATTTTTTTTTTGTTGAGCATTTTTGACACTTAGGTATCTTTTATTACTCCAACTACAATTTGTGTTTTTTTTTGTTTACCCCATTGGGCAAATAGGCCAAAAACTTGGTTGCTTGCAAGAAAATTTTGAAATTAGTCTCTCAAATCTTACTATTTTGATATTAGTCTCCAAATTATTAAAATTTGAAAGTAGTTTACCTATTAACATAATTGCAAACCTGAATCCATTTCAAACCCTCACTTCTCCATTTCATCCCTTTACAAACCCCTTTGCTATTTAACTCAATTACAAACCTAAACACATTTCAAACTCTCATCTTCTCCATTCCATCCCCTTACAAAAACCTTATCCATTTAATTTAACTAGAAACCTGAACTCATTTGTAAGGGGATGGAACGGAGAAGATGAGAATTCGAAACAAGTATGGATCTATAATTGAATTCAATGGGTTTTGGGTTTGTAAGAGGATGAAATGGAGAATATAAGAGTTTGAAATGGATTTGGACTTTTAATTGAGCTAAATAAGTAAGGGGGTTGATATCAATATAGTGATGATTTGAGGGATTAATTTCAAAAATTTCTCACCGCAACTAAATTTTGGGCCTATTTGATCATCTAGGTCAACTAAAATAACAAACTGTCGCTGGAGTAATAAAACAATACCAAAATGTCAAAAATGGTCAATAAAAAATACCAATATGGTATTTAGCCGAGTTGCACATCAAAAACA
>NC_033794.1:120009244-120011361 GCF_001876935.1 Asparagus officinalis | reverse complement strand
AATTTGGCAATATCAATAACAATTTTTTTTAAAGCGGGTGCCTAGTCCATCTAGGCACCTTCCTAGGTCTAGGCAATGCCTAGGCCTCCCCCCTAGATCTTAGAGTCGTCGAGGAAAGCATGGGCCACCTACACCATCTGCATCACTTAGGTTTTAGTCATGATTTCCTTCAGTGCAGCCTCCACGTCCTCCAACCTCTTACAAAATCCACTAACTATAAACATGTTGTCCACATCCTCCGACTTTTAGAAAACCTCATCTACCACCACATAAACAAAGAAAGAATTCCACCTAGGCGCATAGCAGCACTTAGCACATCAATATTTATTATCAATTATTATAACTAAATAAAATTATCTAGACCTTGCCTAGGCTCCAACCCAAGCGCCTAGGCTCTAGGCGCCGGGTCTGACACCTAGGCCGCCTAGCATTTTCTGTAACCTTGTTGATAACTAAGAGAGAACATTGGAAAATTTTGATGTTTGGCTTTAGTCTTTCTATAGGCAGCGTATTAATATATATACTTTAATTTTGAGTTCGACATCAAGATCAAACAAGCATTTATTGGTTCAGTTTTGTCATGTCTTTAAGATTCATAGGGTAACACATGCTGGTGTGCATCCCCGACCAAATATTATCCGCAAGTATCCTGTTCACAGCCTCAGTCGGATGGAATTCATCCCACCATACATGGACTGAAGCATCCTCACAAGCCATCTGTGGCCCCAAGCACATCCCCATGCCTCTGTACTTTCCAGCCCCACAGCAAGCCTCCGTTGTCGTCTCAAAGCCTGTAAATGGTTATAAATTCAAAATGTTTAAGGTATCACGCAACAAACTTCAACTGAAAGCAAAAACATTACAAATATATCAAATAATTTTATGGCTCTTTGGATACTCTTATTTCATTCAATTCCTCAAATAGGCTAATTCTAGTGTTGCGATGCAAAAGTATTCGAGAGAGGTTCATATTCCTATCGTTTCCTAGAGATGCAACGTTAGTGGAGCGCTCACAGATTTTAGAAATTCAAACATATGCTCTAAGTACTAGCTTGAAGAGAAATAATCACCAAGATAAATGGTTTCTGAGCTATGATGACTGATGAGGGAAGTCCGTGCAATCCAGCAATACTAAAAAAACCGATGAATTGCTCAAATATGTCATATGTTAGTCGTATATGTTATTGTGAATATCATCTTCTTTCAAGATTTGCAGTGTTCCGTAACACAATTCCGTAAGAAAAATTGTAGTTGATCTCAGATCACACAAACTTGGAACCAAGAACCTCTTTCATGATATTGTATAAAATAGTTTGAGATGGAGTTAAGAATCTAGGCTTTGCGGAAATCTAGAAATCCAGATAGACATAGTTATCAGACATAAAAGAATCAGGATTTAAGGACTTTTTGCTAATATGCACGAATTCAAGTGTCTGGTTTAGGAAATGTGCGATGTAGGTTATTATCTTTTATACACTAAATTTTTATTCACTGGTAAAGTCAAAAAGGATAAGGAAAGAAATGAATCTAAACATAGACATCAGGAAAAGACATACATCAACAAGTTAATGCTCCAAATCTATGAGCTAGGAGAGGCAAATATGCTAACTAGGTATACAAATCAGCAAGTAAAAGATATGAATCAATATACAAAGAAAATTTGAACAGAGAAAAAAGTGAACAGAGAATAAGTGCAGGTGTCGAGCCTGACCATAATGTTGGCGGTTATCCAATATGTCCATGGAACCTTGAAAGGCATCACAGAATGTGATCATGGCATCAGATAGGTTATGGTTGAGCTTATCCACTATCTCTTTCATCACAGAGTTGAAGTCCACCATAACCTTATTGATTTCATCTATGCACTCACCATCTTCACTTCCGTAGGAGTTCAAGTAGTGAGGAGCGCAGCCAACAGGAGCTAATCCCATAACCACAATTTTTCGTACATTCGCATTGTACAGGTTCTGCAGTCAGTTGGGGAAATTAACATGAAGTCCATGACAGGGTTTTGAATTTTAAAGAACTGCATGTCATATTTAAATTGGGTACAATTCACAAAACCCGTTTAAGTTTGGCTGATTTAATATAACCCCTAAACTGTAAAAATGTTGGAC
>NC_033794.1:120008906-120009234 GCF_001876935.1 Asparagus officinalis | reverse complement strand
CCCCCTGCGCCCAAAAAAAAAAAACTAACTGCGTTTGATGAACTTGTAAGAAGCCTAAACTACCATTCTCAATTAACATTCTATTATTAAATTAAATTAACTGGGGGTTAAGTTAAGGGGGGTTATGTCAATTTTTGACCACAATTAAGGGGAATTTTGTGAAAATTGACTTTAAAATTATAAAAAACAACATGAACGGTTTATTTTTTCATCTAGAATTATAAAAAACAATATGAAAGGGTTCTTATTATTTGGATTAGCATGGTTTTCATGTGCAAAGTCAGATCTAATGGCGTTAGTAAGTTTTATCTTGTTGGGGGGGGGGGGG
>NC_033794.1:119965214-120008896 GCF_001876935.1 Asparagus officinalis | reverse complement strand
TTAAAGAGGGTTATATCAGAATAGGCCAAACTTAAGGGGGATATTGTGAAATTTATACTATCTCAATTCATACAAATTGTCAGGGGAAAAGAAATAATGAAGTCTTTCAATTGAAAAAGAAATGATAGCTTGAACATGTAACAAATGGTAAAACATGTCAACGACTGCAATTTTTCATACTGTTGAAGCTCCAAAAATAAGTTAAACATATAGATTTACTATATTACACTGATTATTCCTTCCTGCTATTAGCTCTTAAGCCTATCCAACATAAATAAAATTCTAATGCTATTGGCACTCTCTAAGAACCCGTATACCTATGGGCCATACTCAGAAGGATCCATGAACAGATTTGAGTGCATACCCTTACGCTTTTTCCCAAAAAAGGAAAAAAAGCATTCGAATAGGAGAAAGGCCAGTTTGCAAGACAGGTGGAAGAGAAAAAACATTTCTTTCCTTCGGTTTCTTGTATTTGCATCTTTCTGAAATATGATGGAATGTCAAGGTTAAACTTTGGATCACCAATATTGGTATCTCATTCATTAAGCTAAAGTTCAAACAATTTCAACAGTCTGATAGATGCATATATTTGGATACTCAGCTATAGATTGAGACATCTTACCTATGGCTGTATCCTATAAATTTTTTTTAAAAATTGTATAATTCATGCCCTACTGGGTCTAAATATTTAGTATCAGTATAGTATCCTATCTGAATATATCTGCAGAAGTAGATACCCATTTTACCTGCATGACCAGAATATTCTTGATGGGCTACGGTTCTTATTTGGTAATGGATGAAAGTGCTAGGATATCTGTGGGGAATTGCAAGGGTGCTGGAAATTGAACATGTATAGACAAGCTATACTTTAATTTGATGGAAAGTATGTGATAATACGATACTACACATGGGCCATATCAGATTGTCGTTGCTTAGGGTAGACATTCATCAGCTCATACAGAGGTGTTATAAATATTTAGAACGACATTAGCAATAATCTAGGGTGCCGGGTAGAGATAAATATATTCATGAAACTTCCCATTCTTTATGAAAAAGAAAGCAACAAGTGATAGATAGATTAATTAGGAGAGAAAACAAGGTATCAAGTATGAATCGCTAGCCTTGAAAGACCACAAGAAACCTGAATTTCCTGCTTGACAGTAGTGGCAAGAAGCTTGTTGAACTCCCTTGGCTGATACATAGTTTTCACATTTGATGAATTGCTTAGATAGCAGTGTATGAAGTCATTGCTCCCAATTGAAACATAGAATATGGATTTAGAGATGAAATCATCTGCGGCCACTTCCCCAAGGTTCAACTCAAACTGCTGGAAAGTATCAGTCACCTGCTGTATCTGTTGTGCCAGTGAAATGTGCCCTCCCTGAAAACAGAGAAATATATATTTAGCTTTGGAAACACAAATATTTTTAATTGAAGAACTTTTATTTTCAAACTGTGGTTTAATGGGAAGAATCATTCCTTAGCTGTCCTTACTCTCGGGTTAATTTTCATCCACTTGAATGCAATAGGGGATGTTTCATTTGTGTATGTGGATAATTTAGTTGCCTGATCATTTTCAATAAACAGAACATACCAAAAAAATGGAGATGGAAGCAACATGGTGAAAGGATCAATTTGATACTAGAGAATAACTTAACCTGAAATTTTTTTATGGTTATTCGGTAAAACGTACAAGATGTCAACATTTTGTATACCAGTTAAAGCATCCAGGGAAAAATCTGTGAATATAATCACCTTCAAGGAAGAAAAATGTTGAGGAAATTAGAATCATTATAATAGTACATGAATTCAAATTCGTACCTGTAATCTGTGCATATCTGCTGAACAATTAAAAACATAATCTATAAAATTTTCATGAAGAATGCAAGCTTCGAAATTATTCCAACACGTTTGTACTTATGTGGCCAATGATTCAATGAAAATATGCATATAATGAAAAATAGAAGGTAATTTGGAGAAAATGTGATCAATTCTCCCACTATTGTGATCCCCGGGAAGATAAAGGAAAAAGATTAAGATATCCAGTTTTAAGATTAAGCTATGCAGTTTGCACCGTTTTGGACCTAATTAAGAAGAAATTTCCAAAAAACTCATTGAGACAGATATAACATGAATACTGTGAGAAGTGAAAAGGGTACATCCAGCAACTAGGTCGAATGCGAAGATTTACAAGCACAACAACCTATGAAGATTTACAAGCACAAAAACCTATAAAAAATAAAACAGAGGTGGAATATTCACCAAACCTTTTTCTGTTATAACTTATACATTGATATATTCATCTGGCAATGCACATAGATAGAATGTTTGAGTGCTATTAAAATTCATGTTACAGGGAAATACAGCTTTTACACTATCATGTTCCTTTGTCTATACTTATTCCCCATGCACTTCAGTGTAATACTGCAAGATTAAATTTCCCCACATGAAAACGGAAATTATAAAGACATTAAATAAGCATCACAGTGTAAGTTAATTCAGGGAAAGTTTTGGTATTCAGTAAACACAACTAATGTTTCCATATAGGAAGGGAAATGTCCCATTTTACATTCTAGGGAAGGGAAGTAGAGATATACAAATCAAAATCATATTAAAATATAAAGCATAAAATATATTTATTCTCAAATTTGGTTAAAGACTATTACAACATATAAATCATTTTTGTCAATATTATTTTCGGAAAACCGCTATGCAAATATGTAATGTTTTTAGTATGTTGAATATTGGAGGAAAAGGAGGATATGTTTGCTAAAACCAAGGAAATTGTCACAAGTTACAGCTCCTTTCTATTATAGTAGCTAATTTCAACTATTGAATAAATTAAAGGGTTTTTTTATATATTTACCTCCCAAATCTATCATATTTTAAATAACATCCCCCCGGGCAAAAAAAAAAAAAAAAAATCTTGGTGTTTCTAGAAGTACCCACCAAATCACCAACTTTGGGTAAATATATCACCCACTACTAACAGTTAAATTTCAATTTTGATTGGTGGTTTTCCATAATTACCCCTTCTCTCTCCTTCACTTCCATCATGACAAAAACCTGTTACCCTCCAATGGGCTACCGTCACCACCACGATTGAACCTGTACCCCAATTAGTAGAAAAAAAACTCAAAACCCCTTGGGGTTATCCTGCGCTTGGAAGAAGAAGTACGAAAAGGAAAAAAAATAGTGACAGAATGAATAAATAAAACTTTTAATGAAGGGATCGATTGTTCGAATAATAAACAAGTATTCATACAAAACAGGTCAGAATACAGATTAATGGTCTAAAACGCGATACATATTTATTCATCTAGATGTGTTGAAGGATAGGAAAAGACAGGATACATTTCATATCATACACAGTACAAAGAAAATCCACTCTTTTGTCATTTCCTATCGTATTTATTTATGCTATTTCTTCACTCTTGCTTACGCTACTTTCAAGTGATTGACATGCGCGGTATGCATTTTCTTTTGATTCAATCTTTTTTTTCTCCTTATCATTCGAGAAAGACAAGAAAATTTCAGGGTAACAAACATTATCTTCCTTTGACTCCATGCCACGAATAAAATAAAACGGTAATAAGTTTGAAAGAATCAATTCATTCGTGGTCAAATCCTTCCACGATGCATTTTATTCCAACTTTGACTAAGCGGGGGATCAAATGGTATAGTTCATTTGGTATAGTTCATTTGTTGATAGCTTGGAGGATTACAAATATGACTTGTGCTTATTTCGCTTTAGGGGGCTGGTTCACAAGTACAACTTTTGCAACTTCATGGTATACCCATGGATTGGCTAGTTCCTATTTGGAAGGTTGTAGTTTCTTAACCGTTGCAGTTTAGTATCAACTAAGTTCACGGGCTGGAGATAAGCGGACTCGAACCGTTGACATCCGCCACAAGGTAAACCACGCCCAAAGCCAATCTCATGGAACAGTGAAGCTTCATAGGGTCTTTCTGTCCAGCTGCAGGTAGTCTGCATCTTCACAGACATGTCTATTTCACCAAGCCTCTCTCCGAGACAGTGCCTAGATCGTTATGTCTTTCGTGCGGGTCGGAACTTACCCGACAAGGAATTTCCATTTTTGTACATTCAACGTACTCTACGGATAGAGGAATACATATAGTTGAACATAGTAAAATAAGAAATTGAAAGATTTCGTTGAAATTGTTCGTTTGGAAATTTCCCAAAAAGCTAATTATAGGTTCTTCTTTTCAGTAGATTGATTGTTTTGCTCCTGTATCTTCCAAAATATAAAACGATTTCTCAGAGTTGTTTCATGGAGATGTAGGATATCTATTCAGAAGTTTTTACAACTCAATCATGTATGATGGAATCATCAAAGATTTGATCTTTTCTAACTCTATCTGTAACTCACTAGAGGCTTGGGAAACAAAGAGAAGATGGATATGAAAGAGATATCCAGCAACAAGAAGGAAAATGATTGAATAGAGGAACTCCCGAGCATTTCTTGATCTCAAATGTGCTCATATCGAACGAAGAAAATGATCCAATTACTTCGAAAGAATTGAACGAGGAGCCGTATAAGGTGAAAATCTCATGTACAGTTCTGTAGAGTGACAGTAAGGATGACTTATCTGTCAACTTTTCCACTACCACCCCTAAAAAACTAAACTCTGCCTTACGTAAAGTTGCCATAGTACGATTAACCTCTGGATTTAAAATCACTGCTTATATACCTGGCAAATCCAAAATTCCTCTTTTTTATACATAGGTCGTCGATTCGGCATTGGATAATAAAGGGCAAGGTGCCCTTTATTTCCTCTTTTTTATACATAGGTCGTCGATTCGGCATTGGATAATAAAGGGCAAGGTGCCCTTTATTTATTTCGAAGTAATTGGATCATTTTCTTCGTTCGAGAATCTTTTCCCTTCTTCCACCCTATCCCGAAGAGTAATTAAGACCAATTCATTCACGTTTTCATGTTCTAATTGAACACGCATATCGGTTGAAGTAGATTCTTTTTTTTATCAATAAAAACCCCTTCCCAAACTGTACAAGCTTCTTCCAAAGAATACGACTTTCTAGATGTATATGATGATACGGCTCTGCAATGGAATTTCCTTTTTCCTCTCTTCTATTCTATCGAAGAAAAAAATGGAATCCATCCGATCCAGATCGTTGAATGATTCATTTACCACCCTTCTTTTCCTATTATAAGAGTCGAGAATACAGAGAATGGTCCTGTCATCTCTATCAAGATGATTCTACCCCGTCAGATATTTATTCTAATATCTGAAGCATGGAATATATCTCGAATAATAAACAAGTATCCATGCCTTTGTTCCCACAAAATAGGATCAATGCTCCCATTGCGAGTTATTTGTACCGAGGGTTCGAATCCCTCTCTCTCCGCTTCCTCTGATTACTTCAGACTTTCCAATGTGAAAAAATTTCCAACAATCCAAAGATAGGAACCGTTAGAATATTCTGAACCGTTCATGAACCTAACAACAAATGTTTTTTAATAAAAAAATTACTTAATACTCGGATTTATAGATCATTCTGGTAGTTCGACTGTGAAATTTTTTTGTTTCGGTATTTCCGAAATATGAGTGTGTGACTTGTTATAATTGATCTTATTGAGAATACAGAGAATGGTCCTGTCATCTCTATCAAGATGATTCTACCCCGTCGAATATTTATTCTAATATCTGAAGCACGGAATATATCGAACTTCTATTATGAATCATAATAGGGGTACTCGTAATTGTGTGGTTAGAAAGAGAAATATCCGTAGCAATACAACAACGTATCGGGCCTGAATACCAGCTACTTTATCACCCACTTTGATTTCACGTTTCTATAAAATATATACACGAATCCTTTCTGGATTATAACTGGAACCCCCCTTTTTCTGGATCCATCACACATCGAGACAAATAAAATAGGTTAGAGATGACTTAAGAAATGTCTAAGGATTTATCTTCGAACTTTTTCAGAATTACGGCAAAAAGAAGGAGATTCGCTAGCTCGCTATTTAGTACGAATCGGTGACATGAAGGAATCTATAAAAATTATTCAACAGGCTCTAAAAGGAATTCTTGGAGGACCTTTTATGAAAATTTAGAAGTCCTTTTAGAATTTAGATTATTTTTCTGCTTTTACATTAGTACTTTAGATTATTTTTCAGTTGAGTGAAAAATGGGAAATTCATGGAAAATTGCAATCCCTACCACGTAATAGTGCACCTATACGTCTTCATCGACGTTGTTTTTTGACTGGAAGGCCTAGAGGACCTTATGAAAATTTAGAAGTCTGACGCTTTGATAGAGGAAAAAATTCCGAAAGGACTAATTTTGACTATAGATATATTACTAAAAAACTTTCACCCAATTTTGAATTGTCAAAACAAGAACTCAATATGCTTGTGAATAGAAACAAAAATCATTATGATTTGCTTGTTCCGGAAAATATTCTCGAAGTAACAGAAAGAAAAGCAACGACTGGAGTGGGAGAGTCAGAGTCTAAAAGAGGATTCCTCACTTCTTTCTCTCATTCAAAACCGTGCATAACTCTGGTCCCTGCGGAAAGGAAAAAGAATTTCACGTTCTTCCTTTCGGGAAGGGAGGATTAGGGAAATCCTATTGATTGCTAAGATTCCGGATTTTTTCATTACTTCCTATCTTGGGGACAAATCGAATCAAATAGCTAATAAGTTTTCAACCCTTGGAACATGCTACAGGCCCAGGTGGCGAAGAGCCGACATTGAGGTGCCATCCCTTCCAGTCGATGTGAACTCTTGGGGAAGATCAGCCTGTTATAACCTACAGCTCAACCTCCATGCAACACTAGATCCTATAGTGATGCACCATGCATTCAATCCAATTAGGTGTCACTAATAGGAAGAAGACGACAAAGAAGGAAAAAGGCCCCAGTTGCCGTTGATAGCGAAGAAGACGGATCAAAATAAATGAGATGAAAGTTGCATTGCTTGGAGAGGATGAAGGGACAAAGGGACAAAAGAGAATATGCTGGCCAAAGATTGCAGAAAACAACCATTCAAATAGTTAGGCTATGCATATACAATAACTATTCTTCTTTGGGGTGATGCGTTGATGAATTGTTCCCTTTGCTCGATATACCTCCTTGTAGCACTGAATTTCGCATTTTTGCTGAAGATACAATGCTCAGAAAATTCAAGATCAGAAAACTTTGTTGATTCCGAGCAAGCCTTTGCTTCCTTAGAACTGTCAAACCATTCTCGCTCATATGACTTAGTCACATAAGCCACAAGTTGGCTAATTAAGCTTTTGACCTCCCCCTTGACTTTACCGCTGCAGAACCTGTGACTTGTTCCCTTGTAGAAATACAGACTTCTATTCAACTCCGTTCTTGATTACTACTAAAGAACCTTTTGGAAGCCGATTTACATCATCGTTGGTCACTGTCTAAACCTCATGATGCCCAAACATATCAGATTTGTTTCTCAGATCTAGAACAAGATGAACCATTTTTAGTGTCCTAATCACACCATATTTTGATTTGGAATTTTGGATTATATCAATACTGACTGCCTTGCTGGATTGATTATTTCCTATCAACACATTACCACCATCATACTTTTCATATGTTGTAAACATGTTCTTGTCAGGACATATGATAAGAGCCATCTGAATCCAATACCCGGAACGTTCAATGAAGGACCATGGTCAATGACTGAGAGGACTCTATCCATAATCAGAGGACCCACCTTCTACAATCTTAACAGTCGATGACTCACTAGGATACCTTTCCGGATGATCCTTCTTCTTATCCTTTTGACGGTTGTAGTTCATATGTTCTATATCCTTAAGGTATTGACATATAATTTGCCTTCACGAATTCTTGATTTCAATTTGCCTATCTGATAGGATTTTCCAAAGTTCTTCAGAATGCCGATGACTTTGGTCAGAACTCTCTTCACTATTACCTGAGACCTTCTGATGAAGTTATCCTGAGCGTAATGTTGATCAGACATCTTCTAGAGAACAATATCCTTTATGATAATAAAAGAGTTCACAAGGTTCTCATAGGATGGTAATAGAAAGCATAACAAAATATGACAGTATTGTAGAATTGGAGGCGAAGGCGATGAAGCTCAGGAAAATTGAAGCAAAAAATGTTTTGGATGATGCACGGTCGACTGCGAGTGGAGCTGCGGTCGACCGCGAACGTGCATGCAGTCTGAAAAAAGTTTCTGGATTTTTTGCGGTCGACCGCGAGTGGCGCGGCGGTCGATCGCGAGTGACGCGGCGGTCGATCGCGAGTGACGCGGCGGTCGATCGCGAGACCCTGTAGTGCATTTTGTGTTTCTGTCTTTCTAGCCGGTCGACCGCGACTGGCACGACGGTCGACCTCGATGCGGTTTTGGACCTGGGCTTGGTTTCCTGTTCTGATTGGGTTTGCTGTTTGATATAAATAGCAACCACGTTTTTTAGGTTTTCTATCGACTGATTGGGCAGCTTAAAGGTGATTTTGAGCACAGAAAAGAGATCTTTCTGAGCAATTATTTGAGAGTTTAGTTTGTGAGTTTGGATAGATTTGTTTGAGAGGTTAGTTGAATGATCTTGTAATCTCTATTTTGTACTCTCATTCTCTATAGCGAAAACTCATCCCTTCTTGCCCCGTGGACGTAGGTAATTTGTCGAACCACGTTAAACTTTTGTGTTTGAGTTGGTGTCGTTATATTTGAACTGTTTGGTCTTTCTCTCTCGGCGTTTGTGTTTGTTCCGCCGTGCACAACAAGTGGTATCAGAGCTCGGACTACGCTTGGGCTATTTGAAAGAGTAGATCACTTTGAAAGTTCGGCTAGGGCTTCGTTTGGAATTAAATGTGGGATCTTTTTGATAAAGACTCTATCTTTTTTAGTTTTTGGATCTATTCTTCGTTTGTTCCGCTTTGGTTGTTGGTGCTTTGAGGAATTATGGCCGAAGAAAAGGAGTTGTGGAGGGTACTTCAGGTATGAAGACCGTCTAAAGTTTGAATAACCACTCTATGAAGATAGACGTGGAGAAATTTAATAGCACTAACAATTTTAGACTTTGGCGATATGAAGTCTTGGATGTGCTGAACACGTAAAATTTGGAAGATACTTTGAAATTGAATGGCAAGCCAGATGATATTGATGAGAAGGTTTGGAAGAAGATTAATCGAACGGCGTGTGGTGTGATTAGGCCTTGTTTAACTCAAGATTTGAAGTATGATGTGATCAATGAGACTTCAGCTAAGAAGATTTGGAAGATACTTGAGAGCAAGTATTTGACAAAGTGTGGAGAATCGCTTGCATTTAAAGAGGAGACTTTATCGCTTCCAATTAAAGAAATGAACCTCCATTGGTGATTACACGAACCACTACACGAAGCTTCTTACGGATTTGACGAATGTAGATGTTATGATTGAAGATGAGGACAAGGCATTATTGTTGTTGAGTTCCTTACCTGACGAGGAATATGAGACTTTCGTCATTACTCTTATTAGGAAGGCATCTCTTTCGTATAGTGAGGTTACTGCTGCACATGTGAATTATCAATTTTAAAAGAAGGATAATGAGACTTCAATTGGGACAATAACGGAGACGTTGGTCGCAAGAGGGAAGAATCCAACCGAAAGAATTAGAAGTCACAGTATATAGTAGGACATCCTACAATTGAAAAAGATCAGTGTGCTTGGTGCAAGGAGACTAGTCAATGAAAGAAAGATTGTCCAAAGTTCGACGAATGGATGAAGAATAAGCAGAAGGGAAAAGGAAAGCAACCATCATCAGAAGCAAACATCGTTATATCGGATGATAATATTTCTGATACTTCTATTTATTCGCTTTTTATCAGTTCTATAGGTAGCTATTCATGGAAATCCGAGTGGATGTTGGATAGTGATGCGACCTATCATGTGTGCCCTAAAAGGGAATGGTTCTCTAGTTTTGAGAAGCTAGATAGTGATATGGTATACATGGAAAATAACCGTGCATGTCAGATCCTTGGGGTAGGAAGAATTCGTATCAAGATATTTGACGGGACTATTAGGGAGTTATGTCGTGTGAGATATGTTCCTTCCTTGAGGAAGAACTTGATCTCAATTGGAGATTTGGTTGGAGAGGGTCTGAATGTTCGTGTTAAGGACATGATTCTCGAGATCGTGGAAGACTCTTTGATTGTGATGAAGGACGTCACGAGGAATAAACTGTACTATTTGATTGGAAGCTCGGTGACAGATGGAGAGCTGGCGACTTCTGTTGATTCGACTAGACTGCGGCATTTGGGGCTTAGTCATTCCAGTATTGATTTGGAGATGGGTGCACATACCTACAATTTGAAGTCCAGTGAACACTTTGATGTGAGCAAGAAGATCGAGGTGAAGTTTGGCACCTCTATTCACCGCACAGAGGATCTTTCAGATGGAATTCACGTGAATATTTGGGGGCCTTCTGAGGAGGCATCATTGGGAGGAAATAGATGTTTAGTTTCTTTTATTGGTGGCTGTTCTAGACGTGTTTGGGTTGCAACCAAATCCCCTTTGGATAAAGTCCTAGTAGTCTCCAACAGATTGAAAAAGTATGAGATTGACAGAAAGGTGAAGGTACTTCATTTTGATTTTGGTGGGAGGTATAAGAGGGACCTGTTTCTGCATTTGAGCCGAGCTCACGGCATTTTGAGACACTTCAGTGGAAAAAAATTCTTAGGACAACGAGATGAGATGGCAGATTTGGTAAGTTATTCCTTGTTGGAGGAGGACCGGTGTTTGATGTCAAGTATTGATTCTTGTGTTGAAGCTTCGACATATTTGGATCATCTTGGACATAGGTTGTCGACTGCTGTGATTGGAGGTAAAACTCTATTGAATGTTTGGTTTGGTAGTGTCACTTTGGTTGAGGCTTCAATGAGGGAACTGATTGATTCTCAGCAGGTGGAGAGTTTTGGACAGACCTTAGATGTATCACAATGGGTGGAGAGTGATGCTACTCCATATTAGGTGGAGATTACTCCACATACTCCAGATCATACTACATCGTTTGAGATTCCAGCTAAGGTGACACAGTTATGAGATCATTTGGATTTGGATACAGATGATGAATTGGTTGATTCGAATGCAGCTGGTGGATATGATTTGGATACGACCATTGATTCACCTCAGGTGGAGGTGTTTGATTTGTTTTATTTTAGGGCCATTTAGAGAGCTATCAGCATATTTGTTGGTGAAGAGTTGAGAACTTTTCTATTTGATTGAGGGTCTTTGGAGGTCATTTGGGGAACTACGTGAAGGCTTGATTCCTTTGGCAAGATGATACGTAGGTAGTCATTTATGATGCAGCCAATTTGATGGGTAATACCGACGTTTGGAGAGTGTTCGCATTCTCATTTGGGTCTCGACTTATTGTGTATTGAGTCCGTTATTGTGATTTCGTTTCACTTCGTATTGGACACAACAAGTAGGACATTTGGTTTGGTTGGTGTCGGCTTAGTTTTGAAAAAACTTCACTAAGGTGGAGAATTGTAGAATTGGAGGCGAAGGTGACGAAGCTCAGGAAAATTAAAGCAGAAAACGTTTTGGATGATGCACGGTCGACTGCGAGTGGAGCTGCGGTCGACAGCGAGTGGAGCTGCGGTCGACAGCGAGTGGCGCGACGGTCGACCGCGAGACCCTATAGTACATTTTGTGTTTCTGTCTTTCCTGCCGGTCAACCGCGACTGGCACGACGGTCGATCGCGATGCGATTTTGGGCTTGAGCTTGGTTTTCTGTTCTGATTGAGTTTGTTGTTTGATATAAATAGCAACCACGTTTTTTAGGGTTTTCTATCGATTGATTGGGTAGCTTGAAGGTGATTTTGAGCACAGAAAAGAGAGATCTTTCTGAGCAATTGTTTGAGGGTTTAGTTTGTGAGTTTGGAGAGATTTATTTGAGAGGTTAGTTGAGTGATCTTGTAATCTCTACTTTGTACTCTTTTTCTCTATAGTAAAAACCCATCCCTTCTTGAAGGTGATTTTGAGCACAGAAAAGAGAGATCTTTCTGAGCAATTGTTTGAGGGTTTAGTTTGTGAGTTTGGAAAATTTTGTTTGAGAGGTTAGTTGAGTGATGTTGTAATCTCTACTTTGTACTCTCTTTCTCTATAGTGAAAACTCATCCCTTCTTGCCCCGTGGACGTAGATCTCTACTTTGTACTCTCTTTCTCTATAGTGAAAACTCATCCCTTCTTGCCCCGTGGACGTAGGCAATTTGCCGAACCACGTTAAACTTTTGTGTTTGAGTTGGTATCGCTATATTTGGATTGTTTGGTCTTTCTCTCTCGGCGTTTATGTTTGTTCCGCCGCGCACAACAAGTATCTTCAGCTTTAACTTTGACTTCCATGTTCTTTAGATCCATCACAATAACATTCAACTCATCAAGATGTTCTTTTAGAGGTGTACCTAGCTTCATACGAAGGAGAACAGATGTTATTCTAATAAAACTTGGTTATTAGAGACTTGCGGATACAGATTCTCTAACTTCAGCCACAAACCTGCAACTTTCTCCTCATCTGGACTTCACTCAAAATATCATCCGTAAGATACAATTGGATCGTTGTTTGTGCCTTCTCCTCTGTCCTATGGATTCCTTTTCAGTCATTGGTCATCCACTGTGGTCTGTTCTTAGAAAACTGTGTCAAAATCCCTTACAGGGAGGTTTCATGAAACAGATAATTTTTTCCTTCCTGGTATAATCTCTCACTATCTCGATTCATGCTAGTCAACTCAGAGCAAACGATTTTTTTTTTTACAAAGCGACATGAAAATGCCATAAAAGTTGCAACTTGAAAGCATTTGACTGTAACGGTGAAATACACCAAAAAGAGAAGCAGTGGCGAAGCCATTGGTTCAGGTTGGGCAAGGGCCCAACCTGAACTTTGAGAAACCTATGCTTACATTAAGCTTATGTATCTATAGCTTGACATATATTACATCTATGGCACTATGCAGTCTTTCATTTTATGAAGTGCCGCCTCACCCAAAATTTTAAATTTTGGTAAAGCTGAAGTTTTAGTGTCCACCTTAATTAAATCATACATTCAATCATAATACACTTAGTGCCCACTTCTACTTAGGGTATAAATATTTCTGTTTTACATATTTTCTCTTCTATTATAAATCAAAACGTACTTTCTCTGCACAATGAAATATTCGAGATTTAAAAGTTATGTTTCAATTTTTAGTGCCTAACCAAAATAAAGTTTCTGGCTCCGCCCATGAAGAGAATAAATAATATCAACTCAATGTCGCAGCATGTACCAGGTCAGAGCCACTGTAGAAGATGATCCCAGCAGCGGCCGAGGCGAAGTTGACGCCATGAATCATGTCCTGAATCCTGCCGCTCTGTCCCAGGAACGGCGGAACGAAAGGCAGCCCCAGGCGAAGAGCTGCAACGTGTGCACGCAAATAATTAAGAATCAAGAATAAGGAACCCCGAAAAAATGCATCCAGAATTGAAGAAAAGAAAGATTTTCCCCCCCTTACTGATCCATACTTATTACGGGAGCCTATGACGAAAATACCCACAAAAATTGGCAGTTTGATATGCTATTAATATGATGTGTAAAGGCAGTTTCTCACATGTGACCGAGTTCCATGGGCCTGAGTTTCAGTGCGGCATTTCGTCAAACAGGTGCTGGGCTTTAGAAAATCTTTGGCATTTGTTGTCGACATAGAGATTAGGGATTCGGGTCGATGAGGTGGTCGAAGACGAGCTCGGAGTGACTGAGCTTGTTTGAGGAGGAGAAGTGGGAGGAGGACAAGGGAGCTCGATTAGGAGGAGGGAGAGAGGGATTCAAGAGGCGGAGAAGGAAGGAGGCACAGATGCAGATAGGAGCAGCCAGGGCCGTACCTAGGAATTTTGAGTCCATGGCGAAATATTAGATGATGTACAACTCATAATAGATTTTATCTCGTTCTTCTTATATTTTTAGCTGCAAAATTACTAATTAAAGTTTTATATTTAATATTTTCTAACATATTATTTTCGATAGATAATATTGCTAAACCATTCAATCTATCTTGTTAACATGGTCGATCTTAAAATAAGATTTTAGTAATTTTAATTTTGAAAAACTTCTTTCAGCGGAAGCAACTGTTACGGGTATAGTCAATAATACACGATAAGCAATACAAGTATTTAGAAAAGAATCTAACCATTTCATATAGTTCAACACTTCAATTGGACTATTAATCTCTACTTTTAAAATTTGAATAGAAACAATTCAGGTTATAAATTTGAAATAGAAACAACTCACGTTATAAATTTGAATAGAAACAACTAAATATGATCAAATAAACTAAGCTTTACACTCTACTTCCGAAAACACATTTTCATGAACCCATGATCATAATCTAGACCCTAAACTACCTAAACCTCAAACCTTCAAGTTAATCAACATCATTTTCTCCGCATCATAACTAGACACTGAAATTTACATTTTCCAAACAATACAAAACACCATAAAACCAACGACGCATACATGCATTAAGATTACTTCCAAGAACCCATTTGGAACCCATTTGCAACAATCCATTATGATAATATAGACCACCTAGCTAAACCCATCACTCAAATCACCTCCAAATTATCAATACCCCTTTCCTCACCCCAAAACAAGAACGCATAACCAACCCTAACATCTGTGAATCCACAATAAACACACATATTCAATCTTTACTAAAACAGATAAAAAAAACAACGCAAAATAAATGAAGTCATAAAACAAACTAGTAAGCATGCTCGCAACCTTTCACAATGGCTTATGAGGACCATAACTACAAGTTGTGGGTGTGGATATATTTGGTGATACAAAAATGTTTTTTTGGCACCCGTGATAACCATTCATATTTTAGAGAATGAAAACCTACAATTTCCAGAAAATTTCAAAAAAAACTGGAAAGAATCATGAAACTTTAAAATTGTTGCCCCCACCTTCCCGATGACATCTTCTAACTTCAATTAGTTGTAAGTTATATTTTAATTAAAGCATATTAATAAATAACAATTAAATTATATAACTTTGATATTAATATACTTATCATGTTCCAAATATTTAGTTATTATGATACATATTATTAATATATTTAAAATATATTAATAAATAATTATAACATATTTAAAATGTTATAACTTGTTTATATTTTTAAGTAATATATTATAGTCATAAATAAGTAATATATTATAGTCATAAAATATATTTCTAACTTCCTTCAAACACTTACTCAAAATCTTTATTTATTTTTTGGCACTTTCTCATTTTTCAGTTCATGAAAATAAAACATGTACGTTCGGATGCAATGCACATGCACTGTACTACTACATGTTATATAAATTAAATAAAATGATGCTAGAAATAAAATAAAATTACCGAGGAAGTCGACGATGATCCGGCCATTGGAGAAGCGGCCAGTCGGAGTGTGGGTATCGAAGTCGCGGCCGTAGGGAGGGTGGTCGGCCCTGGCCAGCGTGGGGAGGTAGTTGTTGGTGCCGCAGTCGACGGTGGAGTCACCTATCACGAAAAGTGCAGGGGCCAAAGGAAAGCTTGGTAGTGAGTCTGTGGCTCCTTGAAAAGATCGAGGAAGCAAAGAAATGACTAGAAAGAGAAAGACAAGAGAGAGAGGGTTTCGCGCCATTTCTTTCTTTACTTTGTTTTGGATCCGTGTTTCCTTTTCTTAGTTTGCTTGTTGAGTAGTGAAGCCCACCAAAGAGATGAGTAAACTGTGTGTAGTTCATGAGAAATACGATTCGCATGTTCCTAACTACTATCTAATTACCATCAACATTTCACTACCCATGAATTGGAACCGTTGATAAGTTAGATAACAGGCACTATTACACACTGCTTGCTTGGTTGAGACATGGAAAATGAAATTTCTTCATGTAAAAAAGAAGATTATTGCAGAGTTTTATTTGCATTGCCGCCTTTTAATTAGGATCCATTCTTGACAATCCGATTGAGTATTTTTTATAACCTCCTCTGTGTTAAATATTGTAGCGTGTTTTCCTTTATTTTAGTCCCATATTGCTTAGACTACTACACTTGCTCGTGTAGAAACGGCGACGAAGTTCAGGAGAAAACAAGAAACGGCGACGAAGTTCAGGAGAAAACAAGCAGGAGGCATTTTGGAAGCTTCACGGTCGACCGCCGCACCCCGCTTCAACGGTCGACCGCCTGCAACATGACTGAGAAAAGTCTCTGGACTTTTGGCGGTCGACCGCGATGGGTTCTGCGGTCGACCGCGCCAAAACCCTGTAGACGATTTGGTCTCTGGACTTTTGGCGGTCGACCGCACGATGGGTTCGGTGGTCGACCGCGTAGCGAGTTTGTGCCTGATTTTGTTTTCTGGTCCGTTTCATTGTGAGTTGATATATAACCCTAAATACGTTTTTTAGGGTTAAGCAAGGACGTTTTGAACAGTCTTTGAGAGAGGATTGTTGCATCCAATTATGGGAGATTTGTGAGAGATTTAGAGAGCTTTGTTTTAGGGTTTTGAGTGATTTTGTAACCCTATTTTGTAGATTTAGAGAGCTTTGTTTTAGGGTTTTGAGTGATTTTGTAACCCTATTTTGTATTCTCTTCATCTCTAATAGTAAGTTTGAGTGATTTTGTAACCCTATTTTGTATTCTCTTCATCTCTAATAGTAAGAACTCCCCCCTCCTTGCTCCGTGGACGTAGGCAACTTGCCGAACCACGTAAAATTCGTTGTCTTGCTGTGATTGTGATTTGTGCTTATGTTTGGTTGTGATCTTTCTCTTTCTTGTTCGTGTGATTCGAGTTCCGCTGCGCACAACAAGTGGTATTAGAGCTTCAGGTTTGGCTTGAGGCTTGTTCGAAAGATTCGCTAAAGGATTCCTATTTAGAGAGTTAGATCGACAACATGGGAGAAGCAAGCACATCAGGTTCGTCTCTTACGAAGACAATACAAAGTCTGAACATCAATAATACGAAGATTGGTGTTCCGAAGTTCGACGGTAAGATCAATTTCAATTTGTGAAGGTGTCAGGTGATGGATGCGTTAGATGCACAGAATTTGGAGGAGACTCTTGAGTTACACGAGAAACCCGTTGATATGGAGGACAATGTTTGGAAGAAAATGAACAGTAGGGATTGTGAAGCCTTGATGGCTTCTTTTCCACTTCTTCCTCCTGTAATTTTTTGGCTTCTTGCACAAGAATTCTTGCATGTGCAAGCAATGCGCGATGTTTCTGAATCCGCTCCTGAAGAGTCGATCAGGTCCTTTTGATACGGACCCATTCATTCTTCGTTGGTTTGAAAAAGGAGGGGTTGTCCACTCGCTGTTATAGCGGTTGGCGCCTCCTGGACTTCAGATCCGCTTCATAGCAGATTCCATCAACTGGCTCCAAGGCTTTGGCTAGCTGGCGTGTGAGGCGTTGTCACCGTCTCTAACGTGCTCTCTTTGATAGAATGGGCACGTTATCAGCAGTCAATTCCTTGCTCAAGGGGTTCAGATCTGTAGATTTAGCCTTGTCGGATGTCGGTGTGGCGTTGCGAGCCACAAGTGGAGCAGTGGCGATGAGATCTTCTTCTTGGACCTTTGAAGCCGAAGTCCAGCAAGCTTTCTTGGAGTAGGCCTTCCTGCACCTGCGAGGAAAGGCGGATCTAGAGGATGAGGACAAGTACTCCTTGTACTTCTGTTGGTCGAACTCATATTCGACCTCTTCTTCAACCGGGATGAGGATCCAAGGTTGCGACACATCAGCCTTTGCAGAAAGGTTGTCGGCTCCCACTGTGATCGCCAGTTTGTTTTCGTCGAATGTAGTTTTCATTATCGAGTTCATTACAACTTTGATCGTTTTTAATGAATTCAAATAACAAAAATAAGAATTACAACTTTCTAGAAAATAAAAACAAGAACTGTTTATCAACTCTTGCTTGCGTAGGGTCTTCGTCTGTGCTGGGGATGTTGATATCCATGGACGACCGTGGGTCAGATCCGATTATCAAAAAAATTGACAAAGCTCCTACTTCATTAAGGAAGTATTCGCTTGAAGAATTAAAATCGACCAAGCGAAATCAGTATCTCTTCTCAAGATTAAGACTAAGCCTAATCTCAAGGAACGGACGGGGGGAAATACGGGTTCAGATCCTTCGAAAGCCTTCCTCTTTATACTGAAGTTCATCGGGATCTGACTTGCCTTCGCTGTAAATTCATGCTCCTTTGACTCCTCAATCCAGCAGCACCTCCCCCTCTTGATAAAATTCCCCCCCCCCCCCGCAGGGAAAGGAGGCCAGCTTGTATTATAGGGTTCTGAATGCGGGTATTTGATAAGGAATAAATGATTCGGTCATCTCAGTTAATAACTGTGTACATGTTTATGGATGATATCCAATCAAGTTTAACATTCAGGAATGAACAAATCCGGAAACAATAAAACCGTCAAAAACGCGTTTGTGGCTCGGACAGCGTAATTACGCCTTGCTGCGCCGTGGAGGTGGGGTCAGCCATGACTGATCTTGCGGGGGCGTGGGGGTCAGCG
Organism: Asparagus officinalis; assembly: GCF_001876935.1. Taxonomy (NCBI): domain Eukaryota; kingdom Viridiplantae; phylum Streptophyta; class Magnoliopsida; order Asparagales; family Asparagaceae; genus Asparagus; species Asparagus officinalis. The sequence continues at coordinate 119,990,374 of NC_033794.1, read as the reverse complement.
TCGGCTTACTCGCGTTGGTGAGGGTCAGCGGCGGGTCAGCTGCCGTTGTCCTGCGTTAGAGCGGGAGTTTTTGCCTTTTGCTGAACTCTTTAGTGTTTTTCCAATTTTTCGAGACTTGTATTTTTTGTCATTTTATGTATTTGATCGTCTTGTTGACTTGTACGTTTCGTTAACTTGTTTTATGCGCTCGTTAGTTTCTTTATGGCACTTGGAGCTGATCGACAAGCGCGACGAGCACTTGGAGCCGACCGACGTGCGCGAGCTGACTGAGGAGCGTGTTCGGTCACTTGGAGCTGACTGACGCGCGCGAGCTGACCGACAGGTGTGACGGTCAATTGGAGGTGGCCGGTGAGCGCACGAGACATAGTTGGTTCGCCATTCCGATTCATGCACTTGTCTGCGTCAGATAATCGGTGAGCGCACGAGACATAGTTGGTTCGCCATTCCGATTCATGCACTTGTCTGCGTCAGATAATCCTCTTAGACTCGGATAACGACGTTCGTCATATTCTCTCCGTCTCAAGTTGTGTGCAGACACCTATTGACATTTTTAGATGCCTACAGAAGGTTCCATATTCTAGTGCGGTGGGTAGCTTGATGTATGCAATGGGGTGTACGAGGCCAGATTTGTCACAGACCGTGAGCATGGTATCGAGGTACATGCACGACCTCGGGAAGAGTCATTGAGAGGTCATGAAGTGGATTCTACGGTATGTTGAAGGCACCATGGATGTTAGTTTGATTTTTCAGAAGAATGAGAAGAATGGGCAGGATTGTATTGACTACATGGATCCAAATTATGTTGGGGATCTTAACAAGCACCGGTCTACTTCAGGATATGTGTTTACATTAGCAGGAGTACCGGTTTGTTGGAGATGTACACTTTAGTCTACAGTGGCTCTCTCTACTACAGAGGTGGAGTATATGGCGGTGACTGAATCTATTAAGGAGGCTTTGTGGTTCATTGGATTATTGGAGGACTTGAGAATTACATAGGAGACCATTCGGGTATATTGTGATAGCATGTTGGCTATCTATTTGACAAAAAATTAGGTTTATCATGCACGTACGAAGCATATTGATGTCAGATTCCACTTTGTTCGTGATGTCTTAGATGATGGAGATGTCATTTGGAAAAGATCCACACGAAGGACAACCCTGCTGATATATTAACCAAAGTTGTTTTAGGTATGAAGTTTGGTCATTGTTTGAAGCTATTGAATATTCTTCAATGTTGAGGGCCTTTGGACGCCATTTGGGTGAACTACATTCGGCTTGATTCCTTAGGCAAGATGATACGTAGGTAGTCTTTTCGATGCAGCCAGTTGGATTAGTTGATTTTCGATGGGGCAGGATTGTTTGAACTCTCATTTTAGTTCCTGACTTGTTGTGGATTGAATCTGTTGTCATGGATTGATTCCATGGCGTCCTGGATGCAACAAGTGGAACGTTTGATTAGTATTGGTGTCGGCTCAGCTTTTTTTGATAAAACGTTTACCAGGGTGAAGAATTATAGAAACAGCGATGAAGTTCAGGAGAAAACAAGCAGGAGGCATTTTGGAAGCTTCACGGTCGACCGCACATGACGCGACGGTCGACCGCAAACGTGCACATGACAGGGTTGGTCTCTGGACTTTTGACGGTCAACCGAGATGGGTCCTGCGGTCGATCGCGCCAAAACCCTGTAGGCGATTCGCTCTCTGGACTTTTGGTGGTCGACCGCACGATGGGTTCGGTGGTCGACCGCGTAGAAGGTTTGGGCCTGATTCTGTTTTCTGATCAGTTTCATTGTGAGTTGATATATAACCCTAAACACATTTTTTAGAGTTAAGTAATGACGTTTTGAGCAGTATTTGAGAGAGGATTGTTGCATCCAATTGTGGGAGATTTGTGAGAGATTTAGAGATCTTCGTTTTAGGGTTTTGAGTGATTTTGTAACCCTATTTTGTATTCTCTTTATCTCTAATAGTAAGAACTCCCCCCTCCTTTCCCCATGGACGTAGGAAACTTATCGAACCACGTAAAATTCGTTGTCTTGCTGTGATTATGATTTGTGCATGTGTTTGGTTGTGATCTTTCTCGTTCTTGTTCGTGTGATTCGAGTTCCGTTGCGTACAACATTGTACAAATAAACACCTCAATGCAACAAATAAAATTATCAAGTTCTCTTTATAGTTAACATGGTATCAGAAGAGCATTAGGGAGATCGCAATCATATTAATTTTGGGAAGATTGTAGGATCTTCATCGTAACAGGACATGTCTGGGGCTGGACATGAAGGACCCTAGAGGGGGGGTGATTAGGGTCAAGAGGCTCTAATATGCAATTAAAATTCAGTACAAACAAACCACAGTAACAGAAGTGCAATAATAAAGAAAGAGATAAAGTTAGGAATCGTTATCCTTGACGCGCGATGTGTTAACGAGGTTCGGCCCGCTGACCTACGTCCCCGCTCCCCACTCTCGAGGAGAAATCCACTAACACATCCGGTTTGGAAGCCGGAATTTCGTCTACACAGTGATCCCATAAGATCTCTCTCTCACTACACAGTTGATCTCACAGATCACACTCCCTCACAGTCGATCTACACAAGATCTCACTCACAGCAGCAGAAGATAAATGCAAGACACTCTCTTTACACAAGCCCCTATAGCAAAGAGAAGAGTACTGAAGCTGGGAAGTGAAACACACACAAGAACTCAGAAGAACAAATTTGATTTGAAAATTTTCTCAGGAAGAAACAGAGCTCTCTGGTTCTCTTTCAAACGTTAGGGCTTAGGGAAGAAGAAGCAGGCTTGGGGGTTTTTATAAAAGAGTTTAAATCAATAAAAACAAAAACCCAATCTTTCTATTTAGGAAGATAATCTACTTTGCAGGTTGTGACCTCAGACTGTGCCAATCACTAATAAGTGAAAGCACAGGAGTCGAGGCGAGAAACGACCGTTTAAAAAAATCGCGGCTGACCAAATCGGTTGACCGAAGAAATAATCGGTCGACCGAAAATACCGTCGGTCGACCGACCGAAAAATTCGGTCGACCGCGGGCAGCTAAAGAAATTTGGAAAAACAAGCAGAGCCTCGTCGGTGCGATTAGAAGATTGAAAATTCGGTCGACCGTATCGGTCGACCGACGACAATCTGGAAAGATACTAAGGGATGACCATAGGATCGGTCGACCGGGCCGGGCGACCGATTTCTGATATTTTCCAGAAAACAGATTTTTGACCAACTTGAAATATTTGCAAAATATTCATTTGACCTCTGAAAATTCTGAAACTTTATAAAATGTTTTTAATACTAAAAACAAACTGTTTGGAAAAAGAATTTTGCAGATAGGTACTCATACTTGTGAAAAATAGTGTTTTTTGAAAAACGCTTAAAAGACACAAGTCTAAAAACGTGTGTGTGATTCCCAATAGCTTCAAGTAAACTCAGTAACTCTTTGCTTACATTCTAGCACTAGAGAGAAAAACAAAAGAAAGCTAATATCCTCATATTGAAAGCAATACTTGAGCTTTGATATAGCTTGAATCAGATGAAGCTTTTATATGACTTTGTTGTTCTTGAAATAACGTTGCTTCATCTTTTTGGCCTCCTCCTCCTTTAGATGTCTTCGTTTTAGCGTATATTCCATCCATCCTCCGTTTATGGCACTAACGAGCTTGACAAATGATTTTACTAAATTTACACTCAATAAGCCATTAGTACCGATAATGGTGGTTGTAAGAACATCATCAAAACATAAGGGCTAACAGGACAGTCCGATCTACTAAGAAAAATATTTTATTAATAGTAGATAAGATCAATGGATAAGACAAATAAAAAATTTACCTACCAAATTATTGGATGGTTCATGTAAAATAGAATAGTCCTTATAGAATGTTATTCATAATATCATAAGTACAACAAGACTTGTCCATAATCAATGTGGGCTAAACATACATAAAGAAATAACTATCAATACTCCCTCTCAAACTAAGCATATATATTATATATGGTCAACTTGTTACAAATAAAGCACACACACTCTAATATGTGATGAGGTTTCAAAAACTCAGTTTGACTTTCTTATCTTTCACTTGAATGTCTTCAAATCAGCTAATCCCCTCTAGGGCTCCACCAATCAAACGATCCTCTCCAGGATCCACTAAACAAATGATCCTCTTCAGGGATCAATCAACAAATGAGTAGATAAGATCAATGGATAAGACATATAAAAATTTACCTACCAGATTATTGGATGGTTCACATAAAATAGAATAGTCCTTATATAATGTGTTCTTATAGGGTTGAAAATAGTAATCATAGAGGATATTTAATTCCCTCTCTTGGATGTTATTCATAATGTCATAAGTACAAAGAGACTTGTCCCTAATCAATATGGGCTAAACATACATAAAGAAATAACTATCAATACTCCCTCTCAAACTGAGCATATATATTATATATGGTCAACTTGTTACAAATAAAGTACATGCACTCTAATATGTGATGAGGTTTCAAAAACTCAGTCTTGACTTTCTTACCTTTCACTTGGATATCTTCAAATCAGCTAATCCCCTCTAGGGCTCCACCAATCAAACGATCCTCTCCAGGATCCACCAAACAAATGATCCTCTTCAGGGATCAATCAACAAATGATCCTCTCTAGGATTTGATCAATAAACCTCTCTAGGATCCACTAAATAAATGATCCTCTTCAGGGATCCATCAACAAATGATCCTACGATCCTCTCTAGGATACACCAAACAAACGATCCTCTTTAGTATCCACCAATAAATAATTCTTTTTAGTGATCCACCAATAGACGATCCTCTCTGGGATCCACCAAATAGACAATCCGCTTTGGGATCTGATCCTTGTTTAACGATCCAATAACGGATGATCCTTCCTTAGGGATTAAACAAATGAACTGTGAGAACGATATTCTCTAAAATGAATCAAATGAATAATTTTCACTAAGGGGCTGTTTGTTTCACCAAGGGCTAGGAATAGGATTAGGAATCCTATTTAATTTATGGATTCCAACCTAATCCATAAAAAATTTATAGACAAGTTTTAGTTTTATGGAATCCCATTTTTTTTACATTCAATGTTTGTTTCATCCAAAGGATTAGGAATCTCACTTTTATAGAATTGGTCCAATTCCTAATATCATGTTTGGTTCAAAAAGACCTTTTTTTAGGATCGATACTGTAGCAACGGCTAGCCCATTTTACATTTAAAAATCACTGTAGCAATGGATTGAAGCCTCAAATTTCAGATTTAAAAGTAGCAACACTGTAGCAACGGCTATTTCCACACAACCTCAAAATTCAAAGTCAAAACACTGTAGTAACGGCTAGTTCAGGGTCATGGTGGCTATAAATTCACCTTGAAGCCTCAAAATTAATCCATGCATTCTCATTTTTCAGCAATTATAAAATTCCCATTGTCTTCAATTTGCTACCCCGACATCAAAATAATATCAGAAGAGTGCAGGCAGAATTATGAAGTTTATTGCGACTGCAATCTCCGAACACCGATGAAAGTGTGCAAGAATGGTAAAAATAAGGGAAGGTGTTATTGGGGGTGTGCAAAATTCCCAAATAAAGAATACAATTTTTTCAAATGGGTTGAAGAAAGAGGAGACTCATCAAGCAACCAAGGAAGCTAGTATGTCAAAGAAAATAGGTACGAAGATAAATATATTTTGCAATCAAAGAAGCTGAAGAAAGAATTGAGATTTGTCGAAAATCAACTACTAGCTTGGAAAATTTCTGCAATTTTATTAGCAATTTTTTGTATTATTTTAATTATTACAAACTTCATGTCATGTACCTATACTTGCAAAAATTATTGAGGATGTAATGAAAACTGTTGTTTGAATTGGGTACAAATTCTAATTGATATTGTATGGCTCAGTAATAGATCAACTTGTCATAATTGATTGCCCCACCTATAACTTACATGTTTATTATAGATTGCATTATAAGGATGAATTGCCTCGCCTAGACATTGTCAATTCAATGTAGGCTACAATCTCATCCCCTTTTGTCTCATCTGGATATAATAAACGATGTAAGTTAGATTACATTCTCAGTAAACGCTAATCATCATCATTGCCACATATCAAGTGCAAGGAGCTGCACAAGCTCAAAACTAAACAACAAGTAACCCACAGGCAAGGAAAAACAAAACAGCTCCTACATAGCAGCAATCCTCATTTACAGGAGCTACACAAGCTCAGAACAAAACAGCAACAAACCCAGCAGCAAGGAGCTACACAAGCTCTGAACAAAACAGCAACGAAAACAGCAGAAAGGAGGTACACAAGCCACAATGAAAACAACTGCAAACCCAATCCACAGGAGCTACACAAGCTCAGAACAAAACAGCAACACACCCAGCAGCAAGGAGCTACACAAGCTCTGAACAAAATAGTAGCAAACCCAACAGACAGGAGGTAAACAAGCAATAAACCCCAGCAGCAGCAGGAGCTGCACAAGCTCCAAATAATAGGCACAACCCCAAAGAACAAGGGGCTACACAAGCTCAAAACAAAACAACAACAAACCCCAGCAGCAGCAGGAGCTGCACAAGCTCCAAATAACAGGCACAAACCCAACAAAGATTGGATCTACACAAGCTCAAAACAATACAACAACAAACCCCAGCAGCAGCAGGAGCTGCATAAGCTCCAAATAACAGGCACAAACCCACAGAGCAAGGAGCTACACAAGCTCAAAACAAAACATCAACAAACCCCAGCAGCAGCAAGGAGCTGCACAAGCTCCAAATAACAGCCCATAACTCACAGCAACCACGTGTGACTATGGAGCAATAAACCCAAGCAACAGAATGTAAAAGCCGACATCAGTAAACCCAAGCAACAAACCCATTTACCTGATATCAAAAGCAAAGGCAAAATTCAAAGAACTCATTGATCATTCCACGACCATACTTACCTGCAATAAAGATTTAAAATATACCAATTCATCAATCCCACAATGACAGATGTTCTTCATAATAAAAATATATATTGCAATATTAATAGTTTTCAATTAACACAACAATATCCATCAAAATATAATCGAAACCCAACAAACTAGCTATCCGGCCAACCTTGGTCGTTAACTAATTTTGTGATGTACCTCTACTGACCTTCCTTGGATTTTATGAAAAACCTCCTAACTTCACGTTCATTGTCATATAAATGGTCTAAAACCCTATCGAGGAACTCCTCAGAATATTCAGACCTATGTTCCTTCAACGCTGCAGCCAACTGCTCAGTCCAGTGAATAACGTGTTGATTTCTCATTGACTGAGACATGGACTCAACAAAGGCACATAGCATTTCCTCTTCACTAGGTAACACCGCGTCGACGCGTGTGCTATCTATCAAACCAATGCAGTCCTATAAAAAATTATAAATTATACATAGTTGAATAAAAAGTGATTTATTTGAAAAATTGTTAAGATGTATGTATTTAATTTACCTTAAAGTAAGGAAAATAATTTGAGTTATTGTTAAGATGTATGTATTTAATTTACCTTAAAGTAAGGAAAATAATTTGAGTTGTTTGCTATCTCCACGGGAACTTCTTTTGGGGCTTGCTTCATGTACCGATCACGTAATCCATTCATTGCTTGCAGGACTTTATTGAAATACCTGCTAACTGTTTCCCCTGATCTTATGAACTCAGTTCTTATTATTCTATTTTTAGTTTTGTGCCCAACAATACTTAGGAACATAGCAAGCTGTTCTTCAACTTGAACGTGTCTTGTATCTTTTAATAAACCGTTTGTTTTCATTACTTCAATCAACAAGTTTAAAAAAGGCCCTCTGTCTCATTCTAATATAAAATCGGTAGCTATCTTGATAGCCCTTCAGTACACGTCTGAAGTGAGCCTCTCTATAATATATTTTTCTGATCTTTTCTTACTTCGTACAAGTTAATATTCTCTTACGCTTAGCACACATTCTCAAAATACATGTTACCAAAGTGACCACGGCGCAGACAGCTATATTAGCACACATCCTCTTTAATTTTTCCTCATCTTCCATATCCATCTACATCCATTTTAAAATTATCATACAGTTACAGCTTAAGATGTCTACTTATTTCTTGTCAAAATTAATTAGATAATTGATACACATATTTATTTCTTCAAAAACAAGAAATCTAATTGTAATGAAAATTATTTTAACTAATGTTGCATTCTATCTCACACAATTATCAAGGACAACACATTCTACTACCCGGTTCCTTTCATGTAATGAACTTAACGCTATTCTTTTTTATGCATTCACATTCTTTGGTAAACACATATATAAAAAACAACTCATTCACACAAATATCATGCATTCTATTTCACACAATTAACTAAATTTTAGTAAACATAACCCTATTTTTTGTAATTATACATGTAACGAATTATCAAGAAAATTATCATTCTACAGATTCCTTTCATCACATCAAGCATGAAGAAATAAGTCTAAAAAAGAGTGCAAAATCTTATACCTAGCTGCAGAGGGGAAAAAATGCCGACGTCCAAGCAAACAAACCCACTGAAGCTAAAAAAACCCATCGTAGCCAACAATCCCACCCGAACCAGAACAAGTTCGAAAAGGGATCACCAAGAATCAAAGGCAAGAAACCCACCAACAAGCTCGTGGAAAACAAATCAAAGAAATCACGGTGCAAAATGAGGCGGGATCAGATAGGGAGAAGCCGATTACACACAAAATCGGCTAAGAAATCATGTATCAACCAGATCTAGGGTTTCGAGTAACAGCCCCGACCACGCAAGTAGAAGAAGACGAAGGGCGGGAGAAGAGGCGCGAAGAAGAGAGCGATGAGGCGGGAGCAGAACAGCGATTCCAGATCTAGGGCTCGTGGTCGTGAGGATTAGGAATCGGAAACGAAGATGAAGCCCGCTGTCAGAAATCTCGCCCAAATCCGCACCACAAACCCCGATTTGGGTTTCTATAAAAAACCCTTACTGTTGCTACTTTATGGATTTTGTAATCCATAATTTTTTTCTGAGCCAAACTCTAGAACAGGATCCACAAAGAATTCAAAAATTATATTTTTGCCACTGTCAGACCCCAAATACTAATTCTTTTCTATAAATTAGGTGAAACAAACAGCCCCTAAACCAAACATCAAAACAAACCAATAGAACAATCTCCAAAGCCAAACCAAACAAGCCTTTTTTCGTCATATCAATCACAAAATATATCAAACGATGGATAAATAGTGTTCCTGATGAACAGTAGTGCTCTCTGTGGATAAACAATAATTTTGTTACTGTTTTGAGCCGAAAATGATCAGGAGAAGATGAACAATGTTCCTGATGAACAGTACTTCAAATGAACAGTATCTCTGAACAGAGTGAAGGTGGTGACTAGAGTTGTCGGCTAAGGGTGGAGGGTTACGGTTTGATTGCAGTGGATGGCAGCTAGGGTTAGGGAGGATGACAATTAGGGTTTCGCTGTGAGTTGCACAGATTTCATGTGGCCCCCACCTCAACTCTTGCACAGAGTAAAGGTAGCCCTCCCCCTGATGTTTTCGATTAGGTTGTTGGTTTGGATGAACAGTTGGGATTTGATGAAGGATCAGGAGGATGGTTCTGATAACATGTTGAAAATAGGAATTAGAGAAGATATTTAGTTCCCTCTCTTGAATATTATTTATAATATCATAAATACAAAGGGACTTGTCCCTAACCAATGTGGGACTAAACATACATAAAAGAAACAGCTCTCAACATATAGGATTTATGCATACCGGCTATCCAGTTATCCACAAACAAAATCCAAAATTTTGACCTGACATTAATAGGACTGGATCATGTTAACTTCACATCGACTAAAAAGTATATACATTGCTTCTATACACTTGGTGTCCTAGATAAAAGGTCTAAACAAAAGAAAATCCAAGGAGCCAATGGTTTGAGACCCGAGGGCCAGGTCGTTGAAGGTAGCTTTCATGATGCGCAAGTCCATTCCCTCGATTGGATTTCCACTGATCTAATCAATAATCTTTACGTACTAATAATAATGGGGACAAATTTAATTAAGAAGCATCCAAATGAGAAGTCCTTTATATCAATCAATCATCATAGATAATGAGAGGAGAAGAACCTAGCACATTCTACAAGTTGGCCAAAACCGTGTGCCCTTTAAAGTTACAAGTATCACCATCCCAAGGCTTTTGGCCCAAGTTGCGCAGGAATCAAAAGCTAGGGTTTAACTCCTTTTCAGCATGGTCATTGGCCTCCTCTAGGATTAATGGATGAGGAGCATCAAGTTGCTTGACAGATAGAACGCATGTATTATTGCACAAATTGCGAATAGACTTCTTTGTAATTCTATTTGTGTAGATTGACCCCCTTGTATTATTCCGATCAGAGGAGGCCAAGCTAGCAATTTCTACGGGTAGGCCAAAACCGTGTGCCCTCGATGTTAGTTAGTATCACCATCCCAATTGGCCCGATCTACAGGAATCAAACCAGGGCTGAATTGCTTCGGAGAACGGATCTCCTCTCTGATGGTTGGGGGCATCAAGTTGCTTGACAAAAAGATACATGAACACATACTGTCATCTGACATTTTAGCCATTGACGTGTTGTTTTTCTTTCGACGGGTTCATACATCGAGATTAGTTTAAATGGAAAAAAGAATTCATGCTGTCGACACCAAAATATTAATAATATACTGTTAATTTTCTATCCACTAACATCTGGATACACAGTTCGTATCCGTTTCTTTTTGTATCTAAACAGCTTTGTACTCTTTTTGGCTTTTAATGAACAGGGATTATCCGTTGTTTTTCTATCAAAAAAAAAAACCATTGAAGATGCCGCGAAGGAACATACATATATCCATTGAAATTTTATTTCTCACAATGATAATATCTGAAATCTGAATGATGGAGAAATGAAGACGTACTTGACTTGTCCATTTCGTTCTCCCTGCTTCGAACCTATATTTCCTTGTTACCGTAAAATTGCACTTGGTACCAGGTTCAATAATATTGCGTATGATAATAAATTTTGGAGAGAAACCATATAATATTCTACTGATCAATGTATTTTATAACATTTGCACACCTTGTAAAACTAAAAGTTTTCAACTTAATTATATGTATCATTTTCCTTCTAGTTGCCATAGCATCAGCACTAGGGATATAATCATCCTAAAACAGTCGGGTCATGTGATGGTTAGCACTAGAATTTTTAATTAGAAACCAAATTATGATGTTAGCTATGAATTTAGTGTAAATACACCTGTGAGGCTTGCATAATTGACATAAAATCCCCTAGTTTTAAAAGTGACGCTTTCTCCCCCACGGATGTAATCATTAATTTTTAGTAAATTTTAATATAATCATCATACGTGTGTGCGCGTTTATATGAGAGTAAAAGTAATTGCCGCAATCTATGATATTAGCTTTCAAATCCAAGTTAAATTTGTAGAACTTAAAAAATGAGGGGACATGTAAAGTGTCACTTGTATATAAAAACTTAGAAGGTTTCATGTCAATTAATCATGCACAGCTCAGGGGTCATTTTTGTAATTTCTCCATAACATTATATAGTCAGCATATTTTGGAGGTAGGTCAAGTTCATATAGGCTTTGGGTTAATTTCCCACTGGAAGTTGCTCCTTCTCTCATACCCAGTTTACACATGATCTGCAAATTTAATAAAGACAGACTAAGCTAGCTTTAATCAAGAACTATTACCAGAAATGTTCCTTAGGGTTTTGCTTTTTTATGTGGAACCTAACGTTTAATTAAGTTTATATATAAAATTTAGCTCACATGAAGTAGTTAGAGCCTGTCAATTGCTTATTAAGTCAGATGACGAGCAACACATGGGCTGTGCATATGTAATCCTCTGATCAAACTAATCCTAATCTAAAGACTTTTATATATTATTATAATTGTTGTGTAAAACATGGACTATTAAGATTGACTATTGATACACTTAGTCTATACTTAATCGCAAGCGTTTCTTTGATCATTGTGCCCGCTTTTTGTACAAAATGTGGACTATGACAATTGACTAATGCGTGATTAAAGACCTAACCTATGAGATTGCACTCCAAACAAGGAGAGATTCGTTCATATATTCAAATTATTTGAGAAATTTCCTTGCTTGTTCCTTTTTCATGTTTCGCGGCCGCAATGTATGAGGCTATGAGCTGGGATAGTTATCTTAATTGGCCTAATTGATCTTTGATATACGTTATTTTATAACACTCAAAATATTATGTTTATAGGATAAATTGATGAAATCCCCATTTTACTACCGACATTCATAGAATATCCCTTTGGTTTCTATTTCAGATAAGAAGAAAATCTTCTTACTATGATTTAGCAAAAATCTCCTTTCACCACTTAAACTTGGCATGTATTTTCTTATATACAAAAAAGGTTTTTTTTTTTTTAATATTGCATTGCATAGAATAGGGAAATTCATTTCGATCAATAATACAAGGGGGTTTCTATACAAAGCCTTGATAATACATGTTAGAACGGAGGGGTTTTCTACAATTTAGCCTGTTGTTTTTAGACTTGTGATGTTTCCCGTTATTAATTAAGTACAACTTTTGAATAGGCATTGGTTATTTTTTTCAAAGAGACCTGACACATGGGATATAATAAACACAACTTGGTCAATAGGCTCCTGGTTAACAAATAACAAATACCAATTTGAATCACACATCACAATGGTCCATACTTTCAAACCTCCAACTTGGTCAGGTCATAGTCTTTGCTAATTTAAGTTTGGTTAGGAGAGAACATAAGAAGCAACTTTGATTAAACACTGACTTAATAAGAAAGTAAAACAAAAGTGATGTTGAATGAAGAAACTAAATACCTAATTATTTTTTAGTAAAGCATAAAAAATGTTGCCAATTGTTATCCTGAACAGCTTTTTTTTTTTTTGTCTCCTAGCACATTGTTTCGATTCAAAAGGCATATATATATATATATATATATACATATCATCATCATCATCTATAACATGCATCCAGGCTACAGCAGGATATTATTTTTTTCTGAGGTCTCTTTTGAGACTTCAAAGCTAACCACTTGGCTGATTCACCCCCATGCAGAAAAATTCATCTCCCATCCCTATCAACATGGAATGTTAATGAACACACAATGATAATAGCAAAGAATTGGAGTCAATAGTTTTGTATTCCTTTTAGCTATATTTGTCTAGTTTTGCACGTTGATCTATGTAGTAGGATTGAGTCCGAAATGTGCTCTTCATCAAACTCCACAAACTGAATGGCTGCACTAGAATTTAGAAGAGTTCATGATTAAAATTAAGTATAAATTGAGCCAAATAACTGTTGGAAAATATTTGGGCCTCTCGGAGATAAAATAATTAAGTATTAAACTAATTATCAATTAAGTCTAATTTTTATTCTAATTCTTGCATTACAGAAATATACTCGGTTCTTCATTTTTAGCAGCGCACTAGTATTCAATGAGATAGAATTTTTTTTATTTTTTAATAAACCATCGACTTTAGCCAATGATGATGAAGTGGTGGATGAAAATAACTCTCATGAGGGACAACGGAGGAGGAGAGACGGAGATGGTGAAGAAAAGGTCGTTAATTAGCATTGAGGAGGAAGGGGCCGGAGAAGATGATCAGAGAGGAGAAGACAGATCGGGGAGAGATTGTGAAAGTGTCCACGCATGATTACAAGGTCAAGTTGCACAGTATAATATTAATAATTTATTATGCATAGTGTTCTTCTAAACATTATAAATATGCTCTAAATCCTTAAGGAAAAACTCATCCCAAAAACAACTCTTATATAGAAAAATGAGAGAGAAAAAATAGAGAGAGTATCTCCTTGTAAAGAGAGATTGTAACTCCAGAGTTTTCTCATCATAGTGGATTGTTCTATCCTTACCCGTGGACGTAAGAAATTTTATGCCGAACCACGTAAATCTGTGTGTCCATACTTTTTATCTCTATTTTTACTACTATTGATGCGATCATGCTCTATTGGGCCTCGGATTTATCCTAACAAGTGGTATCAGAGCCAACTTAGGGTGCTTGTATATATCTACTTATCGTATGCTCTGTGGCTGCCACCAAAGGTGGATCATCCACATCAGAAAATAAGTTAATTAGGTTATCATTTACCCTTTGAAGGTGACAGTACTATTCACGAGTACGGTACTGTTCATAAGTACGATACTATTCACAATTATGGTACTATTCACGAATAAGGTTATCGTTCATAAATACAGTTACTATTTACTTAAAATAGTAAGAAGTTATTGTTCGTAGTAGAAGCAATGACGACGAAGTTCAAGAACGAGAAATTTGACGGGAGTAATTCCTCTCTGTGGAAGTTAAAGATAAATGCTATCTTTAGAAAAGATAATTGTCTAGCGGTCATCGGTGCAAGGCCGGTCGACATCACAGATGATAAGAAGTGGAATGAGATGGACGAAAATGCTATTGTAAATTTCCATCTGGCATTAGCAAATAGAGTGCTGTCAAGCATAGAAGAAAAGAAGATAGCAAAGGAGATCTGGGATACTCTAACAAAGCTATCAACAAGTGGAGGTCTTATCGGTGACGAGAGAAAGATCAACAGAACGTGGCTCCAGTGGGAGTCATACCCATGGTAGATCCAAATCAAGAAGTAAGAAGAATATCAAATGCTACAACTGTGACAAAAGAGGGCATATCAAATCTAGGTGTTGGCACAATAAGAAGAGTGGAGGTAAAAAGGCTTCAGAGCCATTAACATCTCAAGGATGTGTTGTCAGCATATCAGACGATGGTGAAATTCTATTCAGTTGATCAACCACTGTTGATAAAGGCAAAAAACGGTTTGCTGATGTTTGGCTTCTAGATTTAGCAGACTCCTGACACATGACCTCCAGGAGAGAATGGTTTCACAAATATGAACCTATCTCAAGAGGATCTGTATTCATGGGAAATGATCATACCTTGGAAATTTCTGGTATTGGCACTATCAAAATCAAAATATTTGATGGTACAATACGTACTATTCAAGATGTACGACATGTGAAGGGCTTGAAGAAGAATCTATTATCTTTAGGACAATTAGATAAGTTCGGGTGCAAGACTCATATAGAAAATAGGATCATGAAGATTGTTAGAGGGGCGCTTGTTATCATAAAAGGATAAAAGATAGCTGGAAATATGTACATGCTCAAGGGAAAGACTCTGCAGGAAGCTAATTAATGTGTGGCGTCAACCAGCCAAGGAGAAGAACAAACCATGATGTGGCATCGTAAACTAGCTAGGCCACATGTCAGAATAAGGCTTGAAGATTCTCTCCGATCAGAAGCTGCTTCCTGGACTTAATTCGGTAGCTCTTCTATTCTATGAGTATTATGTTACAATTAAGCAGTATCAGTTAAAGTTCAACATATCGAGTTCTAGAGGCAAGGCTATTCAGGAACAGGTTCATTCTGATGTATGGAAAGCACCGGTTACATCCTTAGGAGGAGTAAACTATTTTGTGTCTTTTATTGATGACTACTACAAGAGATATTGGATGTATCCTATCAAGAAGAATGCGGGTGTATTCTCAATTTTTAAAGCCAACAAAGCGCGGGTCGAGCTTGAATCTGAGAAGAAGATCAAGTGCTTGAGGTCAGATAATGGAGGAGAATACACAGGCGGTGAATTCCTAGCATTCTGCAAGCAAGAAGGCATCAAAAGATAATTCAGTAATGTTTATACTCCTCAACAAAATAGAGTGGTGGAGTGGATGAACAGAACTCTGTTGGAAAGAACAAGAGCTAGCTATGTTGGTAACTGCAAATCTAGATAAAGTCTTTTGGGCGAAAGCAGTAAAAACCGTCTGTTATGTGGTAAATCGACCTCCATCAACTACAGTACAATTAAAAATGCCAATGGAGATGTAGACTGGCAAGCCAGTTGATTATTCTAACCTCCATATATTTGGAAGTCCAGTGTACATAATGTACAATGCCCAAGAAATTACAAAGTTAGAATCAAAATCCAGAAAATATATATGCTTAGGGTATTACCAGTGGGATCCCACTGCCCGTAAGGTTATCATCAGTAGATATGTTATCTTTGTAGAAAATCAACTACAAAGTAGTAAAAAAGAAAGCAGTTCAAGGAAGGACTTAGAGACTGTAGCTGTTCAGGTAGAAGATGATCTGAATTCTTCTGAAACAACACCGGAGCATGATGTACAAGAACTAGTCGAGTCTGAGGCTCCAGAAGCTCGAAGGTCAACTCGTGAGAGAAAGCCACCGACTTGGTACTCTTTGTATATTACAGAGAGTAATGTTGCATACCGTCTTCTAACAGAAGATGGAGAACCATCAACTTTTAACGAAACTATAAATGGTACAGATGCATCTTTGTAGATAACAGCAATGCAGGAAGAAATTGAAGCTCTCCATAAGAACAAGACTTGGGAACTTGCGTCACTCCCACAAGGAAGAAAGACCATTGGAAACAAATAGGTCTACAAGTTCAAGCAAAATGGCGATGATCAAGTGGAGTGATATCATGCTAGATTGGTGGTAAAAGATATGCTCAGAAAGAATGTATTGATTTTAATAAAATATTTTCTCTTGTAGTTCGACTTACAACAGTTCGAATAGTCTTGGTTATGAGCGCTACATTTGGCTTACATCTAGAGCAGCTAGATGTGAAAATAGTATTTCTTCATGAAGATCTTGAAGAAGAAATTTACATGCTCTAACCAGAAGGTTTTGAAGAAAAAGAAAGAGAAAACTTAGTTTGCAGATTGAACAAATCTCTGTACGGTCTAAAGCAAGCGCCGAGGTGTTGGTACAAGAGATTTGATTCATTCATCATGAGCCTTGGATATAACAAACTTAATTCAGACCCTTGTGCTTATTTCAAGAGGTTTGGTGAAAATAACTTTGTTATCTTATTATTGTATATTGACGACATGTTGGTTGCAGACCCTAACAAAGATCATATCAAAGAATTAAAGACTCAGTTGGCTAGAGAAATTTAAAATGAAGAATTTAGGATCTACAAACAGGATTCTAGGGATGCAAATTTACCGAGACAGAGTTAATAGGAAGATTTGGCTTTCTCAGAAGAACTATTTAAAGAAAATCTTATGGCGCTTTAACATGCAAGATTGTAAATCAATTTCTATCTCACTTCCTGTTAATTTTAAGTTATCCTCCAGTATGAATCCTAGCAGTGAAGAAGAGAAGATGGAGATATCTCGAGTACTGTATGCATCACCAGTAGGAAGCTTAATGTTCTCTATGATTTGTACAAGTCCAGACATTGCACAAGCAATGGGAGTAATTAGTCGATATATGACGAATCCTGGTAAAAAACATTGGAATACTATAAAGAGGATTCTAATATACATTCAAGGAACCTCAAATGTTGCATTATGTTATGGGGGATCTGATTTTATTATCAGTGGATATGTTAATTTTGATTATGCAAGTTAATTTTTATTATGCAGGTGATCGTGATAATAGCAAATCCATCACAGGCTATGTGTTTGTACTTGCTGGCGAAGTTGTAAGCTGGGTTTTAAAACTACAGCCAATTGTGGCTACTTTAATAACAGAAGCAGAATATATAGTAGCTACACAAGTCAGTAAAGAAGTGATGTGGTTGAAGATGATGCTGGAGGAACTCGATCGGCTATGAACAAAAGAAGATATCTTTATTTTGTGACAGTCAGAGTGCTTTGCATTTGGCAAGAAATCCAGCCTTCCATTCAAAGACCAAACACATTCGAGTTCAATACCATTTCGTTCGTGAGAAAGTGGAAGAATGAACAGTGGATATGCAGAAAATTCACACCGAAGATAACCTAGCAGATTTTTTGACAAAAGCAGTCAGTACTGACAAATTTATTTGGTGTCGATCCTCTTGTGGTCTGACGGAGACGTAAAGCAACATGCAGATGACAAGATAGAAAGAATGATGTAAAGATATGATTGATACTCAATCAAATATTCATGGGAGATTGTCAAAGCTCTACCGTAATTTTTGAATGGAGTGGGCCCTACTGTTTGCTAATGTCAAAGAATGCGGAATTCGGTGCCGAAAGAAGCTGGGAATTTTGAAAAAATTTAAAGATGCACAGTGCAATATTAATATTTTATTATGCATAATGTTCTTCTAAACACTATAAATAGGCTCCAAATCCTTAAGAAAAAACTCATCCCAGAAACAACTCTTATATAAAAGAGTGAGAGAGAGAAAATAGAGAGAGTATCTCCTTGTAAAGAGAGATTGCAACTCCAGTGTTTTCTTCTCATAGTGGACTCTTCTATCCTTACACGTGGACGTATGCAATTTTGTGCCGAACCACATATATCTGTGTGTCCATCTTTTTTATCTCTATTTTTCAGTACTATTGCTACGATCCTGCTCTATTTGGGTCCCAGGTTTGCCCCAATAGCACACTTTAAGAATCAATAGAGTAATAAATTTAAATAAACAATTAGGATTGAGATATTTCTTAGTCATAATGGCTGATATTGTATGTTTAAAATCTTAGTATCTTACTCTTTTCTGTTAGGCTTCAAGAACTCTGTGGATGTTGGCCAAGTCATGGATGAATATTAAAATTTTGAGGTTCATCAATGAACCTGATTGTGTAATGTAAGTGAATACTTAATTATATTCCCAAATTAATAAGAGAAAGATTGATTTGGAGTATTTATCTTTTAAGTGCTCGAATATTAGAAAGGTATTAAAAGAGTAATGAATTACATAAACAGAATGATTTCAAATCAGACAGCTTAAACTTAATCTAGGTCCAATTTTGTCTTCAAACCTCCATGCCCAAAGTTCATCATAGTCTATAAAAAAGAAACTTCAAAAGGATAAGGGTTAGGAAACAATATACTTTTCAACAAGTTCTCTTTGTCCGTGCTCAGCAACGAACATATATTATCAGTAAAGTTCATCATTTTGCATTTTTATTTCTATATCAACACAACAAAGTCTTCATTATCAAAAAAAAATTCTATGATTAGCTAAATTTTCCATCACCTTCAACTTTCTCCTACTATAACACAATTTACACTAACAAAGATCAAACATCAAAATAAAAAGGGGGGCAAAAAAAAAAGGCTAGCTACAAGCACCGCCTCTTGAGTAGTGCTCTCTCCTCCTCCAGTACCGAGAACAGCTCCGTCTCCTTCCTCTTCACCGGGACCTCAAACATATTAACCCCAAACAATCTGATCACCTGAACTGGCTTCTCCGCCTTGCACTCAATATACAACTGCTTCTCCGATCCAATCGATCTGCGAAAAACCACGACACCTCCGGCTTTAAGCCCCTTCTCCTTCACAAACCTGCTCCATCCTTTCGTCAGCACGTAGCTCTGGCTGCTGTTCCAATACGAGTACCTAAATCTCCACACCTTCCCGCATTCATCCTCAAAGCTCAGGAGCAGACTCCCCGACTTCAGCGGGAAGTGCTTTTCGGCATGCTGCTTCGGTATGACCAGCCTGTTCAGTTTCCCGACGTCGCTGGGCGTCACGGTCTTCTCGAAGAGCGGCTCCGCCGGTCGCCGGGCGCTCCCCGACAAGCGTCGGCCTTTGACCTCTTCAGGGCCTTTCTCCATTCTGGATTAGAAGGACGCTGGCGGCTACTGCTTGAGCTTCGGCGTAGTAGGTGTGCGTTGCGTAGCATGTCGCGATCCTCGCGGACTCTGAGGCGGGAGGAGAGTGAAGTCGAGCTGGGGCTCGTACGTCGACGGGGCCGAAGTGGTGACGCGTCGCGGCGCCGCGGAAGCGGCAGGCGGCGACGTCGTAGGCCTCGGCGGCGTCGGGCTCGTTGTCGAAGGTGCGAGCCAGACGCCGGCGGTGCTTCTCGTTAGACTGGGAAGGCGCCCAGCGGCCGTTGGGGCTGCGGACGACGCCCTTTGTATTGGGAGGACGGGAGCTTGCGGGACTCGACGGTTGCTTTTGCGGAGTCGATGGCGGCGTCGAGAGACGACGTGTCGCCGCTGCTCAAGCGCGCGGAGAGGAGGGGGGAAGTGGGCTGGGTGAAGGAGGCGGTGGAGGAGGAGGAGTATATGAGGGAGCTGGTACTGTCCGTGTTATTTGATGTCATTGAGGATGGAATGGGTTGTTGGATCTGAGGATTGGATAGGTATGAGAAGGGGTTGGTGTTGTGTGTTGAAATATTTATAGGGAGATGGAAATGGAAACACGTCAATAATGTGGAGTACAATTATAATCATTTATCTTTATCCTAACCGCAAGCTGCAAAAATGTTTTAGGTACCGTTTGACAAATGGTTGAGTGAGGGGTTAAGGAGACTTAACCCCTTTTTAACCCGTCAAACATAAAAAAATCTATACAATGGTTAAAATGAGTTAACCCTTCAGAATTTGCCAAACATAAAAAATATAGAAGGGTTAAGCTAACCCCTCTAGAGGGATTAAAATGAGTTAACCCTTCAAAATGAGGGTTTTACTAATACTCCTATTTAGAATGATTAAGAGTTAACCCTTCTAATTATAAAGAAAATAGTCAAAATTATTGTTATTCCCAAACACTAAAACTGATCACAATGGCTAAAATAAAACTTATTTAACGGGTTAATAATTTAGTCCTTCAGATTATCGAATGGGCTAAGTATATTAATGCTTCTCTTTAACCCCTCTTACTTAACCCTTTGCCACACGGGGCCTAAGAGTGAAAAAAATAACAAATCATTACAATTTCAAGAGTTTTGATGCGATGGGGACCCGAGAGGATCTCTAACAAATAACATCAACGCAGCTCTCATCTCAAATTTCTTCAGAATACTATCGCATTACTCTTGTCGTCATGTTCAATTTCGTAAAATGATATTTCCTCTGTTGATGGTTAGCAGAAAAGAAATACACTCTCGGGGCTATATGGTTGGATAGAATAGGTTTGCAAATGAAATACACTCTCAGGTCCGTTTGGTTTGGATGGAAATAGAGCTGTAAATGTAACGAGAGCAACCAGATTTGTAAATACATTATTTGGTTTACAATTTTATAATTAGGAAAGGTAAATGGACTTGCATTTTCTTTAAAAAAAACTTGCAACAAACGTTACGGCCAATTTGGTCAGAGGAAAATGTGCAAACTTAAGCAAAAGACAATTGACAAATAAAAGTGTTTCCAACTCATCAAAAAATCTTTATAAATCCAACAAAAAAATAATCTACACCAAAGTTTCCTTAAAATTACAGATATCCAAACAATAAATTTGAAGCTGATTTCATACAGTAAATGTTGCATGTAATAGTTGTTGCTGCAATATTTGCTACTGTTTATTTTTTTTAGCAAACCAAGTCCCTAATTAATCATTATCGTATAGTTCATCAATTGCAATTTATTATACAAGACTTGTAACAAATTACAATATAGGAAGAGTAATTTCTCTAAATTGATTATCTGCAGATTAATCTTAAACGAGAATGATATCTGACTATTATCTGACTATTTGTAAGATTTTCAATTCTGTTATACCCATTTCTGTAAATACTATATATTAGTTGTACATGTCCGTAGAATATTATTTAAATATGTCAATGTGTGTTATTATAATTTAGTTGAAGCATTTATGATTTTTGGTGCGGGTCAACTTGTGAGGAGAGAGGGGAAGAAGATTCATGGGAAGGGGGAGAGGGATTGTGTATGTGGGTATGGGTAAGGGTAGGGTCCAAAGTGCAAGTTGATGAAGGAATCACATGATTGTGGACAATAGGGCATTGTTGAGTTCATCCCCCCTGAATTTTGTTGTTGATAGTGCTGACTAGGACAGGGCCATCTCGTATGGTGACCATCAGCTAACTACCCTCTACCTGTCTTTTTTGCATTGGTACCACTCAACTTGATATATTTGTTTTTTAATTATGCAAATTCTGCTACTTTACAGTAAGATATTTTATTCTTGTTTTATTTCAAATTAGTAGTTTTAGAAAATTGCTTAATTTATCTAGAAAAACTTAATCTGAGAACCATGCATATTAACAGATAACAGTACTTTCTAAACAAATTTAGCTCTTAAGAACCATTTGAAATGGTCTTAAACGTGTGCATGACCTGCAGACAGATCAAATAAATGCACATGTTTTCCCCTCTTTTATTATTTATGAGGTTTGACCATAATCTCTTCATACCTACTTATTTGATTCTCAAAAGCCAACTTGCCCTGCAAGTTGAGAGTTTAGTGATAGACCTTATGGATTGCATTATGATTGATTGCAAAAACAGCATCCATAAAGGATGCTAGAAAGGTGGTACAGATTATGTTGTTTAGCAAATCAAGTCTGTCTCCTTCTTAAGAAGAAAAGATCATATATAGAGATACACTAATATAAAGGACAAAATATAATAATTTATATGCATTTCTTGGATATGGATCTTAGGACTAGTTAGGTATTTCTTTTTTTAGGGTGCTTCCACTAATTTTTTTGAGAAGCTGTCAATATTGGTGTTTGGTGAATTTTTTTGACATGCTTATGGAAATTGTTTTTGCTTTGAAGGGAGTGCTTTTGGAAGCAACCTCAGAATACTTTTAAAAGCAACTTCTATTTTTTATATACCATATACAACCTCTATCTTTTGACAATAATCTTTAAGCACGGTTTTACTAAACACCTAAATTGCTTTTGGAATCTATGATTACCAAACAGCTATTTCAGCAACTTATATAAGCTACTTTATAGGCAACTTATACAAGCAATTTATTATCAGCTCTAGCATTACAAAATTGACCCTTAATTCATAAATTAACTCTCCATTATAATTAAAAAAATAACATTGACAAATGTGTCGCTGGATTTAGTATTCTTGAATGGATGACTTACTCCAATTAAGTCCAAAATTCATACACCTAAAATACAAAGATTATTCAATTGATGGTTTGAACTTTATGGCGCACGTAAAAAAATTTCATGCTACACTTATATATAACATTAACATTCATTTTAATTAGATTTTCGTTCCCGCTGAAAAGATTGCATCTATTGTGGCACACTTCATCTTATTCTGGATAGGGAACTCAACAAAGAAGAATGTCAGATAGATCAAGGTTGCAATCAGAGAGAGGAGAATTAAGCATCTCTTACAAGATGAATATGAGACTATAGTAGCAAGTGATTTCTAATTACTAGGGATCAACATCCTTTTGCTCTTATCTTTTCGGTGGAAATAGCATGATCCAATCTATTTTGAGTGATGCTTAAACTCTATTTTTTGTTAAGTTTTCTATGCTTGAACTAGACCAGACAGTTAAAATTATATGCAAGTTGTTCTACCCTCCTTTAAGCGCTAACTACTATGAAAATTTGCAATAGCGAATCTATAGTCGCTATGGTAAATGACGTCAAGGACTGCTCTTCATCCATGGATGCAGTGTATTTTGTCTATCTATCTTTTTTTAGTCCTTTAGACCTATTTGAGGTTATTTATAATATGTATTTCTGAATAGGGTATCTTGCCCTATTTTTTTGTAAAAAAAATGCATTCATAAAAGTGTAGTGTATTTTCCTCTTGTATCTGAAGATGCACATGTATTCTTAATTTTTAGAGATTATCACACACACACACACACACACACACATATATATATATATATATATATATATATATATATATATATATATATATATATATATATATATATATATATATATATATATATATATATATATATATATATATATATATATATATATATATATATATATATATATATATATATATATATATATATATATATATATATATATATATATATATATATATATATATATATATATATATATATATATATATATATATATATATATATATATATATATATATATATATATATATATATATATATATATATATATATATATATATATATATATATATATATATATATATATATATATATATATATATATATATATATATATATATATATATATATATATATATATATATATATATATATATATATATATATATATATATATATATATATATATATATATATATATATATATATATATATATATATATATATATATATATATATATATATATATATATATATATATATATATATATATATATATATATATATATATATATATATATATATATATATATATATATATATATATATATATATATATATATATATATATATATATATATATATATATATATATATATATATATATATATATATATATATATATATATATATATATATATATATATATATATATATATATATATATATATATATATATATATATATATATATATATATATATATATATATATATATATATATATATATATATATATATATATATATATATATATATATATATATATATATATATATATATATATATATATATATATATATATATATATATATATATATATATATATATATATATATATATATATATATATATATATATATATATATATATATATATATATATATATATATATATATATATATATATATATATATATATATATATATATATATATATATATATATATATATATATATATATATATATATATATATATATATATATATATATATATATATATATATATATATATATATATATAAGTTTATAGGAGTTTTACTCTCTACTCTCTCCATATGAGTAGAGCTCCTAAAAACTTAAGTGTGTGTGTGTGTGTGTGTATCTTAAGTTTATAGGAGTTTTACTCTCTCTATATGAGTAAAGCTCCTAAAAACTTAAGTGTGTGTGTTTGTGCGCGTGTATATATATCTTAAGTTTATCGAAGTTTTACTCTTTCTATATGAGCAAAGCTCCTAAAAACTTAAGTGTGTGTGTGTGTGTGTGTGTGTAGAAAGAGAGATATGGGCATGCTTGGTACCAAGAACAAAATTTGTGCTTGGTAGTGAGGTGGCATATTCCAGTCCACTCATTTAAATAGGGACCACATTCACATGGGTTAGGGAGTGCATGGGGATATGCAACCATTTGAATGAGTGAAGGGTATTATGGTGGTATAATCCACTTCACTCATTCAAATAAGGGACCACATTCACATGGGTTTGTTTGCGTCGAAAATTGATGTATTCATTGCGGTATTCATTACAACTTCAATCGTTACAATGAAAA
>NC_033794.1:119959835-119964214 GCF_001876935.1 Asparagus officinalis | reverse complement strand
TTTTCATAACCAAAAGATTTTAAAAACATAATTTTCAAAACCAAGAGATTTTAAAATACTTGGAGAAAAACACTAAAATACTTGGTTTTAAAAATCAAATTAGTTTTGGTACCTAAGAATTCTTGGTACCAAGAGATTTAGAGACATGACCCCTATCTTTTAAGCTCAAAGCCCTAGGGTTATGAACCCTCTTGGGCATATGTGGTGCACTAACACGATAAAAGCAATAATCACTCAAATGATCCTTCCGATTGTAATTTGTGCAATGAAAGAGATCCATTTGCTTATGTTGACCAAACGGTTGTGCACGGAACTCATTTGCAAAAATAGATTGTTCTTTAGAATTATTTTGCAAATGGGAAACTCTCTTCAAATCAAAACAGAACTTGATCAAATGACCAAATCTACCACAATGATCACACTTAAACTTTTGTGGTCTTTTAAAATCATTTGGCAAAAGTGAAGTATTTTTCAAATCATAGCAAAATTTTGCCAAATGGCCGAAACGTCCACAAAGATCACATTTAAACACATTAGCATGTTTATGATGTGCATGATAAGCATATGCATGTGTATGTGATGAAGAAGCTACATGAGATGCACAAGAAAGATTAATATTCTTATGTTTTTGTGCATCATAGCAAAATTTAGCTAGATGGCCTTTACGGCCGCAAATTGAACAACTTTTAGAAGTAGAACATAGATAGTCATTTATAAAGGAAGCAACATCATTTTGTATGTTCTCTACTTCTAACATGGCATTATCTCTTTCATGAGTTAACTTAGCAAAGTTTGAAAGCAAAGAATCATGATCCAATTTTAATTTTTTATTGTTTTTTTTAAGGATCATATTTTCATTAGAAATAGTATCAAACTTAGAAGCTAAAGACTCATGATCAGATTTCAAAATTACATGCTTGCTTTGTAAATTAATGAAATCATTTTGCAATTTCTTGTAGGCATGCAATAATTTATCACTAGCACAAGCAAGTTCATCACTATATAAATCATTATCGGGTTCGAACTCGCAAACCTCACTAGGGCTATCGTGATCAGATTTCAAAATTACATGCTTGCTTTGTAAATTAATGAAATCATTTTGCAATTTCTTGTAGGCATGCAATAATTTATCACTAGCACAAGCAAGTTCATCACTATATAAATCATTATCGGTTTCGAACTCGCAAACCTCACTAAGGCTATCGCCTAGTGCTCGTGTGCATGAAGCTCCTTTAGAACTTGAAGCGGGATCCTCCAAAGCTTGTCGGATCGCCTCCAAGTCCCCTTGATGTGCTTCAATAAATTTCCATAAGGTGTAAGCACTATCAAAAGAATCAAGCTTGTTAGACATAAATGAATCAAATGCATTTAATAAAAATTCTAACATAAGCTTGTTCATAATAAACATCTTTTTATCATGTTTGCTCCACTTGGATTTCTCCAACGTGGGCACAATATAAGCACAATCAATGATTTCCCATAAATCGATATTTTTAGATTGAACAAATATTTTGAATCTAAAACACCATTGAGCATAAGGGAAAGCATTGAATTTAGGAGCAATACTAGAATCATAGCCTAAACAAGATGCATCATTCATATCCATGATTTGTAAAAAATATGCAAGCAAGATACAAATGCAATCAAAACAAGATTAGCACAAAAAGATAACTTGGATCTTTAACTCAAGGCGATTAGACCTTAAATCAAAGAGCACCAAGCTCTGATACCAATTGTTAGACCCTAGAGGGGGGGTGATTAGGGTCTTATGCTAATCTAATCCGATTAAATGCCAATTAAAAATAATTAACAAGTTGTATTCTTGCAAGTAGGTATACAATCTATTATGGGCAAGAATATGCAATATACACAAAGTGATATATCCTATATGATGAAATATATATGCAAGGATATATAAACTAAGGGTGATATAAACATAAACAAGATAAACAAGATAGTGGACAAAGTGAACAATAGATAATGGCGACAAGAATGATATGAACAATAAGCACAAGTGAGACGCCAAGACAATCACAAACACACAAAGATGATCACGGAGTTCGGACCTTCCGTCCTACGTCTCCGCTCCCCACTCCCGGGGAGAAATCCACTAACACAATCCGGTTTGGAAGCCGGAACTTCTTCTACACACTCGGTTTTCTAGCTAACCGAAAACTCTACAACTCACACTCTTGCAATCACACTCTACACCCACTAAGTGTTGGACCTAGCCGTGTCTCCCTCAAGTGCTCGGTTACAACCTCTCCCTAGGCACGTCAACCGACGCCACTCCTCTTGGGACGATCCCCGACTCTCACCACACACTCCTCACTCGGTGTACAAGTGTATTACAAAGTGATTCTCACAATAAGCACAAATATGACAAATGATTGTTCTCAAAACAAGGTGAGAACTCAATTAAGCACAACTCTTAGTCACAAACCCACAACCCCAAATTATACTATGAATGTAAATACAATAAGCTCAAAAGGTTGTGTGTGAACAAAGAGATATAAATCAAAACTAAACTCAATGTAGTTCTAGCTTAATAACAATGATAATCAAATATATAAAAAAGCTAGAAATAGAGTTTAGAAAACTTCTCAATATATCAAGAGTGGAGGGAGAAGAGTTGGATGCCCAAACACCAATAGATGATCTCCTCAAGCTCTTGTAGAATTGAATCACAAAAACAAACTCTCAATTTGCTTAAAAGCTTTTTAAACACACTTAAACCAAACTAAAACCCTTGTTAAAAACTTTATTAAACTTGATTAAAAACCCTCTTGGTTAGTTTGAGAGTTGAAGGCAATGGGGTACTTATACCCTCTCTCAACTCAGCCAAAAACCTGAGCAAAAGACAAAACACAACCCCAAGGCAACGGTCAAAAAACTAGCCGTTGCAAACTGAAGGAACACTCGTCGGTCGACCGAAAAATTCGTCGGTCGACCGAAAATTTTCATCGGTCGACCGGACCGGTCGACCGACAGGCTTCTGTCGGCCAGGAAACTTTTGACCTCAGGTTCGGTCGACCGATCCGGTCGACCGAAAACTGACACTCAAAAAACCTGATTTTAAAATGCTGTTTAAAAATATCAAATAAATTCCAAAAAATGTAAAACTTTGGGGAATGATTGTAGACATGATAATAAACATGCTACAACGACTGGTTTCGAAAAAGGACTTCCCAAATGAAAAATATCATCATTTTACAAAATAGTCCAAAACATGAAAACCTGAAAATTGATATTTTGATATTTTGACTTAAACAACATTTTGAAACCTTATGAAATGATTGTATAGACTTGATAAAAGATATAACATGTTGTTATGAAGTCTATAACCTAGAAATACAATATTTTCATAAAATTGCATATTCTATGCAATATATTCAAAACACTAAATATGATTTCATTAAATATAAGCTTGTTAAAGGTGAAATCATATATAGGCATATAAACATGAAACAAAATAGTATTTTCCAATTCTATTCATTTGTTTCATAGTAAAACTTGAAAACTATCAAACCAAAACATATATGTATATATATAACTATATATATACAAAAACCAAAACGTGTATGTGTGTATATGATTGAGCTTAAAGTACTAACACACATAATATAAATTCCTAAACTAAATTACCCAAGCAATGATCTTGATCTTCAATAAGCTTGACTTGGTAATCTCGCGGATGAAGCTTGAACTTGGATCTTGAACTTTGAATAGCAAGGCTTCACCGACATTCCGCCAACCTCCTTTGGATATGATCGTTGAAGCTCTATTCCATCCATCCTCCAACAACGTTGTTTGTCTACAAAACATAGGAATGCACAAACACTAGACAAACAACATTAGTAATAAATTGTTTGTTAAACATCATCAAAACAAGAAGGCCAACAATCTCCCCCTTTTTGATGATGACAAACAATTTACAAAAAGGAATATATGCATGAAGGAAATGAACATATACAAGATAATAACTCACATGCATATAAACAAACAAGATAGATATACTCACAATATTTCTCCCCCTTTGACAACATCAAAAAGGGGACAAAAGGATTAAGAGAGCGAAAGCTCCCCCTATCAATAAGCATAGGTGAGTACAAAGCATAAGAAGATATAGGGATTGCTCCCCCTATCAAAATACCATATGGAATATATGAAATGAATATCATGGCAAACATATGTGAGCATGCATAAATAATATGCCAAAAATCACTCACATTCAAGAGATAATGAGAACATATATAAATATATCAAGATGAACATATTGTCTCATATCATAAAAGCCAATGTATAAAATAGATTTATGAAATCAAAAGAAGAGAAACATGAGAATCATGTAAAAAGTTTTCAAATAAAAACAAATCAAC
>NC_033794.1:119957334-119958566 GCF_001876935.1 Asparagus officinalis | reverse complement strand
TCGGTCAGCGCGCGTACGTCAAATCATCTCGTGCGCGTCAGTCAAACGCGTGCACGTCAAACCACCTCGAGCGCGCCGGTCAACGCGCACACGTCAATCAGTCCGCGCGCATCGATCAGCACGCGTATATTAATCAACGCGCGTTCGACGATCGGTCTCGCGACGAAGCATACAAATCAACAAACCTGCGCGAGCGCAGGACAGAACAAACTGACCTGCGCGAGCGCGGGACGGAACAAACCGACCCGCGCGAGCGCGGGACGGATCAACCCGACCCGCGCAAGCGCGGGTCGGAGTTGTCCGACCCGCGCAAGTGCGGGTCGGACTGATCCGACCCGCGCAAGCGCGGGTCAGACCAGTCTGCCGCGCTGTTTTGACCTCCTGATGTGTATTTCGACGGTTTTAACGGTTTTCTCGAGATCTTTTCAGTTCCAGAGGTTCTTAACTGGCTTGAGATCATCCCCAAACGTGGTTAGGCTGTTGTCAACTGAAGATAGAGCCAAATCACTTGTTCTCATCCAAATAACCGCTTCTGAAGCCCTATAAATACAAGCCTAGGGCCTCCTTTCAGCGGGGGCGATTGATTATCAAGACGAGGAGGTGCTGCCGGATTGTGGAGTCAAAGGAGCACGAATTTCAGCGAGGGTTGACAGATCTTGGCGAGTTCTTCGGCATAAAGAAGGAGAGTTCGAGAGATCCGACGCCCGTTCCCGTTCGTCCCTTGAGATTAGGCTTGGTCTTAATCTCGAGAAGAGCCCTGATTTCGCTTGGTCGATTTCAGTGCTTCAAATCAAATACTTCCTCGGCGAAGGCGAAGCTCTGCCGAATTTTCCATCAACCGGATCCAGATCTAAGGCGGTCCACGGATAAACCCCGGCACAGGCAAAGATCCCACGCAAGCAGAAGACCGATAAACGATCTCTGCGTTTGTTTTGATGAGAGTTGTAAACTTTTGTTTTCATTGTGTAAAAGTCTTATAAAAAGACAATCTTTTTTTGTTTTCATTGTAACGATTGAAGTTGTAATGAATACCGCAATGAATACTTCAATTTTCGACGCAAACAGGGTTGAGGAGTGCATGGGGATATAAAACCATTTGAATGAGTAGAGGGGATTATGTCACCTCACTACCAAGCACAACGTTTTGTGCTTGGTACCAAGCATACCTATTTTTCTCATATATATATAAATATATATATATATATATATATATATGAGAAATATGGAGAACC